>NC_137257.1:9393864-9742993 GCF_965637545.1 Phallusia mammillata
TCAGGGAGAGCATAGAGAATACCATCGGAAGGTTGAAAAAAATATTGCATGGAGTGTCATGTTTCTTTTAAGTTTGTTCGAAAAAAAACAAAACAAATAAAAACCTGCTGAACTTACAGTCACTGTATGTCCAGGCAAATCGTTCACAGTTCCATCTTTGTTGAACCGACCGATTCTTGGCCCCAGAATCGCGGCACCCACCAACGCCGCAGAACCACCAGTAATGTGTACTACCCCAGAACCGGCAAAATCCTTGTAAGATAAACCAGTACCTAAAATGACAAGGATTCAGTCATTCAAACGTTTGACAGCAAGAGTTGCCTACAATGTGATTTATTGTCGTAGGTGAATCAAGTTTAAATTTTAGCGGCTTGAAATTTAGTTGCCAAAATACATGTATTGGATATTAAGACGCTTAGCTACGTAAATAAACACTGTCGAGGTTTTAAGTTCAAAATAGTTGACCTTAATAACATCATTGATACAACCCAACGGAAAAACAAACAAATCAAGTTCACAATCTGTTGTCGCTATCAACCACTCCCGGGAGTGCTGCGGTTCGAAATCCCGCCACAGTCAGGATTGTATCCTGATGTTTTTAAACTGACGCAGGTAGAAACCCTGGAACTTGAATTTATCTGTTCGTGGCGCATTCCAACCTTTACGATTAATAACCGCCACGGGTATGGCGTGCCACGACAAAACAAAAACGCCACTGTCGTGTCAAGATAAAAGATTTGTCTATTTACCTAGGAAACTGAAACCAAAGTATTGTTGATGACTATAGTACAAGCTTTTAACCGCTTAAATTTCACAAAAATGCCCCAAAACTAAATATGCCTACAACATAAAAATAATCTCCACAACATAAACAACTAAGCTGTATCAGGAAAACTCTCACAAATAATTGATGTCAATAATCTTTAGTAATAACTTAGGATGGAAATTATTTTCCCAGTAACGAAAAAAATCAATACCGTGGAATATATGTGGCCTAATTTGTATCTTCATTTCCTTATTCAAATAGAATCTTTAGTAATAAGTACGATCCTTCTAACAAATTGTAGCCGAATTGACTATTACATAGTATATATTTTCCAAGAAGTTTAACTGTTCAGAAAATCGTGCATAATAGACCGACCTGCCCCGGAATAAAGCCATCCACTTTCCGCCCAGCACCAATGGGATACCACGGGGTAGATAAATGCGGTTAGAAACACGCAGTACACCATGTAAGTGACGAACTCGGTCCGTTCGGCCATAGCACCAGAAACAATGGTTGAAGCTGTTGCAGTGAATACAAACTGAAAGAACCACGCACCATAGTATTTCTCCGGAGTTGCAAAACCAATCTAGAAAAATAGAAGTAAATTAGAAACGATTTAGTTGTTATTAGTTGCAAAATTTCAGCCGTTATTTGGTTGATCACATGTTTTCATTTCTGGCGTTTTTCGTACAACGCTTTAGCACTTAAATACCATATTTTATACCCGATTCGTGAAGATTCTAACGTGGAACAAACAAGACAAAATATTAATATAGAACATGACGTTTCCACAGCAACTTGTGTCATTCTAAAATGAAATGAATGTACGTGAAGGTTTTTCAAAAGTTCGTTTGTTCTTGTCGACATTTAGCCAAAATAATACTGTTTTCATGACTCCGAACTTGATCTTTTGCTGAAATGTTGACAAGATGCAAAACCTGAACATCGCCGAACGTGTTTCAAGTGAACATATTTTGCCCCAACCAGAGCAGGTGTTGACTCAATAATTTAATTTGCATATTGCTGATAAGAAGCCCTCTGGCAAAAGGGTTAAAATTGCGGTTTGGAAATCTATAGAATATCGGGAAAGCAACTTTTGAATGCACGACGTCAGTAGTTCAATTATGACGTACCTTTTTTAGACAACCTGAAGTTTGTACTTCTCAACATAAAATAAAAAGGGCATACCAATACGTTTTTAAAGATAGTTTTAATATCAATAGTATAAACGAACATATTTTACAATCAGGGTAAAAATTATCCGACTTTAAGCCAGACGCAACATGCCTCACTGCAGTAGTGATGACCTGATGTGTCAAAATATTGTAAACAGGGACTTTACACAACAACGATAAATAATGACAACCTTGTCATCAAATGGCCTCCAGTCAGTTTACCCTGCGGACAGGGCAGTTATATGTAAATGGATACCTTAATTTTCCACGAATTTTGTCCTGTGTCAGCAATATTTTGATCCGTTGGCCAAAAATCAGAAATTCAACATGGTGTGGTATAGAAAAATGATTGCTACATTTTCGGTTTCAAATTTCGCGGAATGTAATGCTTGTTATAGTGTTTACGTAATTGAAAACCACAAACTACTGGCAATTGAACAAATATCAAGTTTAAAGAGATCTTCAAGTTTAAAGAGATCTCTTTAAACTTGATACTATGCCTGGCAGCAATAGCTTATATATTGAACAAATATGTTATCTTTTCAACCGGTTGCAAAAACACAAAATGTTTTTATATTAAATTTGAGGCCGCAGAATCTGATAAATGATAGATAGACAAAAAATCGTAAAAACTATTTTTCAAAATTTGTCTGCTAGGCGTAACAATTGTATCTAGCTTTTGATCAAAAGGTTTTTTTCAAAAAAAACCGTCAAACTATTTTTGAAACCCTTCACTATCCATCCGTAATTACGTCATACCAACCACTTCCTTTTATTACAAGGAAATTCGTACCAGACAGTGCAATTGACACTAATGCCCGGATCTGCTAATTTCGACACTCCTAAGCACAATAAGCATCGATGAAGTTTAAATTTCTGGTTTCTGAACATAATGGTTGTAATTAAATTGTGACTAATAGGCTCCTTGAGAAAATTTGGTTAAATCGTGGTGTATTTGACAAGCGTTTTTATAATAGCCTGTAGGCTAAGGTGTATATGTGCACTTTATAGTATGTCAACGTTTGTGTTCTGTTACGTGTTTTGTTAAAAATGTATTAATGAACACACCAATATATTTAGAAACGAAAAATTTGCTAAATGCAGGCTTCACGCATTATAAATCATCACAAATTTATTTTTAGTGGGAACCTTTAGGAGATTAGTTTTAAATTACATGTGAAACGGAGTTTTTAATAAACATCTGCAACCACGAAAATGTTTGTGCTATGACGACTGGTCCCGAAGCAAAGTACAATAAATTGACATATACTAGGAACTGAAACTTCATTTCTATATAAAGTTTGAAATAAACAAGTTATTGTAAAACTAAAAGTTATTGCTGGAACACGAAATAACCAAAATTACCGAATTCCGAAAAAAGATTTTTACGATGTTACATAGACTTTTAAATTGATATTATAATATATTCTGCCAGTTAACATAACACAGTATTTCCTATTTGCTTTGCGTAAGGAAAGAAACCAGGAAATTTAACGCTGTGAACTAATATAAAATATTACATCTTCACTTAATTCAGCGGCAGCTGTTGGTATTCATTACGATTACATTGGCATTTCTAAGCAATATGCAAGTTTTATCAGAGAGTATTCACGCGTAGTATATTTAGCATGAATTAAAGGTTACGTGAGCTCATTTGATTCCCAAGAATGTGGAAAATGTTTGCACCCTGATGTTTTATTTTTCTGTTTTCGTGAACTGGTGAACCTCTTAGCTTTTTACGAATGATCCCAACCATTTTTCTAGGAACAATGAAAAAACAAATTTCTAATTCTGATTTTCTAAACCACAATTTGAAAAAAATTCTAGATTTCCAAACCACAATTTGAAAAAAAATCTAAATTCATTAGTGTGACAATATGGGCAATATATTTGGAACAGTACAACATAGTCATAGAAAACACCCGGATGAAACAAATAAAATTAAATGGAATTTAAATCACCTTCCAACAGCTTAAATATCCTTTACAGAATGTAACATTAAGTATAGAATGCTCAAAAATGCAAATATAAGATACTCTTCGACATTGAGTATTGTACCAAGCACAACATTATTGGACGTTTTGAACCAAAAAGATGAAATCTTTCTTACCGCTGTTTCATTGATCGCTGTTTCACGTACATTGCTTGCGAAGAAGTAATTGTGTCCGATGAAGGCATTACCAGGTTCTCCGTAGGCAAATCCGTAACCTACCGAGTAGTAGCACAAGGCACCAATAACTGAAAAAATATATTATCAAAGTGAAAATATTATTTCAATGAATCAGTTGTTAAATTGAATCTTAGATAAAATTGAATCGTAGATAAATTGAAAATCTTAAACATTTTTATGTATCTGGCCTCCGTATACCTTTAGATTTATAAACGGATGTTTAAATTTCAATAAGCGTTAGATGTTTGTATGAATTGAACGTTTACCTTTGGATTTTTAAAAGGTCGTTTGAAAACCCTATCGGCATAAAATGTTTGTATGAAATGGTCGCAGTTTTTATTTAACCCCAGGGTAAAGAGTTGTTTACTTAAAGACTCTTAAGTGGTTTAGCTGGAAATTTTTGCCCTCGTAACAAGCGTACGTGTGGAAGTCCATGTCGCATCATATGTAATCACCACCCAAGCATTTTCACAATTAAAAGCAAACTTACAATACCTACTTCAAAAAATTATGAGTTTGAGTGTTGTGGTTACGGTGGCATGATAGGTAAATTGGAAAACCCGCATAATGACTGACTGAAAAATAATTGCAAATTCCAATATAGCGCTACGTGCATGGGACACGTATCGATATGGGATTCGTCATTTAACTGCAAACTGGATTAACGCGACTAACGTGTTGAATATATGTGTTTTGCGGTTTAGGAAAAGATATACGTAATTGTTGAAACCTGGCGTTTTGGAAACCGACATATTTAGGCAAACATCCACATTTATACCCAATAGCATATAACAGACAGCGGTTGGGAAATATTGACATTTTTTTGAATTTTAAGTGAGTCTAATCTCTAAACCAGGGGTGGGCAACCTGCGGCCCTTCATTAAAGGTTGTGCGGCCCGCAGAGATGCTTGGATTTCAAAAGTACTGGCAAACGAGTCCAATTATTACATATTTTTGAGCTGATTAATGCGCCTGATGCTAGTTTTCTGCGATCTGGCAAAATGTGGTTAGAATTAAATACGAATTATACTTAAACAAAGCAAAATCACTTTGTGGTATGCACATGTGCGGCCCGCGATCGAATGTTGACATTTATAATTGGCCCTACTGTAACAAAGGTTGCCCACCCCTGCTCTAAACCGATAACAAATTAAAATTAAAAATAGATTCAACGCATAACTGTAAACAAAATAAAAAGAAATTGACCTGTACCAAGACAGCACGTTTTTATTTATTTTTAGCTTCTTAAATATTAGTGTCCAATTTTGTATCGCTAATTGGGTATCAAAGTAAACAGTTTCGTTTAAAATTCAGCGAAATGGTCGTCGTCGAAACAAGTCAAAACGACTACGTAAACAGGCGAAAGATCACGTCAGTTTAACTTGAAAGCAATCTTTCTGAGATCATCTAATCATGAAGGAAAAGGTCAAAGCTGTGCGTGGGGGCATGGTAATTTTCAACAAAGTTTTGCAAGTGCACTGTGATAATCTTATGTTTTCGCCGAAACTTGGGCAGGACATTGGCCGAATGATCAAGCGTGCCTGACCCTTATACAGACATGAAAAAAGCGATATGAATTCGCCCTTTGGGTGCGTCGTAGGTTCAAACCCGATGAAAAAAATAACTTTAAATGCTACTTTAGGGGCCAAGAAATGACCATCGGGCTATTTAAATGCAACAGTTACACCACTGAATTACTCCCTAAGCTACATCGACCTAATATGCTTTGCAGTTTGGCAAAGAACTTCTACTTACATATGTCCAGTACGTTCTTCATAATAATGTTGGTCGTATTCTTACTGCGCACTGATCCGGCTTCGAGAAAAGCAAAACCAGCCTGCATGACTGTAAAGCAAAATTAAAGACGTTTTTAAGACTGACGTAACCTACGATTATGCATGTTAACCTTTAACCTTTTTCAAAAAAAATCAGGTTGGGAACCACTAGTTTAGTAATTTGCTTCTAGTGCGATAATTTCCTCTTTAATGTGTCTTCGTATTGAGTTGAACAATTTGTTTTCAATATTCTGGTTTAGTAACGCGACGATTTAGTTTTACATATGGGTTGGAACAATGCAAAATGACGAGTTATTTCTATTAATGTAAAAAACTATCTGCACTGCCACAAAAATATACTTACATAGCACAAAAACTCCACATATTATGAGGAAAAACTTATCGACGTTGCTTTGCAAGACGGAGAGTTGTTCTTCAGTAGTCAACATTGCAACTTTTTTTTAATTAAATTTTACTGTTGCCTAGAAAAGATTCTCAAAAGTAAAATAGATAATATTTAATTAAACGCCCGAAATCGCGAAAAAGTGCTGAAATATAATTATATTTGTCAGTGTTTAAAGCCGGAAGTGTTTAAAGCCGGTGCGGAAATTGCAAAAAAATCATTTGATTTTACAGTAGATATAGGTTAGGACGGCTTCAATAGATATCTTTTGCGACACCAAAGCGTTACGATTCAATATACACCATGTTGTTAAAGTTACTAACCTAAACAGTGCAATTTTTTATAAAACATTATTACTACAACAGATATATTAAAAGTGCAGTTTTGTTTCTAAATAAGTTATAAAACAGAAAGTTTTACAAGACCCGGTACTTTAACAGAGTATTGTAAGCTTTCAAAGCGCGTTGTTTTGCATGAATGTACGCGGTATCGTACATCAAAAACAGCACATCAGACAACGTCACCGATAAAAACAATTTTGAAAACTACTTTAGGTTAGGCTACTAGACGCTCAAATTCCTGAGTGTTTCTGAAAATTATATCCGGACACAGATTTAACGCCCAAATTCCGGACTTGTCCGGATAAAAAGTTACCGGGATGTCTAGTAACTCCATAGTATAGGTAAATTCAAAACGCCACCTTTTTTGCCACTATCGCAATTTATGAAAATGGGTGACTGTTTAAACTATTCGCCATTTTGGCAATCTTATAAAAGTTTCAACAAACTTCTGTCCCTCATAAAGTAAAGCACAGTTCATTCTGCAGAATATATGGTCTACATTTTACGCGTAAACAAAAACGTGATACCGCATGACCATTGTGCGATACACAGTCATACACCGGCTTATATTCGGCCAAAACGCAGCTTTCTTACTCATCAAGTGTCAAATGGTAGATGACAAACTGGTTTGTCACAAACGTAATAGTTCTTATTTTGCCAAATCTGATTTGCTGTGCACTAAAAAAATTTACGTTGTGCGATATTAGTCACAAAAAATTTTGACTTCTTTACAGGTTATTATAGTTAATGAAAAATCTTAAAATTACCGCTTTTAGTGATTCATTCACTCTACTGCGTATAATGTGCAGCGCGCTTTTCATTGTTTTCATAAAAACTGTTTTTATTTGCTTTATAGCCAAAAACACGCAATAAAAAAAATTCGTGCTATCTTTTATCGTGAAACGCATAAAAGATGTTTCTGACAATGGAAACGTTTGAAGCAATTACCCGAACAAAAACCTTTTTTCGAGAAAACCGCATGTTGCGGAAGCACACTTTACACATGCGTTGTGCATGCGTTTTGCCTTATTGTGGGTGGCTTTTTGAAATCTTTCCGTTCATTTTGTTGATACTTTAATAAAAAATACAAGCATTTTCTACACGTACGCCATGTACACTAAACCTCGGTTAATCTGGACCAAAAAACTTGTCCGAATTTAACTGATGTTAGTTCAAGCCTTACAACATTCATTAACAAATCATTTGTACCTGGACTTTTGTCCGAATTAGGTGAAGATAACCGAGGTTTACTATACTTAAGTTCAATGCATGAACGTAAACGATTTTAGGTAACAATGCTTTATTTTTCAAGCCGTACATTAAACATATTATCAATATTATGTAAAAACGTGTTGACAGCCACGCGTCGACCACGCATTGGTCACGCGTTACTTTTTGTTTTACCAAGTCGATTGCTGTTTGAAAACAACATGTGCAGATTTCACGCTATGCATCAAACTAAATCGGCATTTTGTATGGATTTTCGCTCAGGCATGCGCTGATCACGTATTCAACGCGTGTGCCTTTTTGTTTCGCTCGACTAAGCGGGGACCTCGTCGCCCCCAGAAAATTTTGTTTTGGATTTGCGAGACGCAAATTTTGAACATTGTTTTGGATTACAAATATTAAAGTGTACATACCCATAAAATGTGTACTGTACAATTTAAACCTAAAACACTCCAAGTTAGAGATTTTCTCTTGTTTACACCATGGCAGCTTTAAAGATAAATCCTAAATCTCCTTGCACTCCAAGTTACATTAACAGATTATTTTTGCCAATCTGAAAATTGTTTGCTTATTTCTATTGATCTGAAAGTAATCTCCATGTAGATATAGAGGGTGAAAGAACAAGCACAGCTTTCTACAATTTAATTTCGCCAAACGTTCCCAAATTTTTGGGGTGGGGGAGATCGTTTCCAGAGCACTTTGCAAACCACTGATGAAACTTATCAACTGCAAAGAAAGAAAACTTAAAGCAGGGGTTCTTAACCTGGGGTGCACGCACCCCCAAGGGGTGCGAGAACTGTTCCTAGGGGGTGCGGGGATGCTGAATCATTAAGGTTGGTTAGGTCTATTCTATTTAAGCAATTACAGAAGGGGGAGCGAAAATTGGTTAGTGATTTGAAAGGGGGTGCGAAAATTGGTTACTGATTTGAAAGGGGTGCAGCAAGGAAAAAAGGTTAAGAACCACTGACTTAAAGCGATAGAAGGTACCCGAAACGTTTTATGGGCAATCCGAAATTATTTTAATTGCCTTGTTATTTAGTAGGCAATCCGTTTTTTACCTGTGCTTGCGTATTTTGACGTCATTAAGTTTCAAACAATTGTTATGACGTCATGAAATTGTACAAGGTAAAAAGTCCCCTAATATTTGCAATGGATTTGTGCCCCCGGCGTATACACAGCCAAAAGAAAACTATCTTTGCACGCATGTTTATGCAAACTAGGTAAATACATCACGTACACGTGTACATTGAATACATGTTTACATTTAATGTCACAAAATACACACAGCAATGTGGATACAAGTTCTAACTTACATGAAAGATGGGTTCTGGGTTCTATGTACAAATCTATGTAAAAAACACACCACGGTGGTCCAAGACATTTGATAAATGTTTAACATGGACCCATTTGAGAAACTCCCTTAATTCAACGGAGAGACTTTGTTACTCTGTTTTTTGAGCTAAATATAGTTTCCACAAATCACATTCGCTTACACTTGTACAACAGTATTGGAATCCGTAAGTTTTAGTGCAGGGCTCGGCAACCCCTGGCATGAGTGCCAAGATTGACACTCGAGGTGATTTTTAATGGCAAGCCAACCGATTTGTTTGTTTATATTGAAGTACTAATTTGTCCTGTTGCACTGCTTGTTTATAGTTTTTGTCATGCCATTGTTATAACGTTTAGCCTTACATGCACAAAACACTCTGCTTTCTTATTATTATTCATATCTGCTGCCACGAATCACTATTATTTAAAAAACGTTGAAACGCGAGGTTACTAACACATGGAAATAACAAGTAATTTGGCACGCGCCTAAAAAGTTGCCGGCCGCTGTTCTAGTGTTTGCAACCAAAAGGGAAAAGAATATAAATGCATTTGTGTCGTTGCAATCCCCGAAAAAGAGACGTTGCAAACACATTAATATTGACCTGCACTGATATTGTAGACTCGTTTAATGCTGGATCTGTTACGACAAACAATCGATTTTTGCAATGGTATTGAAGGATTACATACAGAAAGCGTAACTAACTCCACAAAAGCAGGCCTCGTACTAGGGTTTAGAGACCACCGTACACTCTCGAACAGGAGTCACCAAACTACGGCCCGCGGGTCGAACCAGGCCCTCGAGGTCATTTCATTTGGCCTTGCGACCACATTTTGTGCCAAATCGTATTGATAATCGTGTGTCAAATCGTATTGATAACTTTGTAACATTCAAAAAATACGCAAATTTTGAACATTGTTTAGGATATCAAATCTTTATGTTTACATATACGCATAAATTATGTACTGTACAATTTGGCAGCGACGTCCTGTGTAGCTCAGTATGACCAACAAGCAGTTCTTGCAGCCAATAAGTGTTTCATATAACCAAGCCGTTGTTCCTGAGTACTGCCGGGACAGCTGTCATTATTTACGTGAACTTTTAAATTGGAAGGACAAGACAACATCAACAATTGAAAAACAACTTGCGGATACGCCTCTGTTTATCGTAACAGCAGATGTCGAATCACTTTACAACAACATGGACCGGTCGCACCTCCGTGCGGCGCTTAAATACGCGCTTGAAACGGAGAGCAACTTCAGCAAACATAGTATAGAAAACCTTATCGAACTAACATTCTTATGTTTGGAAAATGCCATCCTCAAACACGGGGACAATTTTTACACTGAGAAAAAGGGCATCGTAACTGGTGACAACCATTCTGTCTCGCTCGCCAACATTGGCGTTCATTATATTACGGTGCAGGCAGCGTGCTTTATACAAAAGACAGAACTGTTCATGAGGTTCATTGACGATATGATTTATCTCTGTTTTGGCTACGATATCTTCAGAACAACTATTAGGGGTATCGAGAGCGTGTTTGCCACTCACGGTTTGGAAATAACACACAACTACATAACAACCGCCCAAACCGAGGGGCATATTCCATTTCTGGATGTGAACCACGTCATCAGCCGACAGAATAAATTTAAATTCAAAACAACAGACTACGTCAAAGACACCGCAACCGGCCGACGATTTTTAAACGGATGGTCCCACCACCCTCCTTCCGTTTTTAAGTCCATTATACATGGAGAGTCAAAACGACTACGGCGCTTAAACGAACGGGACGATGATTTCAGAGCCAGCCTTTGCAAATTGCGTATCAAAGCCAAACTATCCTGCTTCCCTACGTCAATGACAAATGACGTCATTGAAAAAGCAAGTATGTGGACAAACAGATTTCCACCCTCGAATGGCAACAGCTCGCAAAAGGCTCTGAATGTTTGGGCAACGAGCTTTCCATCACTACTCCAACCTTCCGCAAAAGACCGAAGTTTGGTAAAAAATATCACAACAACATACAAACAACCACCAACACTCGGAAACCTTCTTACCTGCTACAGGCGGCTAGCGCAAGTTGGGGAAAACAGTTCCATGCCTATTGGGGGCTCATCTGCACCTTGTGGACACTGTGCTTTGTGTGAACACTTTGGAAATCACAAAGGAATGGTTGACTATACCACTAACATACAAAGCAAAAAGGGTGTAACAAAGTTACGGCAAACACTCACATGCCGCAACTATGGCATATATGCTGCCACCTGCACAATATGCCAAAAGCAGTATGTCGGTCAAACGAAAAATAAGTTTTCAGTACGTTGGACGGGACACAGATCTATGTGGAATTCATTCAAACCGGGTGATTATAACGAAAAGGCAGCCCTTTGTCAGCACTATGCCACAGAGCATAGCGCCAATGCCCGTGACCCTATCAGCACGTGTTTTCGGGTGCAGTTTTTGTAGCAGCCACCTATCCATCTACTGGACATCTATGAAAGTAAGTGGGCCAGCAAGATTGGAGCTGAAATAAACATACAAAAAATGTTTTTACCCTACATTAAATAACATTTCATTCTTTTATTCCTACGCGCATTTTGTCCGTTCATTTTTTATCAGGGTTTCCGCCATTGTTTTTTACAACGCTTCTGCCGTCCTTATCTACCTTCTTTTGCCCCGCGCCACAGATTGAGCGTTTTTCCTTTTCTTTACGTCTTTACTAGTGCGTGTTTGGCCGCGCCATCTGCAGGTCCCAGTTCTACCTTACTGTCAGCAGGTTTTAATACGTTTGTTTGTGCTTTACAGTTTAACTTGCATACCATTTTTTTGCGCTGTTTTGTTTTTAGATACTGACGATGCCTATTACTTAGGCGAAATATATATGTCTAATAAAACGGTGGACGACTTCAGACTTGTCAAAGTTTTCAGTCTGTTATTATATGCGACTGTTGTCTCCATCTGTCGTACTGAGTCTCTGGTGACTCGTGATTTATAATATACTACACAGTTTACAATTTAAACCTAAAACACTCTAAGTTAAAGATTCACTGACTTTTTCTCCTTCACGTAGAGCAGGGGTCACCAAACAACGGCCCGCGGGCCGGATCCGGCCCTCGAGGTCATTTCATCCGGCCCGCGACCACATTTTTTGATTTGCCGAATCGCATTGATAACTTTGTAACATTCAAAAAATTATCTACTCCTTACGAAAGTTTTCCTGTCGCGATATGTAGAATTAATATTACCTAGTTTCATTATAATTACAATGCTCCAAAGCCAGTTTGTTACGTCACAAATAAGACTACAATTGATAATTGTGCGCAAACAATTGCCTTCATTTGTTGCTTGTGACGTAATTTACAAGCATTGCTCGTGAGATGAGACTAAATATACAATTTAGCAGTCGGATTACCAGATTTTAGACGGGATTGTAGAAAGACCATATCTTGACGCATCCACAAAAGTCGCCTCGCTGACTAAGTTTGGAAAGACGGCGCTGGGGCATGTAAACTATGCGGCCCGCGCGAATCATTATTACGTTTACCCGGCCCACAGTGAAAGAAAGTTTGGTGCCCCCTGATCTAACACGGTAGTTCTCAAATTGTTCAACTGAACTTTATAGTCCCCCTGCGATTTATCTCGAGGAATCGCTTTCATAAAGCTGAAAAAATGTTAAAAAACCAAAGGCTCACATTTTCCACAGCAAGATGCAGAATTTAAGGTAGTTTTTATAATTACACACAACAATCATCCAAAGGCGGTTTATGACATCACAGACACGACACATCAGGATTATGCGCGAACAATTGCATCTTTTGTTATTTGTGATAGGATTAAGGGCTTTGTTTAGTAATGTATAGTTGTAAACAGTCCTTTAATTCTACCAAGACTACAATAACGTATATATGAGATAATGTACAAGGAAGAATGATAACAACTGACCAACAACAAAGCAGACCTGGTAATATCGCGATGCAAATGCCCTTGTACGACAACTGTGAGTATATACAACTACTACAATACATACGAAAACGACCTAAATGTTCCTAGCACGACAAATCACAAAATGAGATAAGTAGGAATACGTCGACAGGGATTTATACGATTAATAACCAGTGGCTACGAAGAAAGGAGACAAATCCTTAAAGAGAGAAAAAAGTGAAATCGTGTGAATTGGCGTTTTTTTTAGTTTTGTGTTCAAATTCGCTGAATTAAAGGCCGGTTTTACAAACTTAAAAGTCTTCAATTAATTAATTTGTAGACGTTTTCCTAGTTAATTAGTAGTAGTCAGAATGACCTTTCTCCTCATTATGGGTTTAATCTGTTCATACTGTCGGTAGCATCAACTCCCTTTTCTCATGTTGTTATTTTCAGAATAAATAATGCCTGCAGCGGCGTTTTTAGTGATATAATTATCATAAAATTTCCACTAAAAAGAGCATTCTAGCACAAGTAGATGATAATTACCACATAGTGAAATATTGATAATCTAAACGCCGAACCTTATTCTTTGACACAATTGAAACTTGTGTTGCTTCATTACTAAATAACATACGTGATCTAGTAGGCTACATGCTTTTTTCACACTTGGCTTATATCTAAATGCACTGTGATTACTGATACCTTGCCCATGCAGAAAAACATCACAAGACTAACCGTTTTTGCGTGATTTATAAACACTAAAGCTATTTTGACACCTATGACACACCTTAAACATATCCGCAAAACATATCACACTGCGTCTCAATAACATACCGCATACAGTTGTTCTGAAGAATCAAAACACCATACATCTTACTTGCAACAAAAACCAAAAGAAAAACTTTTGAGACAATGGACAGTGTTAGCACCTTGGCTAGAACCAGCGATTTCATCAGGCCAATTATTGGAGGTTATATAACTGGCACGTCATAGGCCTCGAGGCCTAGGATTTACACTACCCATTATTACGGAGACAAAGGAACAATAATAAAAATTCTCAACTACAAACGAACGCAAAAAGTCATGTTTGCACCATTGAATTTGCTACAATAAACATTAAACATACAATGCAATATACAACAGATAAACCCAGAATAATAACGCTAAGTTCAAATACGAAACAAAAAAAATCCTTCAATGAAACACAAGAAAACATCCAAAGTTTTGCATTATTGAACGCTGTTTGTTTTTACCTTTTCAATGTTTTAACACTATTAAGCCAAATTTCAAAAACATATGAGAAACAAAAATATCTATTAAGTATCTGTAATGTAAACAAAATACACCGACTTGGATACATAGCAACACTATGCGACAATCGTCAAGGCAAAACAGAGTCCAGTAGTGCGTACAAACCAAGAAGTAAAAACAGAAAAGCCACCAACGAAAGTCTGCCCATGATTATGTTGCAACAATAAGTAAATTGTTAAGATCACAATAGTACTGTGTTCAAATGTTTCTTAGGTGTTAATTGTAAACAATTTTGTTGCTACACATAATAGTGTAAATTGAGACGAACAAAGCAAAGATGTCGGTGTATGAATTTCGAAGAAAATCAAGTAGTGTTCGAACTGCCCCCATGCAACGTATTTCAACTTTAACGGACACAGGTATATACTAAACATGCAGTTAATTAAACGCTTTTAGAAACTAAAACTGTCATAAACCAGTTTTTTATTCCGGCGCTCGTGCAATTGGTGCTTAAACTTTCATATTTGATTTGCAGATGAGTTTTTAACCGACTTACAGAAGGAACAGGCACAAATGATCTCTCTGTTTGAAGACATTGAATCTCTTCGAAAACTGATCATAAAGGGAGCATGCTTTCTGTTTCTATGTCTTGTATGTGGAGCTGCGGCAGTTCTTACATTTGTAAGTAAACTAACACTAGCGAAATTAATAACGTTTTGTAACATCATATGCCAAAAAACTACCTCAAAATACTAAATTCGAATACTAATAAAAGCTTATTTAGCTACATTTCAGATGTGGATGTCGAAAACAAGAATTAGGCCGCCAATACAGGGTAATACAGTATGTCAAAATTATCCATTAACTCAACAAATAACGGGAAAAAGTATTTTATTTCGTTCAGGCACTTGTTTTAATAACGGAAGCTTTATCTTGAATCCCTATACGCTGGAACAAAAATGCAATTGCCTTCCAGGATTGACGGGGCAAAATTGTGCAATTGGTAAGTAACTTTATCTCCTATCGAGTTATGCACCACGCGAGTTTAAGTCGTTTGATGACTTGAATCTAAGTTTGGACTCTGCTATAGCTGTCTAATTACTTACTCCGCGATACGATGCCCAAAGAAGAGTTGAGTTGAGTTTATTTCGCTTGGTGAAAGAAAACATAGCGACACAATAGCATTAAAAACAATCACCAAGCCGAAAATAGCTGTGTTAAAACTAGAGATGTACCGAATATTCGGTTTGCCGAATTTATTCGGCCGAATCGGCCACTTTTCCAAAGATTCGGTTTCGGCCGAATAATTTGTTGCGATTCGGCCGAAACCGAATCTTTTACAAACCCACATTTAAAGCGTTAAACGTGTTTTTTCTGCGCATTACCAACGAAAATTGCCTCAATTACTATATTTTTAACAAAGTAACGTTTTTGCCACTGCAGGCAAAAATCAGTAATTCATTGTCTGGTTGGAAATCATGCTTGAGGCAATGTTAAACCCCACAGAACTAAAATTAGGACGAAACACAACCATTCTACACTAATTGCCTGGTGGAAAAACTTATGTTTTCATGTCAAATGCGCAGCGTTCGACTTCGCGTGACGTCATAAATGATTCGGTTGATTCGGCCGAATTTATTCGGCAAAACCGCCGAATATTCGGTTTCGGCCGAATCGAAATTTCGCCGATTCGGTACATCACTAGTTAAAACGGTTTTAAGCGCAAAAAAGTAAAGGGCATAGTCACTAGCGTATTTAGGGGGGGGGGGGGACAAGGTGCCATGGCCCCCCCCTCAAGAAATTTTGACCGGCTGTTTTAGTATTGAATCTTGCAATTTCAGACAAAACTGTAAATGGCAATGTGCGTAACGCATTGATGTTCGTCACACATCTTAATAAACAATGCCAATCTAGGCCACTTGGCGTCCAACTGCGCGTATGACGTCACAATGGATTTTATAATAGCTTCGTTATGTCAATTCACAATATGATTAAGAGGCACCCACTGTCAGAAACAACTGTGTAGAGTGTTAAAAAGTGTTACATATATACGATGGAATCGTGACTATACGTTCGTTACTTACAGCAAGAGTAAGGGCTTTACAGGGCCTTAGGCTAACCAGCATTTAGTTGATATTGCGAGTTTAGTAGGCACAACAGGTGCTAACAGAGAGGTCTACACAGTCTACCGCCAGATGGCGCATTTCCACCGCAAGGTGGCGCATTTTTCGCCGCAAGGTGGCGCAAAATATTTTGTATTATTGGCCCCACCCTAAAAACGATCCTAGATACGCCACTGGGCATAGTTGGTTAATTAATAATACCAAAACGCGCTGCAGCTACATCGGATCATAAGGCGTAATATGTAAAATACGTTTCTCTACAATTGACAAGTCGTGTTAAGCCCAGTTTGCAGGCAAGCTTTTATCAAACTGGGGTTGGTGGGTCGTGAGTAGCCAACACTAATTTAGCAAAAATAATCTACGCAAAATGTTTTTTTTAATTGTTAGACTACTGTTGTAGAGAACAAACTACTAAGGTTAAGTTATACGGAAAAGTTAATTTGTGTTTATAATACTTTTCTAATGCGAGAGTTCGCGTTTTTGTGTTGGTGTATGGGGCCTCTGGTAGGTGTTTTTTTTATCAATACAGCTATATACCCTCACGTTTTATTGGTTTGTACTTTATATAGTTAGTGTTGATTGTTTTCCAGACATTGATGAATGTGTGGACGGTATAGCCAATTGCGCCACGAACGCAACCTGTTTTAACACGTACGGAAGTTTCAAATGCAACTGAAGCGCGAAGTACACCAGAAACGGGACAGATTTTGTTTTTTGACAAAACGCCAGAAAGTGCAATAAAATATGCACTTTTCCCTATTTCGTGCGTTGTTGTCACATTATTTTACTGTGTACAATTACTATGGTCATTAAATAAACTATTTGCACGCCTTGTTTGTTTATAATGTGTGGTTGACTTAAAAATAACAGCACAAAATCCACAAACACCAATTGTTTGTCTATCTGATCACACCAACTTTAGCTACAAAGGTTCCTGGCTCGTAACATCGTTAAACATCGGTATAACTAGTATATATTCACGAATTTCTTTACACTCTTTCCGACGTGTTCTTGATATTTAATGCAATCGTATTTTACTATTTTATTAACTGAGCGAAACCAACTCACTCAAAATGGCTGAAACTGGAACTAGTTTTTGCAGTGTCTGAAAGAACATTCTCGTTTGCAACTTTATGCAAACACCTTGAGCTCATATAGACTAGTGGACAGGGCTCTAACTAAAACAGTATTATTGGAAACCATGATTGTTTGTTTTTTACGTTTATTCCACCTAAAAAATTATTTTCAGTGATATTTTAATGAAAAAATCACACCACTTTTAAGTGTGAATTACATTAAACTCAATCAACAACTTTGCAATTTCTACACATAGGTTAGTGGTGTCATAGTGGGCCCCAACAATTCCACTTGCAATGTACAAAATACCAAACTGTGCCAATTGTATTTAAATCTTGATAGTCAATCTTTTATCAGTGTTGACCAAAAATTATAGTATATTTGGTGGAAAAGGTTAAAACAATTAAAATTCAAGAAAAAACTTTTTGTCACATTAATTATTAAATTCCACTGAACACATTGAGTTTTTGGTGGGCATTTATTATTTTTTATTCAAATACACATTGCCCACAGTAGAGCTATCATGAGTATCTAAATTGTCATAGTCCTTTGTCTTGCAATTAAGAGTGATTCCCATTTCAAGGCCCAATGCAAGAGCATAAAGTCTTGAGTCAATCCTAAGTAAGGTTTTTGAATCTGCCACAAGTTGCTTCAGCCTGCCAAGAAGACCTCGAACAGGCAGTAAAACCACCTCTGTAAATTCTCCTTCATCCAAATGCGGTTTGCAGTCAATGTTTTTAGGGTCATCTCCATCAATTATTACATTGGCTATGGCAGTGCTTGGACTTTCTGACCCAGGGTCAAGAGAAGTTGGTAAATTAACAGCAGTTTCATCAGCAATCATTCCTGTATAGCCGGTTTCTTCAAACAACTCACGAAGGGCAACATCATGGACAGACTCCTGATTCTTATCACACATACCAGCAGGAAATTCCAAACAGCAAGCTGCAATTGGTGGTCTGAATTGCTTTACCAGCACAAAACAGTTATGGTGTAGATTTCGTTTTAGCACTGGCACAACAATTACACTATCTGGCATTTCTGGGTCAGTTTGTTTATGTGCATAGCTCAGCCCCTCCCATTGTCTCTGGGTACCATTTGGATCAGTGTAGGTTATAAGCTCTGTTTGCAGCCATTTTCCTTGGTGCACAACCTCCACATCTTTGATTTTACACTCTTGAGACATGCTGTTTGTAATTTAGAAAACTGCTATACAACAAGTAGGAATAATAAGTAACGTAATTTATAGTGCACAACTGCACATCACACCATTAATCAGTCATGATTTAAAAACTCTTTTGACGTTGTAAAATTAAAAATTACACAACTAAACGGTGTTGCTATTAGTTATATTGTACCTCTATATACAATTAGTAATAAACAGTGTAAATTTTACTGCAAATATCGTCACAAAATTCAACAACAATAGACCAACAGCAGTCCAACAAAATGAAGTCATTCGTACAAAGGGAATTTCCCAACAGGGAATGTTTTGTTTTCTTAAGATGTTTGTGTCTTTTGCGTTGCAAAAAAAATGTAACAACACAAGTTAAAATTAGGAGTTAGGTTAAACTATACATATGAATTGTGTTTATTTATATTTTTACTTTTGTAGGGGCTTTTATGTTCTCTTTCCAAATCGTTTGTGAGGTTTGATAATTGTTGTGTGACGATAGATTACTGATTACAGAGGATATGGAACAAGGCTATGTCCCTTACCAGTCACAAGACATTGAATCTTCTGGAGATGAGCAACAATTACGACAATATGAACTTTTATCAAAACTGCAAAACCTTGTTAAACAACTTCCAAGGTAAGACGGTGTAAACTGCAAGATTAAATAAAATACAGAACTTACAAATTGAGTTGAGTTTTTTGTATTTTGTAAAAGAAGGTATATATATTGTAAAATGTTTTATTTTAAATAAAATCCAGCACTGTTAATGTAAGCAGTAAACAAAATGATTGTGATTACTAAACATTGCTGATGCCATACAAGTGCAATGCTGTTTTACTGTGCTGACTGCTGAGTAACACACTTAATTTTTTTGTACTTGTTTCTTTGTAGTAAAATGCAGCAACGACTTTCACACACACTTCTGTCAGACATTGCATGCTGCTTATTGGACCAAGCTATATTCACGATTGTTAGTAAGTCATGGAATTGGCTGAAAGAGTTTTCAAAATAAAAGTATAAAATTGTTACTTACTTTTGGTTCAAGCAACATGTAAAGTCAGCTGTATTTATGTGAATTATCAAGTGGTTATTCTCAGTGGTGGGATTCAAATTTTTTGTCAATCGGTTCTATCACAAAAGTCATGTTTTTCAGCCGGTTCTGTTACTAAAAGTCATATTTCCATTTACTGTAACGAGTATTGCTAACCGGTTGCGCTGATCTCATAAAGTTTTGTGGGATGGTTCTATAGAACCGGTACGACCCGGCTGAATCCCACCACTGGTTATACTTCCATATAGTGTTTTGTCATTGTCACTGTTCTTCATTGGGTTTATTTGTACTGTAAATATTTGTTTGTTTTTCACTTGCCTGTCCATGTGTCCTTACTAAACTTGAATTAAATGACAAAAGAGAGTTGTTCACATGGTTCAAGAATAAAATATTTAACAGATGATCTACAGGAGATCCAACACTTGACTGAAAAAAATTTGTACAATCAAAGACAGAAAATGCTGGTGGATCATAAAGGTAGGAATAAAAGTACTGGTGTGCAGTGACAACAAAGGTTGGTCAGTTTGCATCATACATACTTAATTCATTTTGAAAAACTGCAATTGCAACAGGAGAGAATCTACCTAATAAACTAAAAAATATATATATGCCAAAGTCATGTAGCTTTTTCATTTTTTTTTTATAATGCATAAAAAAATACAGTGGTAAACATGGCAGTCATTATGTGCACATGGTGTTATATTTTTCTCTGTTTCAACTTTCAACCCATAATAATAGGAAAATTGAACCCAAAAGTTTTATTTTTAATTTGGTTGATTTTTTATGCTAATTGCTGATAGAAACATAGCAGTCAACTTCTACATTGTTGTTTTGTGCTTTAGGTAGATCAACACATTCATAGGAATGAATGATTTCTTTTTGTTTATCACACTTGGTTGTGCATTTACATGGCAGTGGCTCCAAATAATCTGTGTTTATTGGCTTTTTGCTGCCTACTTTATACTTGGGAGGTGGACTTGGCTTTACTACACTACTGGATTTGTACAGCTGGTTGGATTTCATAATCCGTCGATTTATGCTCTTTCCAGAAGCGGTTGCTTTAGACTTCTTGCTGCTATACCTTCTGGACGAAATTTTTCCAGCAGCATTTCCAGGTCTAATACTTTTCCAGTTGTTAGCGGGCTGTCTCCTTGTTTGAAATTGTTTTGTCACCTTAGTATCACTAGCGTGGATTGCTCCAAAAGTGTTAGCCCTGGCGACTGCTATTTTGGTTTCAGTTTTTGGTGCCGAAAATGACTTCATTCTTGTATATGGGGGTTCTATCTCTTCTTCAATGGAGCTAGTTGAAGGCAATGGGGTTGTAGACCAACTTTGTTTTGCGTCAACTGGCTGTGCATAGGAACTGCTTATCCTCGGTCTTGACATCTTTTTGAGTGTGCTTCTATGTCTGGCATTGTTTCTCTTGGACCTTGGGAGACTTGGCAACTTTCGTAGGGAAACCATACTTTTCTGTTGAAACCTTGGCTGGTGCTGATGACCATCAAACAAGTTTTGTTGACTGGATGTGGTCTCTGTAAAAAAGGGGCCTTAAAAAGGAAACCATTTTAACTTTCACATGGCAACTTTAAACAATTGTTTGTGGGAGCAAGTTGGAAATAGTTTTTTACTCAATTTAAACTATTAAATTACGTGCCCAATAAAATAGTTGAAGATCTTTAAAAAAAATATATCCAATTGTCTGTGTTTTAAAAACAAATACTGAGAAAATTTGCTTGTACACTGTACTCTACACATTCAAAATACTAACTGTTTAGGTACCTGATTCCACTGATTGATACACATTAACTGGTACCAAAGGTGATACTGTTGTAGGACTGTTGATTGGCATATTAGGTGATCCATTAGTTGGGTGTGTTTGCACAGGTTGTCCATCAAAACGAAATGATGTAGAATGCTCATGTTGATTTTCTTCTTTTCTAAAAAGCCTTGATGTAAAAAAATCATGATTGTTTAATTAATAACAAATTTAAAAATATAAAGATAATTTGCAATAGTCTCATACCTTTTGCGTTTGGCCACAAAAAGACCAATCAAAAACAGTACAATGAGAGCTGTTAATACCACAGTGACATAAAATGTGTAAGGCCAGGGAGATCTATCTTCTTGGTCTACTGGAAATTCTCCACCATTTCTGCCTTCAACACAGTCTCTTTGTGAACATTGCTGTTGATAATATGCATGAACTTAGATTATGATTATGGCAACCTTTTTTTTCAAACAGTACATAAAATAATGACATAATCTATGTTTTAGTATGCTGAACTCTTTTTTTACCTCATAATTAATTTTTTATTTTATTAACAATTTAAAAATTTACAATGACAGAAAAATTTTTGTGTCAATAACAGAAAAATATATTAAATTTCCAAAATATTATTTTTTGCCAAAATAAAAAAAATAGAAATATAGGGTTTTGTTTGTATGTTAAGATGTTTTTATCTCACCTGCAGATCTGTTTGGTTGTTGTTAAAACCACCGCCCATGCATGAACCAGTTGCAACATTTCCATTTAGAAAACAAAACCTGATGCGTGTTTTTACTCCCTCACAAAGGTCTGTGCAATTTCTTGTTAGTGTTGACCACGATGACCAATGGCCATAACATGACGATTTGTGCAGACATGTTTTCCATTCCTGATAAAAAATGTTTTTGACATTACGCTTAAAAGCAGAATAATTATGACCATAAATTATTAATAATAAAAGACATCTTTTAAAGTAATATTGGACTGTTTTGAAAAGAAAGTTCTCTAAATTTGCCAAGTTGTTTAAAAATAAAGTTTTTGGTATTAAATTGTTTGTGATATTGATAACTTTGGACAGTGGTGGGATTCAGCTGGTTCGCAACGTTGTATAGAACCATCTCGCAAAATTTTATGAGATCAGCGAACCGGTTAGCATTACTGGTTACTGTCAATGGAAATATGACTTTTTGCAACAGAACCGGCTGAAAATATGACTTTTGTGATAGAACTGACTGACAAAAAATTTGACTTTGGACCATAAATGTAGTACCCCCAAAAAATAAAAAAAAATCTGAAAAACTTAAGCAAAAAGGCAATGTCAAACAACATTCTTACCATTCTGAAACACTGATCTGCTCTGTTTTTGCATGGCATTGATCTCCATTTTAAACTCCGGTAGCACTCTGGCTTATCAGCTGGGTAAAACGGATACATACAATCTGACCATGGCTGTGTTCTGTCCCAGCCCTCACGACACCCACCTGGACATCTCTCAGAAAATCCTTCTTGGTGTCTACACAAGATCAATAAACACTAAAGTTAACCGAACTGTGATGCACTTTTATGATCTATTAGTTTTACTAGACAATAGCTTCTGTATCTGGATGGTACCACCCACCTATAGGTGCTTTGTAAACATGTTTAAGACATGTTGTAGTCACAGTAGAATGAATATATTTAAAATATTCCAAAGAACAAACAAAACATGCAACCAAGACTATTGTATTTTAAAATAAATAAAATGTTATTAAACATTAATGCTTTAAATTAACTGTAACTTGATACATTTGTTTTGTAAAAAACATACTTTTCTATTCATTTGCTTGTTGTAATCACTGTACGTATAATAAAAAAAATAGCTTCTTGATGTAATGGTGTTATAGTTTACATTTATTCTGTTGTACAAATATTGAATTGCTTCTTTAATCAAACAATTTCATTCAACTTACCCATTTGTTATGCTGACAATTGGCAGCATTCCATTTCTAAAATGCATTTTATTCTTAAGTAGTCAAATATATCCACCACCTACTAAAAATTTCTTTCTCTATCAAATTACCTTCAGTCCCAGTGGGACCATAAGAAGTTCTGCTGACTTCGCTTTGCTTTCATTCTTTTTTATCCAGAGACTTCCTGGAGTGAAGGGTTTAAATTCCACGTAAAACCCTCGTTCCCAAACAATGCTTAGTCCCATGCTCTGACGCAGTGCAAGTGAGGTAGAAGAATGGGTTGAGGTACAGGACAGCTCGCAATTCATGGAATTTGCGCATGACGTGACTCAGTCTACATATCTGAATACCCTTAAGACATCCTAATAAAGGAATATCGTAGACGAAAACTGTACGTTTGTCAAAGGGGTCAGTTTTAAAATTGATAAATCGGTGATTGACCTCGTGTTCCCTTCCCGGTCTTAGGAGTGTTGCTCAATGACGCAGCTACACAACAGGATGTATATTAAACTCACGACACGATATACGCATGTGTGTATTTGTGGCAGGTCTGTGCCTTTTATGCTCACAAATCAATTGTTATTTTTTTCTTTCCCAGAAGAATTAAACTGACACATATTAGTCAGCAATACAACAAGATTATTACCAATTTTGTCATCCAATCTTGTTAATGCCTTTCTATTCTATTTTGTTTCTTGTTTTGAAATGTAAAAACAAGTCGAATCTTTCCAACTGTGGCACATTGCCTTAGATATTTTTGTGCAAATTTAACACACTTAGCTTTTTAGTGGTTTGTTTTGACTTGAAGCGTAAAATGTATGAATGAAATGCATACCAGTTTTAAATTGAATATTTGCACTGTTCGATAAAAATCCGGTACAAAGCATAAATCATTTCTTTTGGAAACTGGAATATATATTTTATTTTTTTAAACCACCATGTGAAAGAATGCCAAATGATTCCTTACACACGAAAATGTTTTTGCAGTTGAGAATTTGTTGCAATACCTAACCCATTTGACCGATTACTTTTTTGACATTGCACAGGTTTGAAGCAGGAAATGAAAATTAAACATCAAGAAGAAACACAAACAGCAAGATCCCACAACGCTGCTTTAATTAAATCAAGACAGGAAAAGGAAAAGCAAACCCTTGACAAGCGTCTGAAAGTAAGTTAATGTGACCTAATGTATTGCTTCCTGTGTTCCGTTTAAGTAACAGCTGGTAATCGATTATGGCAGTTGATCAATTTGTAAACCCGTTGCTATATGTAACTAATAGCTGAAACCTACAACAGTTACAAAATAATGTTTGTCGTTCACAGTGTTTGCCAATTTTTTTACCCCAAGGCTCACACATACAATAAACAAAATTTTGGAGGTGCGCTATTGATAGTAATGTGGGAAAATCATGCATTAAGGCAGGGGTGCAAAATTTTTTCGGAATCTGGTAGCGCGCAAACAATTTTACTAGCACATACGTTTTTGTGTATGTGTCTTTTACAACCATTTCGCTACTAATAGCCGTATCGCAGGTTCCTATTTTACAAACGGCCACCAAATGTCTCAAATTGTTTATAATCTAGTGATTTAAAGAAATTTATGTCTAATCCAAAGATTTTTTTTTTTTTCAAAAAGTTTATGCCTAATCCATAGATTGAACTGAACAGCTTTAATGACTTGTTTCAATTGTTAATGACGCCACTATCTAAATTGTTAAGTTGTTTGTTGCCTGACATTTGGCATTGTTTGCTCACAATAGCGTACAAAAAGTAACCCCGAAAAATCTATTTATACCAGTTTTATAGCCTAAAATTAAGTTTAAATCAACGCATTACCGCCAACACATATACTTCCACATACAGTTTCGCGGCCGCACTAATTCGTCTCCGAGTACGTATACGGCGGCAGGTTGTGGAGCACCGTGCTTCGGTAACATCACGGCATAGTCTATTGGCATAGGATTTGGAATTGGGGTTTGCCCGATATCCAGTTTTTAACCCGACGCCTGACAAATCGTCGATAAAATTGCTGATTTGGCAAATCGGTCTTTCGGCTGTCTCATATGTTCTCAGATACGAACAGCAAACGTGCATATGCGTTGCAAATTCTTTTTGAGAAACGTGTGCGTTTGCACCATACCCACGACGATTAGCATCACATTCGCGCCCAATGTGTAAGAATGCTTATTATGATAGTGAAAAGTAAATGTTCTTTTTAGGTTGTAAAAACGTGTGCGTAAATCACTACTTCAACTGATGACAGTCACGTCATGTCAATTTATGATTGCCCATTTTACACAGTTACCGTAGCATCGCAATAGTGCCTAAAATATGCGACTAACGAAATTCGGTCGCGGCTTGACTCAAGCGTGTTTTTCGCGAAAACAATATTGTTAGAGTTGCCTACTCTCTATTTTTCCGCTAATTGTGCCACTTCATCATTGCTTTATTATTATTCTGAGAATATTTCTGAGAATTAATTACAAAAATATAGACCACCTTTAATTGTGACTACAAACTGCGGTCGCGCACGCAAGTTTATTGGTCGCGCGGCGCTACCGTGCGACCGCATTTTTGCACCCCTGACTTGAGGGTATTTTTTATCTTTGGGTGCATCTTGTTAACTTTCAGGGTGCACTGTTTCAGAAACACTGGTTTATGAGCTCAATTTGTTTGTGTTAAACAATTCTTATTTGTGTAATTTGTTTCTGTTTGTGTGAAAAAGTGCTTCTCAACCTGATTTTATGGAATCAGTGCCTAAAATTCTGGCATTTCTGTAACACTGAAGCAAAATTTAAACATGCTTTGACAACAATTGTTTTATATTACATCACAGTGCTGCGAAAGATCTTAAGTCTATTCTTGAACACACTTTTTAACCTAGCCAGTTTATTGATCAGCGGTTGAGAAACACTGGTATACAACATCCTATACCTGCTTTCTGTACACCAATATAAGACATAGCATATGTAGCGAGAAGTTTAAATACTTGGGTGAATATTATTATTTTGGCTATTGCAAGGAGGAGCTTCATCAAATGGACATGAAACTTCAGAAGGAGCTTGATCAAAGAGTCACAGGACAGCAAGCAACCTTACAAAGTGCTGGAGTTACTGGATTCTTTATAACCAGTGACCCAAAAGTCAGTAACCCTAGTTAGCATACCTCTTCATCCTTGAATTAGGTTTCATGTTTAAATAATGCAATCTTTGCCAAGCTTTTTAGGCAACTAACCAGGTGATTTTGAAAAAAGTAATGACTATGTTTGTGATTTAGGATCCCTATGCAATTAAACATTATGGGATTATCCATATTCTTCTCTACTCTTTATTGGTACTTTTTAAAATAATATTGGTAAAATTGACAAGTAACAATTGCTGACAAAAGAAACCTTCTGACTCATGACCCTGTAATGTCAAAATGTGCCTTCTGCCAATTCAGCTAATGAAGCAGAGAATTTTTTTTGTTTAAACAAGCTTCCTAAAAACATGGAATTAATAAAAAAAATTCTGAACTGTCCCTAAGAATTTAAATTTCTTCTAAGTGGTACATGCTCTGTAAAGCGAAACCACTGATCCGGTGTATATAATTATCTAGTTTTAATTTTATTTGTTAATTTTTCGGGAAAAATTTGCCAATTAAATGTGTTTTTACCTCTACAATTTAGGAGATCAAACTTCAAATGGTGATTTTGCAACTCATTAAAGATTTGGCTGCACAGTAACTAACAATAACATCTGAAGATGCAGCAGTTAACAGAACATGCAAAATGCAGCGGGAATGGATCAAAAAAGAGTGGAATTTTGATCCAAGGGAAATTTTGGTGGTCTGTTCTTGTCACAGAGACTGATAATGATCAGAATTTTTTATTATTATTCTTTGTTGTTTGCCTTGATGTTGGAAATAAAATTTTAGATTGACCTTAAAAAAGTGTTAAAATTTTTTTGGATTTCATTGGGTTTAAAATAACAATTTATTCTGAAAACTACACCAGTTATGCAGATACTCAAAGCCTGCATGTTTTCTGTCATGTTAAGCCAAATCTGCCCATTAGCAACATATTGCACTCAATGTTAGATAAAGACCTAGAATGCTTTTGTTAAAGTGCTGAATAAAATCATTTTAAATATCCCACAGACGACTTCATGCCTAATAGCTTAAACTAAAGCAGGTGGTTATAGACGTTTAGTTCACTAAAATATTAATTCTTAATTTGGAGATATTTTCCTGCCAGCATGGTTTATAAACAGCACTGGAAAGCTTGAAAGTCGTATGCTGTTATGATAATTGTATATTTTGTTTTATTTGTAAAATAGGTTTTTGTTTAACCTTGTTTAACTTGGTGTTCAACACATGAAACTGTTTTGCACATGCAAAGTTACCTACCTTTAACAAAATAGCTTGATCTGAGAGCAATATTTGTAATCGAAGTATGACAGAGAGAGAAGTATGACAACCAGGGGAACAACGACCAGTAAATTCTCTGCATTGGGGACTGTGTGACAAGATACGGGACCTTACAACATTGAAACTAAGCATTGCCCCAAAAAACATTTAACCTGGTGCAAAACTAGAATTAAACTGACACAAATACTTTTTCTTCTGCACCTGGCATCTGAATATATTTTCAGCTGCTGTTTCTTTTACAAAGTACACAACATTCCAGAAAATACTTATGTATTCATCAACAATGAAGATTACAATTAACTGCTGCACATCAACAATAACATGAGATACAAATCAGTCATGTTGCACAAATACAGGTCAACAAAGATCAAGTTCATCACCCATAGATCATGAAATAAATGCAAAAAATCCGATATACTTTAAATTGAGCTGTAAAGTGACATATATGTGTCAATTTCTGGAAGTACACTGAAATAGATTGCTCAATATATAATTTTGAGATGGTGTCTGCAACACATGAACATACACACACAAAGTAAACAGCAAAAACTTGCAGTTGGTTAGCTTTTATATACATCAACTGAAACAGATAAAATTTAAGTGACTGGTTTATCTGCAACAAAAATGGGTAGCTAATATTCCTGTCATACACTTTAAATGCTGTGACATTTTATAAACTATATGTTGGTGACCATCTATATTTGATAAAAACATATTCCCATTAACGAACTTGTGTAGAAATGGCTATTCAGATGAGTCAGATGACCAAGCTCTGTGAGCTTTGGCAATATTTTGCATAAGTTAATAGTTTTGTCGCGTCTTTTCGAGGGCAAAGATATGGTTCACATAAGTCTAGAAGACTTGGTTTTTAAAAAGTGCCAAGAATTTAGTTCAGTAAGTGGCACAATAGCTGTTTATTTGATTTTTCTCCTTTAATATTAGCACAGATTGCTTAAAAAAACATACCAATTGAAATAAAATTTAAGAAGACTTAATATAATTTTAGCATTATTGCCAAAGTCAAAAGGTGGCCAGGATCACATTAATACTTTCTTAATCACGGAGTATACGATTCTGTAGGTAATTTTTAGCAAATCAAGCAATAACAAGTTCTGAATCAATGACAATAACAAAAGGGTGTGATTTGGGGCATGAAAATATTGGATATGTACTGAACACTGTTATTGCCACTAATCTTTCAAGGCATAAGTACAAGCGTCCTGCCCTTGCACTTAAGTATTGCGTACTTTGCCAGGAACATATGTTTTGTCAATTTCTTCATCTTGGAGAAACATATGCAGACATCTTTCGTTCTGTGCAAGTGGATGCCCAGCAACCCTTAAATAACAAATATACTCAGTAGGGATGTGCCAAAACTGAAAATGTTCTGTTTGGATAGCACCGAGCATCTCACGTTAAAGCCGAGCATGCTTGGTGCATTATGACGTCACAAAAATTCCCCATTTTATGTTAGTTTTAGCTCTACAAGGTCTCTTACGTCAACAGCGGTTTATTAAGCTGTACATCCCATGAAGTACGCGTTTTTCTACCATCTAATACATATGAAAAAATCATTCGTTTTTGTTTATAGATACCCTTTCGAACACTAGTTATGTGTGTTAGCAGCGCATGAATATGCAAATTTAATGCTCGGGTCAGTTTATGCAACTGCTCGGCTGAGCACCGAGCATCAAAAACAGCGATGCTCGGTACCGAGTACTCGGCTCTAATACTCAGTACAAAATTTCAATCTTTTAAATTTTTTTAGTTTGGCATTATTTGTCTACTTTGCGGTATGAAGGGGAAAATGAAAAAAATGGTTTATTGCGTATTATGTCAAAAGAGAGAAGCAATCAACTATTGATTTATCCATATTAGAAAACACAAATACGTTTATAGACAACACCTCAATATGGCAAAAAAACTATTTCACTAAGGGGTGGCTTATGATATGAAAACATTTATTTATCCACAGAATTACGCTACACAGTACAGAATAAAATTTGTCTTCAAAGCAACAGTATTTCAAAGCAGATATTTGTGAAGATTGAGAAAAGTTGCAACTGTTTTAAACAGCATTTGTAACTTGTTTTCTATTTTTGTGAGTAATATCACATCCCTTCATGTACACTGTTGACTCAGCAGTCATGCAGTTTTGGTGGTTAAAATGTTTTATTGTGTAACTATTGTTATGGATTTTAAATTGCAATTCATTTGATGATTTATGCAGTTTACCAGGTCACCACTGCATAAAAAGGTCAAACACATTTGTGATTTTAAATATATCCTCCTACATAATTTTTGCCTGGATGTAAATGGGCAAGCTTGTTTAATTAGAACGTAGGACTTAACAAGACAGGTGTCTATTTTAGTGCAACAGCCATGTATGTATGTTTTATAGATTTCCTTAGTGGGTATCATGTCACATCTCCTAAATGTGTAACGCTTAGTGCAGCTTGCCTGATTGTAGTTGCCCTGAATAATATTTTTTCCACCTATATTGCCAGATTTTTTGCCAACTACAAATACAAATTAAGTAACGGCTTAACTAACAGCGATTATTTTTGCTGTACACGTATTTGTTGATTAAGCTCATAACAAACACACGAAAGAAAATATTTCAAGCATTTTTTGCTCTAAAGCGTTTTTTTTTGTCAAAATATGCAAAAAATACTTAATCTTATGTAGTTAATCATACTTACTTATTTATGAAAACTTCCAAACCCTTCCTTCTCTCTTCAATAAATTCTTCAGCAAAAAGGCCTTCGTCAGATCTGAATGGAAGCTGTAATGACAATCCTTGAGGAGGCAAAGCAGGCACTACAATCTGCAATTTAGTGATAAAATAAAAAAATAAACCCTTTTAGTGCAATTGTATTGAAACAATGCTTTAAGCTAAGAAGCAAAAATGCACATTATTACATACATACAACATGTGTCTTAGGTTGGATTTAAACCAAATTATTGAAGAATATTAGTTTTTAAAGCTGGTGTGCTCTTATTAAACAAACAAGGAACAGCACTTTGAAAGATTCAATGCCTAAAATGGATTTCTTTACATTAAAAATCAATTTCTTTATGTTAAGTTACCTTACTATCTCTTTCTAATTCAGCCCCTAACCATTTAAAGTCACTATATCTTCGTCGCACTGATTTTTCTTTGTGTTTGAAAACAGGCAAATTTGTCTGAAACAAAAATTTATTAACACTTTAATATTACATTTTGTGCAACTTCTTAATTGTACAAAAGACTAATGCAGTATGAGGTTATCTTGCAATGTGTTTGAGCTAGAGCCAGTGGTGGGATTCAGCCGGTTTGCACCGGTTCTATAGAACCGTCTCACGAAATTTTATGAGATCAGCGAACTGGTTATCATTACTGTTTACTGTCAATGGACTTTTTGTAACAGAACCGGCAAATTATGACTTTTGTGATAGAATCACCTGACAAAAAATTGAATTCCACCACTGGCTAGAGCCCTTTGCATGACTTACAGCAAACTACATTATATGTTCATTGGAATAACTTAGAACATATGAAAGTTATATAAATAACACCCGATTATAACATGCAAAAATAAAAATGAATTCTGCAATGGAAGAAATGGAACTGTAAAACGCCTTTTGAAGTCAATTATTTGTACTTAACACACACAAACAATGTAGAATCTTAAATGGGTTTTTAGTAGGAGACACCCAAGAAAAAGTATTTGCCTACTATTTTTAAGTGCATTGTATATTTCAGGGCAGATTGGAAAATTTTCTTTTTTAATGTAACTGGAATAGATTGTAAATGCATGAAACTGGCCATTGTATCAATTGAACAGTTTTTAGAAGAGGTTTATTATTTGTATGGTTTAAATCTTAAAACGATTGCAAAAATTACAGCAGTCCACAATTTATGGCACTGTTGAATCACAAAACCAATTTAAATTATTCTTTTCATTCCTCATATATATGAATAAGAAATCAACCCTATGCAGAATCCCTTTAGGTTTTACCGGGTGAAACTAAAATGCTGAATATTGCAGGATGCCGCGGGAGACGGTGGGACGTCATGAAAACCGCTGAATATCGAGTTAAATTGCTGACGGTTAGTACTATTAAGGTTGAGGTGAGGTTTTATAATAGAAAATCATTACAAAAAATTCCGCCCGATACATTCCGCGACCGAGGATTTTGTGGTTGGAACATTGCGCGTCTGAGACGTCCTGCAATAGCACTTTTGCCGAATGTCAGAAAATAGCTGAATAAGTTTTAGGCAGGGACATTTTTAGATTCATATACTATTATAAAACCTCAACCCAACCCTAATAGCACTAACCGTCAGCAATTTACCCGATATTTACCGGTCTCCACGATGCGTTTTAGTGTCACCTGTTTTGCCCAAGCAAAGACTTGGTTGCTACAAACGTTCAACTCTACAACAGGCGACCATACGCTTAAGAATTAAGATGATGTTAAATTGTTAAAAGATAATGGCAAACACTACTATCTTGACTTGCAAATCAGAAATACCTTAAGTTTGACTTCATAGTCGGTGTACTTCTTTTTCCATCCTACACCATGATTTTCAGGATTGCAAACTTCAATTTCAAGAAAGTTAGCAGGCAAACTGTAAGCGTCCGAAAGATCTTGTCTTGGGGCATCCAATCGCCGCGTCGTTAAATCATCAGTCGCCATGGTAAGTTACAATTAAAACCTTACAAGATATATGGCCCTAAAATTATCAGAGTGTTTGACTTTTACAAGTTTCTGCAAGAAACAATAAAAAAAAGTTAATCTCAACAATATATGCCCAAATGCAAAAACACTTCATGTAATGTATACATGCTACAACATAACTTCGCATGCAATCACTTAATGTGACCTTTCCAAACGTTCGGTTAATTCATCATTCCGCAAAATTATGCTACGTTACCCCATTAAACATTATGTTTTGCCAAATCTGCTATTCCGCTTGAGCGGCTGCGGGTTGATTGCTTGATTGTGACGTCATAATGCATAAGGAATTCCGATTGTCGGATGTAATTTACCGTTTGTTTGTCAGCTTTCTTGATTTTCGTTTGTGCTCGCTAATTTGTATTCCTATGCGCTCGCTTTCGTGTCCTATAAATTTACATTGATAATCCATTCATAAACGGGCTTGATATTTTTTAACAGGAACATGTTGCAATAATATGCATTAATAAATGTATAATTTTTCGATAGCTAGCAAAACTACAGTGTAAAATTTATTTTTTACCGTATTAAAAATATTTATCTCACGTTGTTATCCCATGATTGCGCAACTTTACCCGGTGACGCATCGGGGAATTTCCCTAGCTGTGGAAGTAATTTTTTTTTAGGTCGAGGAAACAGATTGAAAGTAAAACGCTTCTGCTTTGCATCAAACAATTTAATTTGTCATAAATTGTAATCATTCTTTATAGTGGTTTCTTTTAGTGTTCTTCATGGTAAATTAGTTTTTGTGCACTTATGGAATTGTCATAAATTAAGAAGCTTTTATCTTTCAAGTTAAAACATATTAAAAAATCGTTTTGTTTTTAAAGAGAGATTAAGTAAAGTTGATGCTACAATGGGGAAACAAAAAGGTCAAAGCCAAAGGACAAAAGGAAACCTCCGTCCATCAAGCAGTGGAAGAGCAGCAAATTTCCTATCAACTGACAACTTAGTTGGATTTGAATCTCTGGCCGGGGATCTTGGATACATTCCAATATTGAAATCCTTAGAAGATGATACAGAGAGTTTAATTGACCCTCATTTTAAAGTGGCTTTGTGCAAGTTGTCCAAAAGAGATGTAACAACCAAGCTAAAAGCATTGGCAGAGATTAGTGAACTATGTGAGACTTCTGATGTAAATGGCACCACTTCAGTGTTGCCGTATTGGCCAAGGCTTTACAACAAACTTTCTACAGACAATGACAGAAGGGTTCGTGAGTCGGTTGAAAATGCCCTACAATCTTTGATTTCTGTTGTAGGCAAGGCAATCGCCCCCCATCTGAGAAGTATTATAGGGGCTTGGTGGATCGCAAGATGTGATTCTTATGCGCCGGCTGCCTCAGCGGCAATCAATGCTTTTCTGAAAGCATTTCCGTCTGAAGAAAAACAAAGGAAAGCAATAGTTTTTGGCCAGGAGCAGATTTTAGATGCTGTTTTTACTGGAATGTTTATCGCAGTCAAGGCTGTGGATTCTGGCAATGATGAAAAAGATGTATATCGAGAAACTGCCTCAAGTATTGGTGCATTAGCATCCTTTCTTAAAACATTCCAAACTGAAGATATCACCCTCAAAACTGAGTTGCTGTGTAGAATCTTGGATGAACCCAAATTCTGGAAATTTGCCAAGCATAAATCACCAGCCATAAGATCCGCTTACTACTGTGTTTTGAGTGCACTGTGTAAGGCCACTCCTCAGATACTTCAAGAACATAAGCAGATAGCACTGAAATCTGTCCTATGCAAATTAAATGAATGTGACCCATTGATCAGTAAAGCAGTCTGGGAGGCAGCAGATAACCTTACTGCCACTTACAGCGATTGGTATGAGCATGTGGATGTAAGAAAAGGCTTTCTTCCTCCACTTTGGGGGATTTTGAAATCAGGATTTTATGGCAATGCCCATCTAATTTGCCCCTACCTTTTACCACTGGTTTCAAGATTTCCTGCTACATTGGCAGTGATCCCAGTTTATCAGGAGTTTTTTGCATGCCTTCAAGTTGGAATGGAAAGCGACATCATGGTTAAGAGTGCTAGTGGAACAAGAGCTGTAGTTACTGCCACTGTAGAATGCATGCAGTACATTTTGCGCAAATCTGTAGAAACTTGTGAAGAGCCAGACTGGGAAATTGCAAACCATGTCCTAAAATCCCAGCTGTTTCCTTTATTGGAAAAATCAGTTACGAAAAGTGATTTTCATTCATACCTTCTCACTCCTTTGCATCAATTGATAGCAACAACTATGGGCACCTTGGCTCAAAAAGCTGTTGCTTCACCAAGACCAGAAAATCTACAGTCTGTTAGTTCTTCCATTTGGGCACATATTTTACATCTGGGATGTGCCCTTATTGATGACATTTTGAAGGCTGAAAACACTGATTTGTGCCTATCTGATGAACTCAAACCATACATAAGTTTCTTAAAGGCAGTCAAAAGTGTGTGCTATGGTAAACCGAATTCAGCAACACGGGCACAAAAAGTAAAATTTGGTGAATCAAATAAAAGTAAGAACACTAACAGTGGTAGCAAGGATACTATTGTAACCAACATGTATTTACTTGATTCCTTCGAAAATTGCCTTACAGACTGGATGAAATATTGTATTACTTCAGTGAAATTGAATTCAATTCAAACTTTGGAGCTGGCTACTTTAATTTTGAGCAAATTTACAACAAAAAAGCTCCTTGAAAAGTTTACTGTTGGTCTAAACCTGTCTGAGTCTCCAGAAAGTCCTAATGTATGTGCAGGTTTAGTTTTGAATTCATTTTTATTGCCATGCTTCCAAGCATGCACAAAGGAGCTGACATTGAACCTACCAACAAATGTACCTGAGTCATTTTTCTCATGCATTAGGTGGTGCAGTGCTTGTGAAGCATCAGATTTCCTTACCACTTTGTATACAGCTAAATCCAATACAGATCTTTGTACCAAACTTGCACAACTTCTTGTTGACAATGCAGAAACTTCAACCAGTACCCCCTTTGTAACATGGTTAACACAAAAACAATGTCCACTTCTTGATTTTTATATTGGTTTGCTCAAAAACAATGATCACAAGTCGGCCCTTATCTTAACTCCAGAATGGAAATGGATGCATTCCGCTTTGAATAAGGAACTCACATTTGGTACTGAAATGGCTTCTTCTCCACTTTTAAGTGGAAACCAAGCTCTTTGTTTATTACAAAGTATCAAAGAACAATTCTTATTGACTGATTGTAGCAACGACAGTGTGCTAGCATTTAACCATCTGGTTATGGATGCAGTAAAAAATTATGAAGAAGATGCAGACTTTCTTGTCGGTGTAGATGACTGTTTAATTTTTGCTCTGAAGTCTTTGTTGCAAAGAAGTTTGGAAAATAGCGAACATACAGACACAGCCAATGTTGCAGAGGTTGTTGACAGGTTTCTACAAACAACAGTGGCTCATAAAAAATACCTCCTGGCCATTTCAAATGAGATTCAGGACTTTCTTTTATGTCATTTGGAAACTGGTAACATTATTGACTTAGTAAGCAACCTGATGCTTTCATTTTCTGAGAGAAATGTATCTGCATCATGCATTCAGGACTGGTTGTCAGCACTCATACCAAATGAAAGAGTTTTTGAGGATTGGCATTCAAGTATTGGCTCAAATTGTTGGATGACTCTTGATTCCATTTTAGATGGAAATTGTTTGACATTTGATGTAGACAAAGCAAATGCAGAACCTAACATACCATCTGAATGTGACTATGGTTTGTTAACCATTCTTAATGCAATTATCGTGGGAATTAAGGCATTCCCTCTGGCAGGTCAAATTACACTATCATCTAATTTTCAGAAACTATTCATGGAAAGTGTTTTTCTGAACACCATTGGTTCTTGCAATCATGAGTTGTTGGATGTACACAAAAGTTTGATGCAAAATACTGACTTTGCATCTGTTATGTGCAAAAAGGTATTTGAAAACTCTGTAACTACTGGTGGAGGATGGTACCGGTGCCTTACTTATTTTCTTGAAATCTCAGACTCAAACACCACTGATCTGTTTTGTGAAATGCTTGTAAGCAAATTGACACAGGGCTGCATGTTAACTCCTGAACTTGCTACAACAATTAATCTACTTTCTGAAAAAATATCAAAGCATCTTTCTATAACAGAATGGTTAGGAAAGGTTGCCCTTGAAAATGATTTGACCTATTTGCAAGATGTGGAGAAAAACTGTTCCATGGCCCTTGCAATTTCCTGTCTTGTGAAAATTCTCAGTGGCCAAGAATCTACAGATCAGTCCAAGGAAGTTGTCTTTTCCATTTTACAGCTGATTGTGCAGTGGAAAGCAAGTTACCCAGATTCCTTTTTGTTTGATTGCAACCTATCCGAACACACCAACAAACAACTATTTTACAATACAGCCATTGCAAGATTCATAATGTACACAGTGTCATTCAATGTGTCAGCTATACATAATGATATGTGGGACTTTTACCAGTGTTCTACTGTCTCATGGTTGGAAAGTGTTTCTTCAACATGTGAAACCAGCCCAAGTACACATACACTCATCCTACTAAATGCTGCCAGCAAACTCATGAATGCCCTGAGTACATTTTTGACATCCCAGACTGCTATAGAAGACCCAACACTGCCTAGTTCTTTGACAAATGAATGGAAGGAGTTCTTTGAACCAGCAGCACATGTCAACTTGTGCACCATATTTATGCTGTTAAACAGTAGTGAAATCTGTATCCATGACAATATTATCCACAGCATGTTTGCATCCTTGTCACGAGTCTCTATTGATTCTCTACTCAGCGCTACAAGCAGGCTAAAGCCTTATTTGTACCCTGGTTCTAGCTTGCCTGATTCATTTCAAACATTACTTTATCATCTCTGCACAGTTTTCAGAAAACCTGTTAAATATTCTGGAGCAACCCAGGCTTTGTCGTTTAGGCTTCTGAACACAGTAATTCAACACATGTTTGTGTCTGAAGATGATGACAAAATCGCAGAATTTAAATTGCCCGACAGTTTTCACAATGTACTGAAAGAAGCCAGCAACAAAACCTTAAACATGTTGGCAGTGTTTAAAAACCAACAGACCCGAAGACATACTGTCACACAGATGCATGAAGAAGACAGTGAAGCAGAAGAGGATGAACTTCAAGACCAAGAAGAAGCCACAACAGCAGAAACATGCTTCCCAGATCTTGATATTACCGAATTTTTATCTCTTAGCGCATACCTCTTTACCTGGAGGTTGGCTGTGAAATCAACCAATCATGTCAAAGCAGATCATCGCTCCAACTACATTACATCAATGAACAAGGACCCTGTAACAAATTTAGATTCACTCCTGACCAAGTTGTGGTACTTGCTTCCAGATGTTCCTTTGGTTTATTCTGATTCCAGTACAGACATGACGGAAAAAAGAATAAACTTATTTGAAACTGAGCCAGATTTTACCACAACTGCATTTGATCTTAATCTCATTCAACATCTAGCATGCCTTTTGTACAAAGACATCCTCAGTAGCATGCCAGTACTAATTCGCAGTTGGTATAATGACCTATCCAAGCTAAACCGCGCAAATGTAGATTCATACACATCGAGGTATGTAAGCCCAGTGATTTGCAAAGCCGAACTGCAAACGGTTTCACTTTCCAAGCACCAGCAAGATATCGCAGTAAGAGCTCGCCTGGCTACAAGAGAGGTTGTGGCAAGATATGAAGTATCTGATGCCGACTTTGAAATCACTGTACAGCTTGCCGCTAACCACCCCTTAAGTCCTGTACAAGTGAATACTGTAAAACGTGTTGGAGTGGCCGCTTCGCAATGGCGCTACTGGATCCTGCAAATGACAATGCTTCTGCTGCACCAAAACGGCAGCATCATTGATGCGCTTCTTCTGTGGAAGCAAAAGGTTGACAAACGCCTTGATGGACTTGAGGAGTGTATGATTTGTTTTTCAGTTGTGCATGGCAGTAATGCCCAGTCGCTTCCTAAACTGGAATGCAAAACTTGTCACAAAAAGTACCATGCTGAATGCCTGTACAAATGGTTTGATACCAGTAACCAGTCAACCTGCCCTTTATGTAGAGCGCCAATGATGTTTCGATAGATTTGTGGTGTATGTCTCATTCTAAAATGATTTCTTGTCAGTTTTATTACGCATTTCTCACTTTTGCAAAAAAGTTTTGAACAAACTTGTGATGTAAACAGGTAGAAAATTATGCTTTTTTCCCGACACATAGTTTCTGATCTGTTTAATTGACATAATATTCCAACAAATATTACTTATAGTTCCAAATCTCTTGTTGATGCCTTCATCTCTGAACTATATCTAATGCTTATGTATTGCAAAAACAGGTCAAAACTAAATTCTAATGTATTGTGGTGAATGTCATTTGTAAGTTGAAACTATCGCTTGGAAAAATTTGTGTTGAATTGTATCTTTTCGCAGTCATTATGCACAAATTGATGGTGAAAGAAAATGTGTAAGTTGCATTGTCCTGATGAGCTTTTTTTAGCAAATGTGTGTGTTTAATTTTTGGGTTGTGCCAAAAGGTAGATTTGGGTTTCAGGCAAACACTGAGAAATTTTAGTTTATGAGTCACTGTTGTTATGTAATTGATTTACCTAGGTCAGGGAAAAAAATCATTCTTTGGGGATCAATGTGCAGTTTTGTCGGGTGTGTGAAATTTTGGTGGAAAGACATTAAGGCAGTGGTTCTTAACCTGTGGGTAATTACCCCCAAAGGGGTAATTTGGCATTTTAAAAGGGGTAACATAGATTTTCTGTTATAGTTATCTTTAGATTGTTGGTTATCATTATTGCAACCAGCAAACATTTTGTAATGAGGGTAAAATGTATTCAAAATAATTCAATAAAAATTCAATCTTAATAGATTTATCGGCGTCCTGCCACATTTTCAAAATAAAAAAGAAGTAACTTCGATGGCAAACGTTTCTAATAAGGGGTAATTGATATCCATCAAAACATTTTGTGGGTAACAACAGAAAAAAGGTTAAGAACCACTGCATTAAGGGGTAAGTTTTACCATTAAAATCTCCCAAGAGCTAAAACTAGTTTAACACTTTCAGTGCTGCCAGCAATCACCCAAACATGCGTTCTGTGCGGGCTTTTGTTAATTATTTCAATTATTGCGCACAATTGCATTGTCTTGTCTGCTGCAAGGCCTCAACAGCATCAATAACGAATTGCAATGAAAGTAATGTTACAACTTATGGACAATAAAATCTATTGCACAATAATTTACTACTAAACCTTAAGCACAATGATTACACAGTGTAACTACCTCAAGCATTACTGAAAGTGTTAAAAGAATTCAGTTTAAATGTAAAGAATCTGTAGGATCCAAGATCACTACTAGATGTTTCTGCCTTTTTTGATCTACTAGCATTTTAACACCATTGGATCAGGTCTCATAAGAATAGCCAATTAACCAAACTGCATAGATCTCAGCATGGGTTATACACAATAGTTAATCTAATTACATTGCACACAAATGATCTGTCTACTAGTTGCCTGTAACCTTGTCACAATGAAGGTATAGTCCAAGGATATTTTGTGTTTCATTTTTATTTCGACATAAAGCAAGAAACTCAAAGGAGCATGCTTATGTAGATTTTACTTGGCCGCCAATCTCTTGTCACGCTCCTCAGCAATTGTCAGCTTAATTCCTTTGCCCCTTGGAAGGGAAATCATAGTCTTGTTGGCCTGTGAAAAAAAGGTTTAATATTATTGCAGTCAGCTATACAAAGTATGGTGTTCATAGTGTACAAAATGTCAAATCTTTCGAGCATCTTGAAAACAATTTTTACAAATGTTTCATTTCTGCATTTGATCAGCACTTCAGTTGTTATCATAGCTAATTCAAAAACACGGACCGAAGGTAACTCATCATATCAAATGCAAGGGTTTGAAATAGCTTTTTAGCAGTTTACTGACCTGACCGATGATGAACACATTCGACAACCTGGTGGCAAACAAATGACCTTGGCTGTCCTTGACATGAACAATGTCAAATGAACCTGGGTGGCGTTCACGATGCTGGACTATTCCAACTCGACCCAAGTTATGGCCCCCAGTGATCATGCACATCTGACCTATATGACAAAAAACATATTGATGCTCAAGTGTGAATTACCATTTCAGTCTAAACTGAAGTATGGTTGCCACAAACAGTAAATCTGTAATATTTTTTAATATGTTAGACTGTAAACATGTATCCGGGTTTACATATTATAAGGATAGCAACTACTGCATTGGGTTCAAGTTCGATAAAGATTTAACTTCAAACAAATGTATACAGACAAATACAAATCCAGTGAAACAACTGATTCTCTGGTGTTTTTGGACTTAAATAAAATTGGGATGAGCAGAAGCATGTTTAAAGGCACATTTATTTCTTATTTATTGTAAAAAACAGCCAACCAAATTGCCTTTTTCCTTACTTTGTTGTTGCGCAGCATGCTTTAAAAGTTTGAGAACAACTGGCTTAAATGCACAACCAACTGCCACATGTTTTATGTAACTGGGTATTTTTTAACAAAATGCTAGGGAGTGGGATTTTTGAAATGATTCCAATGCAATTAAACAGAATTTGTGATTAACCAGATTGGCCTGTTTTATCAGTGTTTCAACCTATTCTATGAAGTAAACCCATAAACTTATGGACAGTACCTAAATGAACACTGAGATAACACATATTTTAACTTACCGCTGTCAAATCGCACAAAGGATGTAATTTTGCCACTTGCAATATCAACCACCACAGAATCGTTGATCTTGATGTCAGGGTGAGGATAGCGGATTGTTCGCGCATCATGAGTGGTCAGGTACGGAATTCCCTTCTGTGCTGTTCCAATCTTTTTCACCTTACAGAGCTTGTACTGGAAACAAATAAATACTGCTATAAATCATTTTACAGTACATATTGCGGTAGTTATAAACAAAAAAGTTGGGTTTCTAGATTATGTACATATATGCCAAAAATTTGTGCAAAAAAACATAAATTTTCAGAAAAATACATTAAGTAACCTGGTAATGTATTATAGTGAATATAGTCTTAGTCATAGTTAATAGTTTTACACTACGGCATTTAAAAAAAATTATCAACACATTTTGTGGTGAGATCTATTTGCATGGTCAGTACTTCAGCTGTTGTCATGGTGATCAAAAACACGGACCGAAGTAAACTCATCATTCCATTTGCCAAACATTATCATTGAAGCAAAAAATGACACACATTTTAACATACCTTGGCCTCCTCATTGGTAATTCTGTGAACAGCAAAACGTCCCTTTACATCGTAGACCAATCTGAAGTTTTCACCAGTTTTTTCAATGGTGATAACATCTAAAATGCACATTGAAAATTTAGCACATATTCTGAAAACATAATATTATTCTCTATTCAAACAAACAACACCCAAACTAACAAGGGCCTTAATACAAACATCTTTGGGAGTTTCTCTAAAATGATAGTATACATTAAGGCAAAATAGAAAGGTACATTTAGGAAATAATTTGGTGACATAAACACAAGCTTTCAACTTTCAAGTATGCAAACCTCTTGTCTTGCTCATGGCGGGAAAAAGTGGGGAAATGGGGATGCTCCATCCCGGGAAATCGGTCACACTTGCGGGAAATTTTTAGCTCTTTGTGTAAAAGCGAACACAAAAGTCGAAAAGAAGTTTTGTGGTGGAATAACGCAACAGCACCAGTTTTTACTGCAGGTTACATCCGGCGAGGCAACGAAACTAAAACGCTGCAACACATAGGTCAACACACAAGGTGCTGAGTGTCTTTCTTCGCATTGCATGCGTGTGTGCACGAGCACAACAATACCCATTTGTTTCACGACAAGTATAGCAATGGCGCGATAAGCTGCGTTAGTGAAATAAGCTGCGAGTATTCCTGTTGCGTATAACAACTTGGGGGATTTACCGAAAAATGGCGGGAAATTTTGGTGGCTTCCAGGGAAATTTGCATTTTTTCTAGCCCTGGTCTTGCTTACAACAAATTTTCAACACTAATCATAACAGTTTTTGTAACATCAATATATTTTTGATGTAAAATATTGGTTAATTTTCTTACCCATAAAGCCAGCTGGATAAGTGGTGTCAGTCCTTACTTTCCCATCAACCTTCACCAATCGTTGCATTAAAATCCTCTTCACCTCTGTGTAGGTCAAGGCATAGTGGAGGCGATTTCTCAAGAAAATGCTAAGAGGAAGACATTCCCTCAGTTTGTGGGGTCCAGTGGATGGTCTGGGTGCCTTAATATAAATGACATACAAACTAAACATAACATTTTCATCTGCAGATGTACACAAGTAAAAACGTCAATCCTTGGTCCTTCGCCCAAATCCAGGAGTAATACTTTATTTAATTCACACAACAATCTTTGCATTTGTTCAGTACTTCAGCTGTTGTCATGGTTATCAAAAACACGGACCGAAGTAAACTCATCATTTCAAACGCAAACTTAATGTTTAAAAACTAATGAGAAATTTTTTTTTACTTACGAATACACCAGTAAGTTTATCAAGCATCCAATGTTTGGGGGCATTAAGCCGCTTCAGATGCTTTTTCGGTCCACGCGCCTAAAAATACAAATCAGTATTAGGCTCAATGTATTCTATTTTTTGTAGAAGATCCACAATTTTGATCAAAACAAAAGTACTTTTGACACAAGAATTTAGCTAAATTAAACCTCAAAAAACTTAAAAACATGTTTAAACTGCCTAAATATACCATAAACTGTTCTGGTCTGGTTTAAACAAAGGCTTAAGAGGCAGATTAATTTTGATTTCTTGCTATCAACCACTCACCATCTTGTCACGGCAGAAAGGAAGATTTCGGAAATTTGTTCACACGACCCCATGTGTCGGACTTCATAGAAGTCATACAAATATATTTATTTTTCACGATTTTCATCGGTCTTTGGACTGTGGAACTTAAACTGCCAAGTTTGTGGAGTAGTTTTACGATTATTCAGTCATAATACAAAAAAAAACTTATTTTGTAATTTGAATAATTACGTTTTAAAATTGACACTGTAATTTTGACGCTTAGCTTGATGTATGTCAAAAGATTGTATGATATGGCTGGAATTTTCTTTTTCGACGCTCTTATTCCCATTTATTGATTTTTATCTCGTTTAAAACCAAATCCTAAGAATATTTTGATGCGTAATAAAGTATGATTTTTATTTGATTTGTTTTCAAAGACAGCCATCTTTTTTGTGACGTCATAGACATTATTCACTGATCAGCTGACAAACAATACGTTGCGCTGTTTGTTTTTGTCAGGCTTTACGTTGTTACATTACAACCTATTTAGTTTTGTTCGTGTTTAAATCTATAGTTGGCGAAGGTTAGCATTAGCATTCAATACTGAAGCACTGCGTGTTTATTTGATTCGAAAAGTTTCGCATTTTATGGTTGTTTGTTTGCACTTTGCTATCAGGAAGTTTTCAGATCATTAAATTTATGAACAAAATGGACGTCATTATAAAAGATGTGATAAATCCGGACGAGATAATGAAGTTTGAAGAGAAGTACAAGAAAGAAGAAGCTATGGGTTGTATCTGTCCTGAAACACAGTTTGAATATGCTTGGTGTCTTGTCCGAAGTCCCTATGCCGATGACTGGAAAACTGGTTTTGAACTTTTAAAGAAGCTCTATGACATTGGAGATGATCATGCAAAAAGAGACTACCTGTATTATATGGCAATTGCCAAATTTAAAATGAAAAAATATGATGATGCATTGGAATATTGTCAAGCTATACTAAAAGTCCAGCCTCAAAATCACCAAGTGAAACAGCTGAAAGCTTATATCGAAAGCAAAATGAAAAAAGAAGGACTGCTGGGGATGGCTGTAATTGGTGGTGCTGGACTTGTCTTGGGAATTGGGGCTGCTGCACTTGCTGCTATAGCGGTTGCATCAAAAAAATGAAATTAGTGTTTGCTTGTGTTGCCATTGCTTGCACTGTGAAATATGGATTATGTATTCTTTTTACAGTTATTGAACTTGAAAGTGTAAACCAGAGATAATGGATTTGGTGTAAATAGTAACATTACTAAAATATGCAATAGTTTTGCTATTATTTTGCATGTGTAGATTGTGATTATAATTGTGTTATTGTTGTAAAAGCCTAAACAAGTTATTACACAATGTTGTTTTTTATCTGTGGACTGGTAAAATTGACACAACTACAAATAAGTTAAGATAATAAATGTACAAGAAACACATGTTAAAACTTTAGCAACCTTTTGCACAATGGTATTATACATGTTTTATTGTTCCACGGTACTAAATAAGATATTTCTTGTAATTTAAAATTTCTTGCAATTGGATATTTCTTGCAATAAGTTTAAAATTTTGTTTACAACAGTAAATTTCATGCCCTAATTTGAACTTTTTGGGTTGATAATAATTGCCAACACATACAAATTTTGTTTTTAGTTTACTATTGTATCTACACCTTCAAAGTATCACAAATGGCAATGTTCAATTCAAATTTGACATCAAGTTTGTCTGGTTGGTTTACAAACAAATTCCAACCAAACCCAGAAGATTCTTCTGCAACAAATGAAGAGAAATCCCAGACTGAAGAAAATATAAAAGTAAGTAACTACACCAAACCTCAGTTAATGCAGACCCATTTGGATCCAAAAAATTGCCTGAATTAAATGAAGATTCTGAATAAGTGATGTTGACACTTGACAAAGCCTTACCACATAACAATTCATTTGTACTTTTTGTCCGAATTAGGTGAAGACCTGAATTGGCAGAGGTTTACTGTAACACGTTGAACTAAGGACTATGATTTTTATTGGTATTGTTTTCTACTATGTACTTCCGTTTGCAGCAAACTCCAGAGGAAGAAGTATCTGAAAAACCTGTAGAAACAGAGAAGGATGATAACAAGGTGGAAAGCGAGGAAACCAATAATGAAGAAACATCAACTGAAACTACAAGTAACATGATTGGTTGTGAAACTTTCCATAAATAATCAGTTTCAATACTTTTGATTCTGGGGAACTACAAGCTAGTTAATAGCTAAATTCTTTTACACTGTATTCCAAACAGTGGCTTATCATTGGTTTTAAAATAATCAAGAAAGCATATTGTGGTTAAACAAAATAGAACACTTAGCCAATGTATATTGCCACTATGTAAGAAGTTAGCTCCCTAGCCTTAATATGTTTTTATTATAATAGATCAAAGACATAGGCTAAGCAGGCAATGAGACTTTTAAAGTGCTCTTAACTGACTGTAGTATTTTACCCCACATTTGTACTTAAAAAATGCACACATTTTGTTTTTGGTTTGTTTAACCCCACATTTGATTGTGTAAGACTATTATGATTTTTTTGACGGGCAGATTCTTTGGACAAAATGTTGGACATTGACACAGAACAAATGCAGAAAAAACTGGCGGAGGAAACACAGAAAGTTGTGTCATCAGCAATGTCATTTGGAAGTAAGTTATTCCTGCATGTTTTGAAATTAAATTTCCAAGAGGATAAACAGAGCAAATTATTAGTGAGCAGGGAATTGCAAAATGACATTTGAAGCCATTTCTTTCTCTTCTGTATTTAAATGATTTCTTACTGTACCTGTTACTTGTGAAACTTGGTTAGTTCTGTTCTTAAGAGTCACATTGGTAATGTGTTGGACTCTTGGCATAACTATTAGAAGGAAATCTTTGATACTCTTCTGTAGTTCTGAAAGGGTTAGTGTTAAAGCAAATGTTGGTGCACCAAAACTTTTGAAACTGGCAATGGAATAGATTGCTTGCTGTAACACTGGGAAAAGGGACTTCTGTTTTTTATGCACTATTATGCACCACCAAGCAGTAGGAATTAACCCAGCTTTTGTCTTCAACACTGCATGCATTCTATGATGCCAAACACATGCCTTTCTACTTAAAACAAAAACTATTTGAAATATGGTAAATATGATAATTGATAAGTAATGGTTAGCTCAGCCTATATTTAATGGGTATGTCCCAAACTTATAAATAACTTTAGGACACAAAATCAATTCCTTTAAAAGATGCCTTTTTATTTTTGTATCTTTTAACAGACTATCTGTTTGGTGTTGCCACTGAGGCATCAAAGAAGATGTCAACTACTGTTAATGAAACAGCACAAACTCTGAAGAAAACTGTAGAAGACAAGGTTAGGAAAATCCTTTCAATCACACACACTTATATATAACTGAAGGACTTGTTAATAAAATGAAGCTTCTTTAATTGCAGACAATTTTGGGTGATCTTAATCGTGAACAAGATGAGTTTATTCGACAAAAGCGAGAAAAGCAAGGTGCAGACAGCGTTTTCTGTTTTCTTTTTGTTTGTTTATGGTTTAATAGAGTTGATATTGCATCAGAGACCCATCTAAGTGCATGGCAAGGCAACTCATATTGTAAGCTTTAAAAATAACCAATTTAAAACAGGAATACTGGCTTAGCTTATCCTATCATTTACTTACAAAGCACAGTATTTTATGATGTCTAGGGATTGGCCGAAACCGCAAATGTTCTGTTTGGTCCTGTACCGAGCATCTCATGTTGGTGCCTGACTGTGTACGCTTGGTGCGTTTTGAGTTTTTGACATCACAAACATTCCCAATTCCACCCTAGTTTTGTAGCTTTTCAAGGTCACTCACATTACTAGCTGTGTATTAAGCTGTACAGGCCCCAAAAGTAAGTGTTTTCTCATGCATTTAAAAAAATTGATTCTGGACCCCTATCGAACACTCGTTTCAGACTTACCAGGGCACGAATATGCAAATTTAATGCTTGTGTCAGTTTATGCAACTTCTCTGCCGAGTACTGAGCATAAAAAACAGCAATGCTGGGTACCAAGTACTTGGGTTCTGGCTTGGCTCGGTCCATCCCTAATGTCAACTCCATTCTCTACACAGTTAAGCATGTGTGTGTATTTGTGCTTTAAAGGTGATGGGGCTGTTCCACCATGGTGTGGATACCAAGAAGAAGAAACTATGAAACAACAGATCCTGGCTTTATCAACTGTAAGTGCTGATTTTTTGCTTTCTTTTTTGATAGTATATTGCTTGACAGTGTTACCAATTGGGCTTACTAAAACATACCTCAAATTATTATTCTACATGTGTAATTACACATTTTTAGTTTGCGTTTAACATTGGAATAATGATATAATACTTTTTGTTCTCTTTTCAGGACACACGAAACTTTCTTCGTAGCCCCCCATCAGGTGTTCAATTCAACTTTGAGTTTGAACAAATGTTTCCAATTGCCAAAGCCACCTTAAAGGAAGATGAAAACCTAAAAAAGATGAGATTCACCCTAGTGCCAACCAAGTAAGTTGTTATCCAAAATTTCAAGTAACCTTCACATATATATATATTATCAATTTATCCTGCCAATTTACTTGTTATTTCCTTGTGTTAATGACCTGTCATGCTAACGTTTTTGTAAATAACAGTGGTTTGTGCCAGCAGATATCAATAATAAAGAGAAAGCAAAAGGTTTTGTGCATGTAAGGCTAAATTTTAAGGCATTGACATGATAAAAACAGGTCAAATTGTTACTTCCATATAAACCCGCAAATCGGTTGGTGTGCCATGAAAAAACATGTTACATGCCAGAGGTTGCCAACCCCAGCAATACACTATTTATAACAAATATGTCAAGTTGCTGAAAACAGGTTTACTGAAAAGCTTATTGAGTTGAAAAGTACTTGTTCTTGCCAGTGTCGTCTGTGTTTTGTATGTCACAGACTCGCTCTGAATAATGCAACCAAAACTTAGGGTCTTTTGTTTATCAGATACTTGTCATTTCCTGTGATATGTCAGCGCTGGTGCTTATTACTCACAGCATAATAAATGCAACAGTTGATTGGTTGTTTATGCTAGATTACATGTGTTTCCTACACCTGCAAAGTTGTGTAAACAAAACTGCAAAAACAGGTGGTACTGCTACAGAATTATAAGCAATGTAATAACAGAATCAACAACACATAAAATCCTTGATTTGTTTATGTTTTAGGCCATTAAGAACAAGCAAACTTGTAATACTTACAGTGCATTATATATTAGAGCTGCAAATCATTCCTAGAAACCACATTTTTTAATAGTCATTTACAGTGTTGACTTACATACTACGCTTTTTCTGGGCATTCGAATGTTCTTTGCAATCGTCTGCATCACCCAAACACAACCGCATACTTCTGAATACAAGTATCTTTGTTCTAACTGTGTTTCAAGTCCTGGGTTTTACAATATTGCATCAAGGTAGTTGACTGTCTTGTGTGCATTTTTTAAGATGTGGGCAAAACATATGCAAACGGCAACAAAATTTAATGAAACTACACAACATTTAAGCTCAACAACATTGTAAACTGTAATTAGAACAAAGTTAAAAGTGAAAAATTAATACTGCCTGCTGATTTGGCTGGTCTTGGTCCATTCCCTTCAAAGGCTGCCGACCACTGTATTTATAATTTAAATTATTACTGCAATCTGTCCACAGGATTAAGGAAGAACTTTTCTGGCGGAACTATTTCTACCGAGTATCCCTGATCAAGCAATCTGCCCAGCTGTCGAGTTTAACAGAATTGCAGAAGACAGGAGCAGGTGAAGCTGCGTCATCTGCATCATCCACCTCTTCTATTGTAATGGTGGGAAGTACAGCAACAGGAACAATGAGCCGTAGTAGCAGCAACAAATCCCTTAACAGGTGAATCATTAGATTGTGTCAAAAATTGTTTGACAAGATTTATTGTATGTGTTTTTTTAAAATTGTTTAGGTTTAACTAAAATGGTTAGACTAAGAAATACAAATCAAATTTACCAAAGTCGCTTCCATTTCTGTTTTGGGGGCTTGCAACCTATGCAATAAGTAATGCTAACATTTAATGAAGCGGGTTTGACTCCAAAATAGTTAAATCTGATTAAAAGCTGATAGGTAAAAACCATTTCAACCTGATTGGTCAGTATCAAATGTTTACAAAGAAAAGATTAGCCTAATAGTATTGTTCACAAAATTCAGTTGTTACTAAATCTTACTGTTTATCCGACCCACTAATGTTGTTCAAAGGAAACTGAAACACACCGGTTGAGTAGGCAATATTGTCCAAAATTGAGTTGTTTCTGTTAATGCAATATATTTAGGTATTACAGGCCCTAAATGATATAAAAACTTACATACAACTTTGATGACACCAACACACTCTGAAATGTAACACAATCATACATGTTTGTTACACATTTGTAGATCTGATGCAGAAACTGCTGGTGCAGAATCCCATGATACGGCTGATATTAATGAACCTGATGTAAGTTACAAGACCCTATAACAACTTAACTTGTAATTTAAATGTGCCAGCTAAGCTTGGTAAATTCTGCTAAGATAATTAGCTCACATCAGACAAAGTTTGCTTATTATCAAAGAACATTTGCTAATATTTAAAAGCAAATTGTGCGAAAAAAATAAATAAAAAATTGTGTTTAAATGCTGTTGGTTAGAGGAGTGGATGAGGTTTTGTAATACAAATACCAATAAACCTTATAAACTGGGTTCCCAATCCTATTAATTTAAATAACTGTGCTCTTCACGCCCTCTATTGGCATTTAGTAAACTCCTGCTGTGAGTTTTTTATATTAGTAGCTTTACCGCTAAACTTAGAGCTTCAAGCCCTGTTGAAACGGCCTTGACTTTTTGTGAAATCTAATTTAACTTATTTGTGTTCACTTAGCTAAACCTATTTAATAATGTTGAGAAAGTAGTGTCCGTTGTAAGCAGGAACTGCCCGCCGCCGAATTTGCCTCCGATGCGTTTGACCCCTCAACTTTGAACCCTGATGACCTCGAACGTGAAATGCGTGAACTTGGAATGGACGATGGTGGAACAGATATACCTGAATGGGAACATGAACTCCAAAAAGAACTTCAGGTCTGTTTTAATGGATTAAAATATCAAGGTTTACATAGCGAGTGTTTAAGCATATGAATTCAACAAACACCTAAATATTGATCCGGGCTTGTGGCGTGATGTGGACGAACAACGGTTCTAGCCTCGAACCCACGACTGTAGTCTTTTCGGGACACAGGCTCTACAAACTAAGCTACACAGGGAATCACAAGCACCGTTGCCTGCCTCGTATGCTGCACATGTCAGCTTCGTATAGGAGGGGATCGCCTGATCGACTAGTAATCTTTCAAAATATAATTTCATAACTAAATCAACCCTGAAGCGTCGGTGCTGACCAGCGATCACGGCACACTCATGTAGTGAATCAGCTGGCCACCAAGCATTCACCGTATGGTAAGGCGCACCCTAGAAAAATCTAGCCTGCGGTGGGATTCGAACCCGCGAAAGAAGTCATTCCGGGACTCGCGCTCTACAAGTGAGCTACACAGGCTGCGCAAAAAGCAGGCACACATTTTTAAACAATCTTACAATGACACTTTTTTTGAACCAAATCATCATGTTTCAGCGCCAAATCACTGTAGAACTGGTTACATTACCTGAACTCGGTTGAAAAATTGCATGGGTTCTAAAGTTGCTGTCTAACAGTTACCATGACGTGATTTAGGTTTAAAATTGTTTGCAACAAAACACATTACCGCTAAATTTAACACTATTTAAATTACTTTTTCTAGGACTACGAAGTAGTAAACGGCGAAGGCAAGGACGATATGTGGGAAAAAGAAATCGATGATATGTTAAATGCGGATGCCGAACAAGTCAAGTCCAGTTAGTTCCATGTGTTTCCTGTTAAACTTAGTTCTGTATTTCTACCGGAGGTTTCAATGTACAATCTGCTACCGGCAATGGCAAAGTCCTCATCAGTATTTACGCTTATAGCTTGGCCAACTAATGCTTTTTTGCATGATGTATCTGGTTTATTTCAAAGTCTCAATTTGCGAACAATACAATACTGTTTGTTTGTTTTTTTTGAAGCAAAAAAATGACATCTAAAACGAATTGTTTTTTAAGTTGCGCTAAAATTTCACGCAAACCCCTTTAACAAAGCATTAGAAAGACTGCCTGGCTTATCAGCTGTATTTTTGTGCAGTAGAAAAGCTTGACAGTAATTTTTGGCTCCCAGTGCTGTTGTGTAAAATCGTTGTAACAGCAAAATATCGGTGACAAAAGAGACTTATACCTGTATAGCTATTGCCACAAAAACGCAAAAGCCCACTAAAAAAATGTTGTTTTTCATTATAAACACACATTTTCTGGAATAAGCAGGTGTGCAGTCTCCATTTTTCCCCTTCTAGAATCTCTTTATCCTTGAGCCATGTATTTCTCTAACTTTATAAATAGCAATCTAGTCCACAAAAGATATTTTGTTTCTTGTGCTAAAGTAAACTATACCAACTAAATATCTGCAATGTAGATGTGTTGTACACACTTTGTCTTTGTTTGCCGTTTCTATTTCTTTCCGCTTTATGTAGAGTTCTGTCTTTGTTCCATTGCCACGTGAGCTATATGTTTCGACGTTGTTGGTGGCTTTATATACCGAAGAAACTTTACACATCGATTAAGGCTGTTATGTGGTTTTTGTAGCAGTTTTTCGTGACGTATTTAAAACTTGGTGAACTTATGAGAAAGGTAGATTAAGATACTTTCAGGGTAATTGTAGTAAGAATAATATTTTGGGAATTCGTGGTAAATGTGTTAAAAAAACTTTCAATTTTATTTATTAAATCTGTCAGCAAATAAAATTTACAAATCAACTAACGCATGCTGGTAATATAAGTGATCTGGTAAAACTGACTTATATGCATCTATCTAAACTTGTTTTAGAAAAGACATTTTACCACACTGTTAAACGGTTATAGCTTAATCTGTAATCCACACAACTTGTTCAGTGTATGTTAATGGAAAAACTCACTCTGTTTGCACCCATTTTAAACAAAAAAATAAATTCTGAAAGTTTTAAAACTCAGTTCCGAATAATATTACCAGAAAAAGTAGTGCACTGCAAATGAAGGTACTGTAGCGGCCGTAATTTATTCAAAAATCTGTGCAGCCTGGATCTGCACCGACCGCCGCACTAGGGGGTTTCCTAATTTGTCTTGAACGCAACACTGTCTGCCTGACGGTACAAATTTCTCCTTGGTTGCACAACAGCATTGGTTCTCTGTTAAACGAACAGAAACGTGTCACAATCGGCAATAATACGCACATTCAATATGGCCGATAAACTTACACTTAGGAATATGTCACGTTAAGAAAGTCAATACTCCTTAAATCATACACAAACAGTATTACGACATTTAACTTACACAATTTACACATTCAAATTACGTACCAACTTGTTAGGAGTCCAGGACTGAATTATAGGCACTTTGACGAACTAAGACGTTTCAGCATTTTAATAACTTTAGCTTTCATGTTTTTATAGCTGCACATAATACACAAAATTGTTAGCACACAAATATCTACAAAAAACTACATTAGATCCACCACAACTGCAACTACTAAAAAGCCTGCTCACAGCACAGAAAGAAACTGTAAAACGTGGCCAAGACAAGATTGCGACACTAATGACATCACACGCATTGTTACGTCTGGAGACTTCTAACCAATCCTGGCAGACGCTTTGTTACGTCATAGTCAATGAAGTCAGGTTACTGACATCGAACTAGAAACAGGGAAAGAAAGCACATACAAGTAATTTCTCGCTGTAACATTCCCGGCCCCGATGTGCGAATCCGTTCGTCACATCCAATAAAACACAACACCACAGCGAGCACATAACAAAACACATTCACTATGTACAATCAAAAACTACGCGACGCTAGTTTTCGCCCGCCTTGCGAATCAGGCACAATTTAGCAATTGGCCTTTTCAAAGTCCCATTTTTGGTTTTGACCAGTACGGTGCGTACCGATCCATCTTCTGCAGGGTAGGTATCCACGACTCTCCCCGTCAGCCATCTGCCTCGCGGGACGGAGTTGTCCGCGAGAAGAACTAGATCATCGTGCGCTAGATTGCGCTCTGGAACAGTCCATTTTTGCCGAACTTGTAAAGTCGGCAGGTACTCGTTGACCCATCTAGACCAGAATTGGTTGGCTAGGTATTGCATCTGGCGCCAACGACGTCTAACGTAGTTGTCCTTCTTGTCGAAAACCCCTGGCGGCAGTGTATCACAATGCCCCAGCAACACCAGATGATTTGGCGTTAAAGGTTCGTCACTTTCTGTATCCATAGTAACTGGAGTGAGTGGTCGAGAGTTAAGTATCGCTTCCACTTCAACCATAAACGTGATGAGAGTTTCATCATTTGGCGTTTGCTCAGACATGAGAACACTCAGTATTTTCCGCACAGACCGAATGAGCCGCTCCCAAACTCCACCCATGTGACTTGCAGTAGGCGGATTGAAAGCCCATTCAATGTCACGCTGCCTGAGACAATCATAAATCTGCGCTTGATTCCAAGCCTTTAACGAGTCGCGCAAAACGCGATTAGCTCCAATAAAGTTGGTCCCGTTGTCGCTGAAGATCTTCTTCGGTTTTCCTCGGCGACCAATGAACCTCCGAAGGGCGTCAATAAAAGAATCCGTTGACAGCGAGTGCGCAATTTCAATGTGCACAGCACGAACTGTCAGACACGTAAATATACATCCGTAGCGCTTAACCTCGCTCCCGCCTTGCTTTACCAACAAAGGCCCAAAGTAATCCACTCCAACGTATGTGAATGGACGCTCTCCTGGCGTTATTCGCTCACGTGGTAAGTTTGCCATCATCTGTTGACCGATGGGTGCATTGCGTCGACGACAAAATATGCATTGTCCCAACACACGCCTTACTGCAACTCCACCACGAACAACCCAGTACTTCTGTCGTAGCGATGTCCATGTAAGACCCATGCCAGAATGCTGAACGGTATTGTGATGATCCTCGATAATCAGATTTGTCACGTGGCGTTTGTTGGGCAGAATCACCGGATGCTTCAAGTCATATGCCACCGGTGCACGATGCAAGCGACCTCCAACACGTAAAACACCATCAACCAAAATAGGATTTAGCCTCTGCAAAGACCTTCCAGATTTCCTTGATACACGCTTGTTCACAGCATACGTATGATCGTGCTGTAAAAGTGCACGAATTTCTTCAGTAAACTCCTGCTGCTGAACGTATTTGATCACTGCAAGCTCTGCCTTTTGCAGTTCCGCAACGCTTAACGGATCGGTAACTTGTAACTTCTTTTTCGTTCGAATAAACTTGACAAACCGTAGCAGCCATGCCACAGCCTTCTTCAATCTTTTCCAGGACGAGTATCGATTGATCAACTGATTTATGCAGTCCAATTTCGGAGAAACAAGATGAACTGCGACTTCATTTCGCTCTTTAAGCACAAACTCCTCAGGTAGAACGTCTAGAATCAAAGGACTCGCAGGCCATTGATCCTCTGGCTTGCACAAAAACGATGGTCCAGCAAACCATCTCTCGCATTCCACCAACGCAGCAACTCTCAAACCCCGCGACGCGTCGTCAGCCGGATTGAGCGCTGTTGGAACGTGTTTCCACTGTGAAGCATCTGACCCTTCATCTATCTTTGTCAGTCGATTAGCCACAAAGACAGGAAAACGCTTGGTCGTGTTGTTGATGCATCGCAGTACAGACGTAGAATCTGTCCAGAAAGTTGATTTTTCAATCTTCAGGTCCAACTCCTTTCTGAGAACCTGGTCCATTTTTACATCAAGTGTAGCTGCTGTCAGCTCAAGTCGCGGAATAGAAACGACTTTCAGTGGGGCTAGTCTAGCTTTAGCCAACAAAAGGGTACAACAAACGTGTCTATTTACATCTTCAATTCTCAGGTACGACACGGTACCGTAACCATGCGACGATACATCGGCAAAATGGTGCAACTCGCATACCTTGATTCTGCCCAATTGGCTTGCCTTCAAACATCTGGGTATTTGAACAGAGGAAAGTTCCGGCAACTCGGAAATCCAACGGCGCCATGCTGTGGCAATATCTTCTGGTACTTCCTCGTCCCATCCAACACCCTGTCTACACAACTCTTGCAGCAACATTCGCACCTGCAAGACAACTGGAGCAACAAACCCCAAAGGATCAAAAAGAGAACTTACTACAGACAATATGCCTCGTCTGGTAATCGGCTTTTCCTTTACCTTGACATCAAATTGAAACGTATCGGTACGATAATTCCAGCTCACCCCAAGAACACGTTCCACTTGACCGGTGTCATCTTTCAAAGAGAATGAAGACTTCGCTGAGTCGCTCTTAGGTACGCCATCTAAGACTCTTTCGTCGTTGCTTAACCACTTCCTCAAGTGAAAACCGCCACGCTGCAAAAGCGCGCGAATCTCCTGCACCAATTGCTTGGCCTCCTGTAAAGTAGCGACAGACTTTAAACAGTCGCCCACATAAAAATTGCGTCGCACTGTAGCAACGGTCTCTTCTGAAAATGCATGACAATTGTCGTCTGCGGTACGCCGCAAACTAAAACTTGCACAACACGGCGACGACGTCGCTCCAAACAAATGGACCAGCATTTGAAAATCTGCTGGCTCCCTCGTCATGTCTCCGTCCGGCCACCAGACGAATCTTAGACAGTCAATATCCCTAGGATCCACTCTCACTTGGTGGAACATTGCCTCGACGTCGGCAACAATGGCAATAGCCTCTTGCCGGAACCGTAAAAGAACGCCAACCAGGCTATTCATTAGGTCGGGACCTTGCAACAGCTGCTTGTTTAAGGACGTGTCCCGAAATTTTGCCGCGCAGTCAAACACTACTCTGACCTTCCCTAGCTTCTGCGGGTGCAGAACCGGGTGATGTGGCAAATACCAAATTGACCTCTTCTCTTCCCTTCGATCATCCGCTTTGAGACGCTGCGCGTATCCATTCTTCAGATAGCCGGTAATCGTCTTCTTGTACTTCTGACACAAGTGACTGTCGTTATTCAAACGACGCTTTAGGTAGCTCAGCCTGTGTGCGGTTGTTTGGCAGATTGGGCGATCCTGCACGCCACGGCAATCGCAAACAGTAATGGTTATCTTCTAGTTTCACAGAGTCGTTCATTAGTTTCATCGCGTATTTGTCCTCCTTTGACATACCGACACTGGAACCTAGACTGGAATCTTTAAACTCAGTTTCCCACATCTTCTTTACTTGTTGATGCAACAACTCATTAGACAAGTTAACATGATTCACCTGGACGTGTTGTACACTGCATCTACCAGAGCGAGACGAAGCAGTACCGAACAGAGATCAACCGAGAACTGTCTTGACCGCGCTCGGCTTTCCGCGTCGTCCTCTTCTCTCATCTTCGATCCAAAATGCTTCTGGCACATCCAGTCCGATCAGCAGTAGCACTTCATCGTTTAATGGCGTCGCGAATTTAATGTCACGGAGATGCGACCATTTTTTCTCGCATCTATTTGGAACAACAGGTAAATTATCTACCATAATCACATGTGGCAAGTCAACAACTCCTGCGCCATCTAGCGGCCTCGCAGATAAACTAACGACAGAACCATTGTTGTTCTGTGTTTTCCCATTAATCGTTGAAAGCGTAAATTCAATCTTGTCACCTGTCAGGTTAAGCATATCTAGCAGCCGTCTCGAGCACATCGTCGAGTTTGAACCGGAATCCAGAAAGGCGTAGGTTTCAACCTCCTTTCCGTTTTTGCCACTGACCCTTACTGGGACAATATTCATATACACGTTTTGGCCAACCTGAGGTACGGACGACTTGGCTGCACACGAAGTTGAGGTTACCACGGTCTTTGAGGCACTTCCATTCTTTGCTGGACCTGGCATTTGCTCTCTTCGCTGTGAAAGGTTGTCCGACTCTGGTTCAGGTAAATCATGAGGTAATAGCATGTGATGTCTACGTCGACATCCTTCTAGTGAACAAGAACTCTGCAATGTACAATTCCTAGCGATGTGACCTTTAGCAAAACAGTTGTCACAGAGCCTAGCTCTTCGCACTATTCGCAGTCGTTCGCCGAACTGCTTTCCTTTAAACACTTTACATTGCGCCAAAGCGTGGGGCACATTACAGATTGGACACTTGTCACCTGGCGGCTTGCTTGTCGATGCTTGCCTTCCGTCGTAACCTGTTGACACGGAAGCAGCATTTGACGAGGATCTGAACATCCTTGGAGCGGGCTTGACCGGTTTCGGTGGTCCGCTGTCCTTCTTAGATGTCATCATTCTTCCAAACGGTGTGTTAGCAATTAGCGCTTCATTCTGTACGAACTCCACCAAATGCGAAAACTGCGGTTCGCTTCCACGCAGCTCGATCTCGCCAGCATGTCGTTTCCACCTGTGTTGCATGTTTAGCGGCAAACGTCTAGCAATACTTAGGAGATGTTCAAAGTTATTTATATCAGCAAAATAACCCAAATGAGACAAAGTGACATAACATTCATCCAAGTGACGTGCAAGCTCCTGCAGCCCTTCGCTGTCATCGGCTTTCAAATACGGACCCTGGGTCAGACGTTGAACATAGGACCTGGCTATAATAAACGGACGACCATAATGGTCATGCAAAACTTTCCGTGCCTTGCGGTAGCCGTCATCGTCCATACACGAACAAAACAATATCATTTTTTCGGCCTCACCAGAACAATACTGAATGAGATAGTTTAGTTTGGACTTGTCACTTTGCACACGGCTAGCAATACATTCATCAAACGTTGTCATAAAACGGGTGTAATGTAACGGGTTGCCATCGAAATGCAGTAACTCGGGCTTGGGCAAATCGAGGCCATCTTTCAATAGTGAAGCGACATGCATTAAATCACTGACCTGTGGTTTGTGCTCACCACTAACCATATTTGGCGCGTCACCATCAGACAAATCTAATGCACTTTCGATCAGTAACGGCTCTTGCGAAGCTGGCGTTTCCAAAGCAGTCTTTGATTTCAATTCTTGCCGCAACGGTGATTTCGGCGTTTCCTTCACATGTTCCTCGATTCGACAAGGTACCGATGTCGTAGAAACGTCATCCAGATTCAGCACGTCGCGCATTCCATTGAACGACCGACGCTCCCAGATATCAGCTTCGACCGCTGCAGCTTGTACTTCGTGGTCCGCTTCCAAAAGCTCAAATTTGTCCAACTCCTCACGCCTGCGACGTTCTGAATCTTCCAATTCGGCACGCCTGCGACGTTCTGCTTCTTCGACTTGCAACTTCGCTCGTTGTTTTTCCTGGAGCTGGTTTTTCTTCAGAACAGCCAGTTCTTTCTTTACGACAGCTTCGGTGCGTTTCGTACTTGAACGGGAACTGGCAATCGATGATCGCACAGTAGCTGGCCATGACGCATGCGAATTGTGACTTCGCTTCGACTTCACGGTAACATTATCGTCGTGATTCTATTCAATGCCAGACAGCCACTCTTCGATGCGATTTTCGAATTCTTCTTTGCCCTTGCGTAAGCTGCTAAGCTCCTCCTTAGCCTTAGACTTGGCATTATTACGTTTCAAAGCACTGACGTAATCAAAGTGCATTTCGACGTACTCTTCGAAAGTTAAAGAGACTTGCTTCTGCTTCTCCTTCAGCACTTTAACATTCTGGTTGCTGACCATCAATTCTTCCGCTTCTAGGTAGAGAGAATTGAGTTTGTCCACAATAGCTTTCAGCGTTGCCTTTGTCACAACCATGTTGTAATTATTCATGAAACGTTCAGGTCGTCGTATGTCCCAAAGTTGAGAACTTTAATGTAGCGGCCGTAATTTATTCAAAAATCTGTGCAGCCTGGATCTGCACCGACCGCCGCACTAGGGGGTTTCCTAATTTGTCTTGAACGCAACACTGTCTGCCTGATGGTACAAATTTCTCCTTGGTTGCACAACAGCATTGGTTCTCTGTTAAACGAACAGAAACGTGTCACAATCGGCAATAATACGCACATTCAATATGGCCGATAAACTTACACTTAGGAATATGTCACGTTAAGAAAGTCAATACTCCTTAAATCATACAAAAACAGTATTACGCCATTTAACTTACACAATTTACACATTCAAATTACGTACCAACTTGTTAGGAGTCCAGGACTGAATTATGGGCACTTTGACGAACTAAGACGTTTCAGCATTTTAATAACTTTAGCTTTCATGTTTTTATAGCTGCACATAATACACTATATTGTTAGCACATAAATATCTACAAAAAACTACATTAGATCCACCACAACTGCAACTACTAAAAAGCCTGCTCACAGCACAGAAAGAAACTGTAAAACGTGGTCAAGACAAGATTGCGACACTAATGACATCACACGCATTGTTACGTCTGGAGATTTCTAACCAATCCTGGCAGACGCTTTGTTACGTCATAGTCAATGAAGTCAGGTTACTGACATCGAACTGGAAACAGGGAAAGAAAGCACATACAAGTAATTTCTCGCTGTAACAGGTACGATGTTTTATTTCACCACGGTATTTACAAGCGTGTTTACAAATAGCCTATATTACCAATGTATATGATATCCGAGGTAATATATATTTCGGAACCCTTGATTTCACAACGAAAAAACGGAAGATGTACAGGTCTGTTATATTGCTATGTAGTTGGGGATTCGTTCTGGAAGAAGGTAGTTGTAAGGAAATTCCAAGTTTTCGTTTCGCTGTTTAATTCCCTCTGTAAAGGCGTCAAGATCTGATTTGTAGGACTCTTGTATGTTTTGGACAGCTTCCTCGGTAAAAAGCTTCTCTGGGTAGTTGCCAATAAACACCTGTGACAGACAAAAATGTTTTTTTAGTTTGTTTAAATTTGTGCCAGGGTTATATAGACAAGGTTATGTCGGTCTATTAGGTCATAGCGATAAATGTAAGTTGTAAATACGATGCTAAAAGTTGATTACAAAAAGTTTAATAGGAAACAATTGCATTAAGAATGAATTGCTTAAAAATGCATTCTATTTTTTATTACACAATGTGTTTTTACTTGAATTAGGCAAAATCTTTTAGCTTAACTTAGGTCCGAAGGCTTAGGACCTAAGCTTTCAAAACCATGTATTTCGAGCCCCAAGTAATTTAACCCCAAATCTAATTGCGCATCAAACAATCGTCTTAACCATTTCTTGACCATTGTTTGTCGATGTGCACAATTTAGGCGGCTTGTTAGGCAAACAGTCATGTAGGCTAGAAACAGTGTGCTGGTTATCAAAAGTTTTTCGTGTTCGCTAATGCGTAATACCCGACGTACGGTAGACTTGTCTTACCTCTTTTTCTGAATAGGTCGAAAGTATAAATGAGAACACAACATACACGATACTTAGTTCCTGGCCAGGCAACGAGTCCAAAATTCTTTTCATTGTTGCCTGAAAATATACGACATTTTTAACCCGAAATGCCATATCATTTTATGTCTCCAAAGTGATGCAAGTTAAATTAATGAGAATTCTTTTAAACTGTAATTGGCTCTTTGCAGTCCCTTCAAGGGTATTTAACATATATGTAAGCAGCAGGGTTTGTAAAACCTCAAGTAGGCCAAAACTTGTTCATCAATTTTTTTCTAATGTTTGTGACAAAATGCAAAAGATTTTCGGTGTTTTATGCGGTTGTGCCACACCAAGCATATACCTCCCCCTTCTTGTGGGGTGGGAGCCTCATTCCTGCTGGCATTGAAGGGATGAACTTGTAGGCGTCAAACTGGCCAAAGTTTACAGCGGCGTGTTGTGCTGAGCTGGTGAACATCACTGTAGTACAGATCTCAATCTATAAAAAACGTAGAAACTCCTAAACACAATTCACATGCTGGCCGCTTTTCAGTCGGTTTTACTAAAATCTAAAAGCAAAATCACTTGCAGATAGTATTCTTTTTTGTAAATATTATTTAAAGAAAACCAACATTTCGGCGCTCCCCAGTTAATATTAAACTTTTTCCCGCCACCTTGGTCTTTGCAAACGTAGATGCATTATTACGTAATATAATCGTGTCTTGTTCTTTTCAAACTGACTGATTTTTGTGAGTTTAGAATTGTTGCAGTTATGGTTTATTACAGTTAACTTAGCCTTCAATCAGTAATAATCAGTAATAGTTATTTTTGTCCGGCAGGTATGTGAAATCATTTAGATAGATTGCTTTCTGAAGTATTCTGTTTGGACAAAAAATGGTGCCTTTATCAAATACCATCGACCTCATTTTGGCAGGTAATATACCATAAAAATATTACATTAGCAACTAGATTAGATTTTGTAGACTATAATACATCTCTAGATGTCTTTTCAGTCCGTTGTTGGTAAATAACAAAATTACCAGTTGTTCTCTTGTTTCTAAGCTGGTAGGCATTCCTCTTGTGTTTGAGTCTTGCCATGCGAAGCCTTCCATTGCAATATCATTTGTCCAATACTGTAGTTCATCATCTTCTTGTATATCCTAATTACAAATCAAGCATGTTTTGAAAATGAGGCATAAACAAATAGTCAAAACTGTCAAAGGTTTGTTGAACTATGTAAAAGGTGACCAGAAATAGGCCATAATGGCTATAGTGTAGCCATCTAACGGTACTCCAGTTTGTTTGGAATAATAGGCTTGTTGGCAATAGTCACTGCGACCTATCTCTTGTCACCAGCTGCACTGATGAGACCTTTTAGTCCGAAACACTGTGCACTGTCTGCAGCTTATATTTTGTTAAACTATGTTTACGATTTTAGTATAGTATGCAACGCTAAACGTACCTGCTATATTAGTCATTAAGCTAAATTCTAACCTACCTTATCACAGTGGTAGTAATAGTTGACAACATTGGCAACGTATTTCTCCATAATCTTCCAAAGTTGGATGGCATCGTCTCTGTAGTAAAAACCTGGAAGGACTTCTGCATCACCAACGCCTAAAAATACAGGTCTTTAAAAACTTATTTCACAACACTAAACATATTGTGAAGATAGGGTAGCCTAAAGCCTGATAATGTAAAATAAAGATATTGTAGAGTGTATAGACGGCGATACTACAGTTTCTACTTCCCTATAGGAATTTGTATACTAGTTTTTACCAACTATGGGGGAACTCCTTTAAACAAACCAAACGCGCTCTAACCTACCGTATTTTTTGATGACTTTCGGAATTATCAGATCCTCAAACTTGAAAGTTTCAAAAACCTTTGCGCCGAGGCCAAGGGCAGCTAAGAGAGAAAATAAATGTCAATAGTATGCGTTGCCTTGTATATGAGTTGGAAGACGAGCGGGGCTTCTTGGATCCCAACTCCATGCCCAATCTAAATTTTTGGATCTCAACTTTTACTGTTTTCGAGTGCGTGTCATAGATGACGAACGTCAGGACGTGTGGATATCCATTTTGGTGTGTGGTCTGACTCATTTGGTAGCCCAGGTTCTCAAATGATGTCGCTTTTTGCGTATGATACATATACCTGATGTGTTTGTGGATGCGAAGTGGACGCAAGCTACAAACCTACACTACGTGAGCGATTCTTCTCATTTTTCTTTTTTTTAATATATTTTGTCATTGTAAGCAGTACTTATTTTGGTTAAAGCGGTTAATTACAATTTCACTTTTCCAAATTTGCGGATTTCGCACTGCATAGAATTTGCCATGTTCAGACATGTTCTGGAGCAATTCATACGTACGGATTGCAATCGCGTTGTTGACTGGACCGCCCTCTGGAAGCAAAGTCTGTCGTCCGTCTGTGTTGATCGAAACTACGTTCTTTAGGTGAGGTCGCAGGAGTTTGTAAATCGGATGACAGCGCGGTAAATCTCGAAACACAGCAATCGCAACGGGTTCCATGATGCCGTGGGTATACAGAAAATGATAAACCCACTGTTAAAGAAAAAGCTTTTATGTACAATATATAATGCATTTTTGTTGCAGTAAAGGTTGGATACTAGATTTTGAATCTCTTGGCATTCGCTATGTGTTTTTTTAACAAATGTGTATGTGCTGATATTACGAAAGGCAATAAATAAGTTTTACAATGAGACCGACTAACACTTTACTAAGCATAGCCTACTTGCAAAAAACGTCCAATAGCAATGCAGAGGTGTATTGCTGCTCTGAACTTGTTTCTTGCAGGATTTATGAGATCTTCAGATCTCTATTACAATCTAATATCTGACTGCAATTTACCTGATGTATGTTGGTTTCTGTGCACTTGTAGTACATCTTGGCTAGCATCCAGTCTTCCTTGCTGTCAGCAGCAGTAAAAAGGTAATCTCTATCTCCAGGGACAAGTTGAATAGCGATCGGTACAAACTTATTGTCCGAATTCACATAGAACATACAGATGGAATTGGCACACTCAATCTGAAAACCGTCGGCAGTCGAGTTTCGGGGAACTCCCGTTAGATACTTGCTACCATCGCTTACGTAGATTTTGCCCGCCTAAAACAGTCAAAAAAGTGAATGGTTTGGTTTATTGTTTTATGCTTCAATTGCTCCCTGTTATATCTATTTCTTTGATGCATGTTGCACAAGTTTAGTTTAGAAGGGTGCTTGAGTAGGTCGCATGGCGGAACAAAATAGCTACAAGCCGTGCCCAATATTTACCCACAATCCTTAAATTTGATTCATGTTTCGTCGTTTCAGTGTAGACAATTAATTGTCCATACATAAGAAATATATACCAGTTTCGCCTAGGCCTGCCTTGTAACACTAACATTCAAGGATTTCTATGGCTAGTGTTCGACTGGAGGAAATGCCTCCAACCAGCACTCTGATTATATTTTCGTTTGCAAAGCCCTGAAAAGATTAGTTTGCAGTATAGTCTTTTTCTGCTTTAGTTTATAGCTGAGATTTTAAACTGATTGGTCTGTGCAATGGCCCTTTCGACCGTTTTTCTGTGTTTATTTAGTGTTTCTATACCTGCATCTCCTCCTGAAGGGTTGCTCCGTTGCTTAACAATTTACTGATGTCATCATTAGTGACGTCAAAGCCCGAGGGCAAATTGTCTTGGCATCGGAAAAAGGCAATTTGACTAACACCATTCAACGTGGATCGGCCCATGCCTTCATCGGTATCCCAGCTAAACAAGCAGTAAGGTTTAAATTTTTTTGGACTTTAATTCCTAATAATTACAGGTTAATAATTTTTTAACAACGCCGTTTTTCGCAACCCTACTTTAAAACATGTAACAAAAATTTCATACTCGTCTGGAACTTTTAGAGAAGTTTCACGGTCGATTTTTTCGTACAGTCGGTGGTAATCCGAAATCTCATCGATAGGGGAGAATACACCTTAACAGTAAATACTAAATTAGGCCTTCAGTACACTTAAATCGGTCTGTGTTTTTTGTAATGTAACACAAACAAAATTGATGATTAATGGCATTCTCAGTTCGACTGGTTGGCAATGAGCGCGTGTTGGTTCTGGACGATTTTTGTATGAGTACAGTCTTACAGCAGTATGACACGGAAAAGGCCCATGTTTAAAGCTGGTGCGTTAAGTTTAATTAAGCTTAGAAACGGTTTTTCGTACTTTGTGGAATTACTCACAAAACTCACGCTTAAACTTTTTAGGTTGTTATCTCAAGCTAAACTATCACTTATGATGGCATGAGCATTTGCCGAAACCAGAGTTGTGAACGGGTCCTGAAAACTGGAGCCCAACTTGAAAGTTCAAGCCCGAAACCCGACCCAAACCCTAATCGTCTTTGGGAAGCCCGTTTAGGCCCGAAAGTTTGATGTACAGGCGTATAAATTAAAGCCACATAACCCCCAAGACCACCAAAACAGTAGATAACTGGTCTTGAACAAGGCGTTTTAGGACTGTTTGACATTAGGTCAGGTCCAGCAACTGGCTACTTGGCTATTTAAATTTATTTAAAACAATTCTTACACATAGTAAAATCATGCCAATAAACAATATTTTCATCCGTTACTTTTATCATTAAACTATATCACTTACCATAAAACTTCTGCACAAGTGCGTTCAATTTTGCCGCTGTTCTTGCATCTTTTCGATTTCTAGTCATCGATTCACTCTGTCTAAAGATTTTTGGGAGTTCATTATATTTTGTGCCATTAATAGAGCGAGGCATACCCCAGCCCATTTCTCCTTTCGCCACACGAGGGCACCATCTAAATCTGGATTGGTGGCGTTCGATTTCTTGTCGACGTTGCGACTTCAGATACGGATTAGTTATGTTTTGTGGCAGGGTTGCTAAAACAAGGAAAATATATGTACTGCGCCGTGGTTCTCTTTGTCTCTCATAAATGTAATGAACTTAAAGTATAACAATCGATTTGAAAAACTTTCTTAATGCGGAGTATTAAAAAAGATTACACTTCAAACCTAAGGTTCGAAAAGCTGGTGGTAAATTTGCCTCCGATGCATTGCTCTATATATGGAAACAGGTACCAAAGAACAAAATTAGTTGATACAAAACTTTGGAATATATATTTTGCCCCTTATTGGCATCATCAGTTTCTTATTCAAATAGAATTTTATATTTCAAAGTTTTATATCGACTAATTTTGTTCTTAGGAATCCGTTTTCATATTTAGCATTGCATTTAGGCAAAACAGCGATCGTCGTTAAAAATGTTGCCTGTCAGGGGGTCGGATACTGCTCACTTCCTTGATTTCCCGAGAGGTAAATTGACATGCTAATAAAAAATAATTCGAGTTTGATTGGTGTGTGAAATTATAGCGGGTTAAGAAAACTTGAAAAATCTGCAAAAGGGTAAACGAATAAAGAAAGTTTGAGAACCTATGGCCTCACATTTCGTATAAATTGAAACAATAGGTTTACACGTACCCTTTCCAGCTACAACTTCATCTTGGTCCTCGATCCAATCATAGATAGGAAATTCAACTTCCTTGCCTTCATATTTCACGATGATGTTGTTGCATAACCATTCGTCGTTGGCACCAGCTTTTTTGAGTTCTATAGCATAAAGTTTAATAAAAAATGTCTACCAAATCGAAAGTATCTAAAACAGTGGTTCTCAAACTTTTTTGACCGCGACCCAAATTTGAGTTTTATGAACATCTCACGACCCAAGCCTCAAACATCAAAAAATGTAACAACTTCGAGGCCACGTTGTCGCCGCATATGAGTCTGCCCATGTCAAAATGGCTGCGGGTTTAACGAGTTCGATTCGACAATACTACATAACACAACACATATTGTGGCTTTGTAGCACCATGGTCATTGATAGAAGTGAATCCCAAATCTAAAAATGTTTCCGTGTACGAATACTTACTCATCCTCAAACGCTAACTGGTACATCTCCACGTTCAGTTTTGCATGATTAACTTTTATTCCCCATGCTATGACGTAACAATCGCCATGTGCGTAACAGCAAAAATCAGAAGGCTTTTGTCAATGATTAGTTCATTTTACTGTGCAACGTGGTCGAGTGAGGGGACTTTACTACTACAACATTAGGTAATTTCGTTTGTGTTTACTTAATGCGGTAATAGTTCGTTTGGACAGAATTGAACCACCATAGCGCGACCCATTTTTTGACCCTGCGCGACCCATACTTTGAGAACCACTGATCTAAAAGGTATATTTATTTATGTATACTGCAATCGAGACAATAATCGTGGTTTTCCTAACTTACTACTGACTATGAATATCAAAAATTAAGCTTACCAATCGATTATCTGATATAGAAAGATGCGCACAAACCCATACTGTTTGTCAGTACAAAATGGCGTGTTTCTATTAATTTGTGATGTTTTGTAAAGTTTAGACTTTCATAGACCGGTGTTCGGCAACCGCCGGGCCTCGACCAACATTTTTCCTGGTAAAGATAAACTCGGTCCTCGATAAAATTTCAGTTTCAAAAACGGCCCGCAGTGCAAAAAAGGTTGCAGACCCCTGACATAGACAACGTGCTCTATGTCTGTTAAACTGTAAACCGAAAATTTGTGGCCCAAATCTACAGTACTTTAAAGCAATGTGTTGTCATGCAAGGCAATTTTCACCAGATGGATTGGGACATACTTTGCGTTGGTCAAATAACCTAGAAGATAATTTTCCCAAATTGTACAAGTTCTCTTTACCTAATACAGTACTTACTGATTCGCAAAATAATAGGCAAACCGACATCTTTTGCTATAATATAAAACGTATTAACTTGTCCCTTCTCAAAATCATCAACAAGAAAATTATCAAGTTTTTTCCACTGGGTGGCGCTACCATCCTGACCGATCAGCATAACCGTGACATCAGCGTCCGTGTTGCTATCTGCATAAGCATCTCCAGTCTGTAAAAACGCATATGTTGGTAGTCAAGAAATTTGTGTTAACTTTCAATTTGACATAATCAATTTAATTGCCATGAAAGTGACTGATTGCAAAAAAATCGGCGGTTTTCATTCAAATAACGGTTTAGGAGGCAGTAACAAAAATTTAGAATTACTGCTCTTAATAGTTGGACCCAGAGAAACACGCCTGTGACACTTAAGATTAGTTACAGCAAGGTGAACAAATTATTAAGATCTACATAGAAAAATTATGGACTTGTGTGAACTAAACAAACAAAGAATTATGGTCTTGTGTGAACTATGTGCTATCGCCTTTCAAACTGCAAAAACGTCATTGTCTTTTCCAAGAAACAATGCTTAACATTTATCAGTGTGACTTACGCGAACTACGATTGTGTATTTGGCATTTAGGTCATTAGCCGTTTTGCTTTGTCTTTTTCCCATCTTTGCAATGTCTTTAAAGAAAAACTCTTTTTAAAAGAAAAAAACACCAATATCAATGTAAAACCAAAAACGAAAAGAAAAACGTTTACGAACTCACAGATTACATGTATCGTATGAGACATTTTTGGTAATGAAGTTAGCTGCTTGTAGGAACGGTTTCTAATTTTTTTCTTTTTTTTCTTAATACAAAATTACCATTAAGCATTTTAAAAAAACATTTGTTTGTATCCCATTTTATTGCGATGTCCTTCTTAAAAGAATCTTAACGCCTACTTCAGTCGCAAAGTTATAACTAGCATTTTTATAGCACTTTACTACTATATTATCACCACAGAAGATGTTAGTAGCTGCTCTCAGTCTATTCTTTTACCTATTTTTTTTATAAAAGTGACGCGTTTACCATTTGCGCATCAGGGATATATGTGAGTAGTTACCCTGATGAAGACAACCTTTATAGGACGTCGAAACGTTGGTACAAAAATGCAATTGCCAGAAAGTTGATACTATACCTGACAGCTACAGCTTATATGAATTGGAACATAAAATGAAAGTACGTTGCATTTTATAATACGACATTCTCACTTCGTGTTACTAAACTTGACTGTTTTTCACAAAATTCGTGCTGCAGGTAGGCTATACCACGCTTTTTGCATGATGCACTGTGCACTTCCTGTAAATTTGAGTGACATTTAAAACAAAATGTCAGCATTATTGATAAAAGACCAAAGGCTGTTGCAACCTTACTGTGCTCAGATTAATTGTGGATGAGTTTGTCCAATCTTTTGCAATATACGCTATGACAAACTCTAAAGGAAATATTATTCGCCGATGACTAACTGAAAACGGAAGGTAATTCAAGTATATTCTAACTTGTGACAACATATGATATGACAGAACTCAATGTCCAACTATTAACAGAAACTAAACAACTCTTGTATGCATTGATTTTGTCCAAGGATTTTTCGCCGCAAATTTAGATACGGGCTTTTTAAGTTACGTACACAGTGAACCCCACGATTCACTACCACGGTCAGTGGCGTATCCAAGGGGGGAGTTTGGGGGTCCGGTTTCGAATCTCGGAAGGATGATTCCGCAAATTCGCCACCTGACTGCATGGGCTGTTTCATCTGACGGCGGGTTGTCACAGACGACAGGACACGGATAAATGCGCTTGACACGTTACTCTCACTGGTCGGCGCTAAAACAAGACTGTCATCACTTGGTTGCTCGAGAATCTGATGTAACGAAGAAACACGACTCTTTGCTTCCAACATTTGCACCTTAACGCTAGGGCGATCCCTAAACAGTTCTTGATCCTGCTCCTCGCCGACAGTATGTGATATGCCGCTCTGCTTCGCCGTCGTCTGGTTCGAAGAAACCGTCTCGTCTCCCTCCACCGAATGCAATTGCGATTTGACCAGCTCCTGCGATAACTCAGCTTGTTGCCCAACGGTCATCGTCTCAGGCGTGGCGTTTTGCTCCACTGAATCGCAGATTTCCGTCGTCTTTTGGTCCAAAGAAACCGTCTTGCTTCTCTTCACAATCTGCAGATCCATTTTTACGACCTCCTGCGATGAGTCTGCTTTAATCGTTTTCATTGCCAGTTCGTGTTCCATTTCACGAATCCTTTCTTCCCTGTTTCGTCTTTTCTGTGCAGCCTCGGCATCGCGTCTTCTTTGCGCAGCCTCTGCATCACGTCTTATCTGTGCAACCTCTGCATCGCATTTTCTCTGTGCAGCCTCGACATCGCGTCTCCACTGCGCAACCTCGGCTTCGTTGTACTCTAGCCCCGCAAGTTCATCAAGTGTCATCTGCTCCTTCACGAACTCGCGTACCTCCTCGTCAACATACGCTAGCTGCTTCCCTAATTCCGCGTACTCCGCCTCAGACATCATTGCCGATCTTACAGGGGTTAGTGTTCAACTTCGCGTTTTTAAGTCAGATCCCGGACGAGCCCCCAGATGTCACGTTCCCGTTTTCACGGGTACGCAAAAGATTGGGACTGACTATGGAAGTTCCTTAACAGCTAACGCTCGTGTACTCTGATCGGCAGCAAAAACTTTCCTTTTACATTTATTCACGTTCAACCACACGTAATCAAAATAACAAACAAACAATCCAGCACTATTTTGCAGTTCTCTCAATTCTATGTTCTATCTCCGTTATGTTATCCTTAAATCGTGAAATAGGGGCTCTTATATCGCCTGCGTAACAATGATGGGGGAAAAGGCGATACATCCCTACAACCATTTCCCATGGATAAAACAACGGACAAGGCAACGGGTAACGGCAACGATAGACTCTAGAGTCTAGACGTACAGAAATTATCCGTGACGCGTTGTAACTGGATCGCAGGATATTGTCATGGGGCGGTCTAGAATATTTGTGACACAGCTGCAGTTTAAGTAAGCTAGATGGCAGCGGCGAAATCAGGAAACTACAAAGCTGTCGCGAAAATTATTTGTTATTTGTAAAATTATTTGTTAGTCGAAAGTTGGATTAGGTTTCGGTCTTGTACCTTCGGGTTAAAGTGCTCGTTTTTAACAAGAAAACGAAATAGGCAACGGGACAATTGAGTGGTAGTTTGACGTGTGAATTACGTATTTAGTTTCGTGGGGTCTAACGTATTTGTGTGGGAAATTTTCCACAGATCTAATGACGTCATTAGGGAAATTCCCAAAATAAAATGTTGGACCCCCCCCCCCCCTTTAAAAATTTCTGGATATGCCCCTGACCACGGTCACATGGGTACCAAGGGGTTCACTAAAAAGTTATGTAAACATATGCATTGTGTGTATGACAGCATACATTATCTAGAACAGTGGATCTCAACCTGCGATACGCAAGTAGCTTTCTGTTATACTTAATTTAGGTCAGATCCAAAATTGTTACCAAACTAATCACCCCTGGTTTTGGACATTTCTTTAAAATTGCCAACTTTGCTGGTTTTCAGAAACATGCAAGCCTTGCCGAGAAAATTAGTCCCGTCCAAATGAGGCAGTGGTGGCCAAACTGCGGCCCGCGGGCCGCATCCGGCCCCCAGTCCTGTTTCATCCGGCCCGACAAACACCTTGCCTGGTTTTTTTCCAAGCACCATATTTACCACTGGGAACAAGCAGTGCAACAGCGCTGGCTGCTACTAGCAATAGCTTGTGGCAAGCGTTGTTATTTTTAGAATAAATGCCCTTGCAGCGTTATTTTTAGAACAGTTTGCCAACCATGACGTATAGCTAACATAGTCTGTATGTGCTCTTTTTCCGTTACGACAAATTTTACGTAAATCTCATTTAATCCGGCCCTCCAGTGGCAAGACAGTTGCAAATTTGGCCCTCTGGTAAAAAAGTTTGGCCACCCCTGAAATAGGGTTTAGGTAGTATGCAGCGAAAATAAAAGTGGTATGCGATCAGCATAAGGTTGAGAACCACTGTTCTAGAATGAACGGTGGTATGGCGCCCTTGCCTGGTTCTACCAACGTTTCCCCAGCGGGCTGTCGCATCTGTTAATAAAGTCTGTAGCCCGTTTTACCTTGCCCAGCCGATTACGACCCTAGCAGTTTGACCATTCCTTAGTTCTACAACACTGACACATATTTAGCCCTAATCAGTGGTGGGATTCAATGTTTTTGTCAGCCGGTTCTATCATAAAAATCATATTTTTCAGCCGGTTTTGTTACAAAAAGTCCATCGACAGTAACCAGTAATGCTAACCGGTTCGCTGATCTCAAAAAAATTCGTGAGACGGTTCTATAGAACCGGTGCGAACCGGCTCAATCCCACCACTGGTCCTAATAGAGTGAAATAAGCTCAACTTAAATCAGTATCGCTTTTTATCATTTTGTGTGGACTGTATCGTTTTTAGTTTGCATTAAAAGAGCCGCGCTAAACGCTAGAATGTAATTTACGGACCAAGTATCGTGCTGTTTCTGCTTTGGGCACTTGCGTTTATAGAGTTTTCTATTGGCTCTGAGTGTTACTTAACAATTCAAATTTTGTTTAACCCTCAACGGCGTAAACATAATATTGACTATAACTTTTATGCATTAAAGCAGTTAAAAAGCAGTGATAACCAAGTCGCCACGAACTTTAATTTTCTACGAATCGGCAGCGACTGCAATTAATTTACAATGGGTTTGAATCAGGAAATAAGCTTGATCAAAACAATGACTGTGTGCAAACTGACGTACGCCATGTGAATGATTGATTCACAACAACAATCTAAATACTGCAGATAGTTTTGCGCATAATATTAATAACGCCATATCTTGTTATGCAACCAAATGCACAACAACGATTTTATTCGTAAATGTTCTTTCAAAGACCATAGACCAAAATCTGATCAATCAGTCCAATTTATATTTGCAAATTTGACAAAATTATCATTTTCGTTTTCAACCGCCAACTTGCATACGAAAGCTGGTGAAAATCCGTTTAAAGTCCTAACCTGGATAAATCTCAAATTTCAAATGGTTCGTGGCCTAAGATGGATTAAGAAACTTCATTAGATATGGCAAAGTTGTAAGCGGACCCGAAATTTGAGCCAGAACCCGAAAGCATAAGCCCAGGCCGAACCCGAATAGTGTTAAAAAAGCCCGTTTAAGCCTGAAAGTTTGATTAACAGGTCTATAATGAAGAAGACACACATAATGGAAAATAACAGACAATGGCCCAAACAAGATGCTTTAGGGCTGTTGGGCATAACGTTATATTCAACTAGCTTGATAATTGATATTTTAAAAGTTTACTGAACAGAATGTAAAGTCAGGTCCGAATCAAGCCCGTTTGTTAAACAAAGCCCGAACCCGACCCGAAAAGCCCGGCCCGACTTACAACTCTGAACTACACTAAACATTTCACTAAGCTCAGATAAAATGTTGCTGCTCGACTTAATAAACAACACAAATGCTAATTAAGTCCTATCAAATCTGTAAACAAAATATTCATGACAGCTTCCTCTAATTGCAGGTAGCAATTTATAACACACATTTTTTATTGCTTATTCTGTGCTCAATACTTTATCGTTGTTTTCGCAGTTGGCTTTACAGTTCCCTGGGTCTAATCATGAACTTCCGTAAAGTTACAGAAATTTGTAGGCAAAGCAGACAACAATCAACATATTGAATCTGCGGATGTTATAGCTGGTTGCTGGAAAATTACACAAGCACACGCAACACAGCACTTGCCATGAAATAAAGCTTGCAAATTTCGTTTCATGCATAAACAACTGATCACAAATAAACATAACTTATAAAACAATATTAAAGCGTAAATGGCAGTTTTTAAATTTTATTGTATTTTTTGTTTTACTTGGTTATGTGAGGCAAGCAAAGCATTGTACAACAGCTCATAAACTTGGCAGTACAACATATGAAACAATACCAACTGCACATAAAAAAAACAAGCATACTGCATCGAAAATTGTAGCGTTTGTAGACTGCTGTATGCGATTTGGTTATTAGATTTAGAGATTTAAAGAAACGTGGTTCGTGAGGAAAATTTGTTCAGAATAAGTCACAACTACAGATATCTATTCTTGCTGGAGAGAATCGACTTCTTATTCATGCTTCTGACGTTTGGTGATGGTTATTTCAGCACAGCCCATACCACAAACAGGTGGTCCTGGCTTGTTTACGATCAGTTTGGCTTGGTCATTGGTTTTGTTCGTGATTGCTGGTCAATCCTGCTCAGTTATTGCGAATAATAGTCAGGTTTACTGTACATCGAGTTTTGTGCTTTGTAAGACTTTGTCAAAAGAACGTTGCAGTATTATTATTACAATTGTTTGTTGCACGTAAAAACTTAATTACAGCATTGCTTGATACTCATTTTGGTAAAAACATTTTAAAAAAGCGGTTGGTCAGATGTGTAGGGACAGCTCTATATGGCAATGTAGTTGGGAATTTTTTCAGGGAGTAAATAGGTGTATGGGCGCGAGATTCCTGCATTTCTCTGTTGTATTTTTTTGCCAAACACCTCTAGGTCCTCTTTAAAGATGCGTTGCAAGTTTAGGATCGAATCTTCGACATACAAGCGTTCGGGAAAGTTGCCGATATACACCTGGAAAAGAAAACGCAGCAAGATGAAAAAAATCTCCGGAGATTTTAAGGGGTCCTGAATAAACGACTGATGTTTTAGAAAGTAGACTATTTTTTATTAAAGTTTGATAAAGAAAGGTGTTTAAAATTATGCTTTGTGAAGGTTTATCTGATACTTTTCTACTGCTATTGAAACTGCCTGTTTTATTTGTCGTGATGCAATTGTTCTTACCTCGTTGGGTGCGTACGACGACAACACATAGCTGAACACGATGTAAGCTTGACTCATTTTCATGTCTGGCAACGAATCAATAATTCTTTGCTTTGAACCCTACGTCAAAAATTACAAAGACTTGTAAAATTGCAATTTAATAATAATGGTTAAAATGTGATTTATCCACGTCCTACACTATTGTAAGACAGTTAACAAAACCAGTAGCCTTTCGTCTGTTTTTGTTAATGATCCGCTAAGCCTAAGAAGATCAAAAGATGGAGCAATCAGAGGACATTTGCAAGGTTGTAGATTTGAATTTTGTTCATGTCTTTCTAAAGTAGTAAACTTAAGCGTTATTCTTACAGACCCATGAAATTAAATCCAAAGCCACATTAGTTTTGCCTGCTCATCTAAATCACAAAAAAACAATTAATCTTTTTTCAGAGGCAAAATCGAGCACTTGCACTCCCCTTAACAAAATCAAGCGCAATTCAAATATCGGAAGGGAAAACATAATCAACAACAGAAAAATACAAACTGAAATATAAGCATAGAAATGGCTTGCTGACTAAATGTGGGATTTCTGACAAAATTAAGGTCAAATATTAATGTTGTAGCGACCCCTGTTGCTTATTTATTTCTTACGAAGCGTGACGTTTGCCTTTTTCCTATTGTGCGTGTGTTTTGCCTTTTTCGTTTGGTCCGCACGTTTGCTATGCGTTTGGTTTGACGCGTCATTCTATTATTTGCGATTGAAATAAACGGACGCTACAATGTAATAATTTTTTTGACGGTTTGGTGCAGGTAGTCTATTTTTTAACTTACTTCTCCCCTCTTGTGTGCTGGTAATCTCATACCACCCGGTGAGCTCGGAATAAACTTGTACGTTTCAAATTGACCGAAGTTGACAGCTGCATGCTGTGCTGTACTCGTGAAAATAATCACCGTGCAAATTTCGATCTGAAAAAATACAGCACAATTTTGATAAGTATTCCTAATTTTTCTTTGATTTAAAACCTGCATGCCAACGTTCAATTTTGCTGTTTTTTTTTTTTCCAGTCCAATACAAATTTCTGTGACAAGGGCACCCTCGGTATTAGGCGCGATAACAGGCGGCACTCACTCAAGACAAGTTATCCTTTATGCTGTCTTCAGAAACATTGTTAGTACACAAATATATCCTAAAGCTGTGCTCTGCAGCCAGAGTGCTGCGTGACTTTGCTACACTGGTTGACTCCATCAAAACACTCCCAAATAATTAATACTAAAAGCGCAATATACACAGAAGGTTTTTTTTTAACCTACGAGGTAAATTTGATTTACTTTTGTCAATTTTTTTGTTTAAATGGACATAACTTATCAGTTTTTGATGTTAGAAATCCTGTGCATCACCCCGACATACGCAATATGTCGCCCACCCTATATATAACAGGCGTAACGCGTGGCATTAAAACAATTCTTTAACGAGTCGTACCGCGAGACACAAAAACAACGATACTATATCTTTTATTAACGAAACTGCGCTATTTTTACAATATTATCGTTAAAACAACAAAAATTATACGGAATAAATGTTGAAAGATTCAAATTCATACATATAAAAGTCAAATATTTACCAATTGTTCGCGCGTATCTAAATGCTCAGGAATTCCTCTGGTGTTATTGTCAAACCATCCAAATCCTTCGTTAGCGAGATCCGAAATCCAGTCTTGCAGCTCACTGTCTTCCACAATGTCCTAAAAACAGTTCTTGGTTTATTCAATTTGCTTTAAAATCTGCAACCCTCGGACCTTAGCAAAACAGTACATTAGCAAGCTCTTCCACCAACAGCCGCATAGGTTGTCATTTTACCGTAACATGAGTTAAAAACAGTAAAAGGTCAGTTAAGTCATTTTTGTTACTTGGTTGCTTGTATAAAACTGTTTGAGTATTCCGGCAACAAAAGATTCCATAATACTCCACAGTTCCAATGCATCATCCCGATAATAGTACTCGGGTAAGATTTTCGCATCATCCAAACCTAAAACGTTTTAAAGTATTCTAAAACCATGTCTATTGGCATGCAAATGTGAGTGGTTTAAATGTCATTGTAATTTTTTATTGGGTACATCTAATTGCAAAAAAGCATTGAAATACAGGAATGGAAATCTCACTTACCAAGCTTTTTTACCAGTTTGGGGATGCAAAGATCGTCAAAGTGGAAAGTAGCGTAAACTTTCTTTGCAGTTTCCGAGGCAGCTGTAAAATATATAGGCGCAATGTTTAAAACATAGATTACGTTTCCAAGCAAATCATCTCACAAAAGAAGTAAACCGAAATCGACAACGGTTACTAAATAGTACTACGTGAGACACAAGACACAAGAACGTGAGATTTAGCATTGGATTTTAACAGTTTAGTTGTAGTTTTTCCACAAAGGTCTGTCGGAGCAGTTGATTTGTCACGGCGCCGTCGGCTTGCTAGCATTTAATGTTTTCCCGAGAGTTTGTACCGTTACGTACTATTGTAATAAACTTTGCAGTATAAACTCTACCAAAACAAGCAACCGAAATCAGATTCAACAAATGCTAAACTCAAACATTGTTAGCAAAAACAAAATCAAGGACACTTATATCAAACCTATTTAAATTTTGAGTCACTTCATACACTTTGTCCAGTTACTTACATATCGCCAGTGCCTTATTTGCCGCCCCATCTGGAGCAATAAGAACCTTCCTCGCATCCGTGTTAATTGCAGCCACGTTGCGAAGATGAGTCCTAAGCAGTTTGTAGATCGGATGACAGCGCGGTAAGTCCCGGAACACTGTGATCGCTACAGTTTCCATAACACCATGTGTGTACAAGAAATGATAGACCCACTGCACAGCAATGAAATCGTTTTTGAAGTAAATTATCGGTGCACTTTTAGGAGTCGTATGAAAAAGATATTAATGTTATGTAACAAATTTACCAAAAAGTATCCTGTTTTATCATTTATAACCTTAAAATTTTTTTAGGATGATTTTACTGTCAGATGTCTAGAGTAGTGGTTAAGAATCACTGGATTGTGTTTTACCACTTACATCATAAAGTTAATCAAAAAACCTTGAATGTATTGGTACAGCCAATTGTTTCAAAAACCCACCCATTTTAGTGGGGTCAATGGGATAAATTTGAAACTACAATAACCCAATTAACAGTCCCGTATAATTTTTTGTTCTAAATCGCCTTTTTTTCAAATTTTAACCACTAGAGGTGGTTTGTTACTGATTCTGACGTCAGGGAAGAAAAAGTAAAAATGCGACGTTTAGGGAAGGGATCCAAACTTTTTTTGCCCTCAAAACGGTTTACCTGATGTGAGTTCTCAACAGCACATCGAAAGTACATCTTGGCTAGCATCCAATCATCTTTATTGTCAGCAGCAGTAAAAAGGTAATCTCTATCTCCAGGGACAAGCTGGATTGCGATCGGTACAAACTTCTTGTCCGAATTTACATAGAACATACAGATGGCATCTGCACATTCAATGTTTGCCCCAGCTGGTGTTTTGTTTCGTGATACGCCAGAGAGCATAGCGTGCATGTCGCTGATAAAAATCCTTCCCGCCTTTAAAGTTAAAAATATTTGTTTACACTGGTTCCTAAGCTAAGGGTGCGCAAACCGCTCGTGGCACGTGGGTTGCTTTATGCTATATTCAAGATTGAGAACGAAGAGATGTAGTAATTATAATGAAGTACAGTAAGCCGGTTGTTTTGGATTAATGCCAGAGGTTTGAAGTTTTTGGCCAATCTTAACGCTTGCTGCAGCTAAACTTATTTTCTGTGTAACGATCAATCGACACGTCCTACATTAGAAGGTCATGTTATGACAAGGTGAAACCAGAGTTGTAAGTCGAGCCGGGCTTTTCAGGCTGGGTTGGGGCTTAGATTTTTTTTAAAAACGGGCTTGACTTTACACTTTGTGCCAGTATTTTAAGAAAAAATTAACTAGGTAAGTAGCCAGTAGCTGGACCTAGCGTAATGTCGAACATCCCTAAAACACCTTGTTCGGGAGCAATTGTCTATTATGTTTGTTGTCTTGGTCTATTCTGAGGCTTGAAGTATGGGCTTGTCAACCAAAATTTCGGGCATAAACGCAACGGATTTAGGCTTCTCAAACACGATTTGGGTTCGGGCCGGGTTTCGGGCCTGTACTTTCGGACCGGGCTTGGGCTCCAATTTCAGGCCTGTTTGAAATTCTGGGCGAAACGAGACCTATATATAATGTTAATGTTGTGATCACTTATGCTTTGTTTGTCTTTACAAAATAAGAGGCTAATTGCATAATTTGTACCTGCATTTCGTCTTCAAGTGTTTTCCCGTCACTGATAAAGGTCGCTACGTCATCATTGGTGACGTCAAACTTGTCAGGCAAAGAAGAGCAGCGGGAGAAGCATAGGGGGGCTATCCCGTTCATTGTATAGTAACCCAACCATTCGTCTGTATCCCAACTATACACAAAAGTAGTTTTACTTGTTGTAAAGTGGCCTTATAAGTTAAAAAAACCCAAATGCACAAGTTTCCACAGATTACATATTTTGCCAACGGTTTTCGAATAGCCAGTTCCATATTTAAACAGAGCAGGGAATCACAACCCTTTCGATAATATGGGTCGTAAAATTTGTCACCAGCGGTTTAAAGCCAATTATCTAGCAAAGGTTTACTGACACCAATACATGTATTTTCATACAGAAGCTCACGGAAGCAGAAATTGGTCTTCCTGAGAGCATAGGACCGTCCATATGACCGCGGGTCGTGCACCCCTAAAACAGGGTTTGGTCAACGAAGTTAGAGAATAGCGAGCCACTTACCCCTCCAACAAGTTTCTTGCATCTTCTTCCTCCAGACGTTTGTAGAGCTTGTGATAATCATCAATGTCGTTTAGTTTGTTAAACAGCTCTAAAAATAGATTGAATCATAACAAAGTTAGTAAGCAAATGCTTGTTGAGTTTTTCTCGTATATAGGTGGCGCAAAGAGCTGAATTATTTATTTAGCAGATTAAGACTCAGGAACTTGGCTGAACGGTCTGGCTCGCCTGACCCATATACAGACATAAAACCATGATCGGCATTCGTCCCCGGGAGTGTCCTGGGTTCGAACCCCGTGAAAAAAAAAGACTAATGCAAAAGAATAGCTTTGCAGAGAAATAAGAAAATGCGAGGTTGAGTTGTCTTCTTCATCTTAAACTACAAGTTGTTCTTGTGGTAGACCATGTCTAAAAATGTTAATCATCACAGGTATAGTTCACGTATGTCCAAACACCAGACGACACATACTTAACTTTTACTCAAGATGTGCGCTTAAAAAGTTAATGTTTCGCAAACTCACTTCAAACGCACTTCAAAGCACTTACGTCCGACAGTTTGAAGCAAAGCATTGGTTTTCGCTTCGAAACGTATATCATTGCGCGCGCTGTTGCGTATTTCATCGGTCATAAAAATCTTTGGGAGTTCCTCGAGTGATGATGCAGACAGAAATCGCGGTAAACTGTAACCAAGTTGTTTTGGAGTACTGCGAGCTGCCCAGTTAAAACGTACACGGGATTCATCGATCTCGTTTTTACGACTGTTCGTCAAATACATGTTGTTGACTTTCTGAGGCAGGGTGGCTGCAAAAAACAAAGATTTTTTTGGGTGTCTTCATGCCTCTCATATATTGGTTGTTGGGGGAATTTTAAGACTAATAAGCTATGTGCGTACTGCACTTGAAATGAAATCCTATGCTACGGTTTTAATGCTACGAAATGTTACGGTTTTAATGCTTGGGGGTTATCATAACTGAATAAATAACATTAAACCATGCAGCGTTTACCCTTTCAATGACCTTTAAGGAAAAACATTCGATGACTTCATAAAATATTAAGAACTTTGATGTTGTGGCATTAAAATTGCATACAAATGATATCTATAGTTCCAGTTTTGGCCCAGACATGCAGGTGTAACAAAAACTCAAATTTAAATAATGGCAATGGTTTATAGTCCGTGTTCTTATTACTTCACCCCACAAATTAAAAACGTTATTTTGTTTTCAAGTGACAAGAAGACGTTCCGATTTTTTTGTTTCGCTTTTCTGGTAAGGCACGATTTTGTACATAAATCATAAAATGACCACAGGGATGCTGTTAGGCTTATTAATGATTCCAGTTTCCGTCTTCTGAAAATTAATTTTAAATAAACAATGTCTTGACGTCTAATATGGCAGCTACTGCGAAGAAACTTTTACCACGTTAAACAATAATCCGTACGCCGAAACAATGATGATTAATCAAAGCTGTTCTGCCAAAGTAAACAACATTGACATGTAAGTATGCCGAATCGCCAGAGGGAAAAAAACTATAATTTTGCGTACGGCATGAAAGGCAGGTCAAGCGAAAAATACCTTGTGCTCTGCCCACTTCGATTTTTTCATCAATCCAATCGTACACGGGATACAAAGCTTCTTCTCCGTTTACCTTCACAACGATCCAGTCGCAAATCCATTCGTCGGTTCCTCCCCAGTGCTTAAGCGCTGTGAAATTAAGCAAGTATCAGACGAATGAACAAATATGCCATAATCATTAATTGATTTTGCCAGATCGTTGATATGCATGTGAAAAAACACGTCGTCGAATATTCTTTAATTGTGGTTAATCCCTAAGGCAATGGTTGCCTACCTTTTTCGACGAATTCCTCCCTACTATACTACATAGTAGATGCTAAACAGAATGAGACAATTTACAAGTACAAAATAACTTCTAATTTTTGCGTTTAATGCTAATTGAGTAGAAGACACAATTGGTGTCAAATGGGATCATGCAGCATACTTCGCACTTCGCAGTATAAATATTAGGTAATAAATGCAACACGGTTGAGGTAGAAAGAATCTTACTGATTTTGACAAGAATTGGAAGACCAACATCATCAGCAACCAAATCAAACTTGTCATGTTGTCCCCTTTCGAAGTCGTCTTTTAGTAAATTATCCAATTTATGTCGTCCCGTCGTACTCCCATCTTCGCCTACTAACTCAATGTACACTGTAGAATCTGTTCCAGCCTCTGCGTATCCATCGCATGTCTACAGATAGATGTAAAGTCTAAGTATTTTGTATTTTTGTTTGAGCATTGTTTTTTACGCTTTTCTAAGTCGGAATATACATATGGTATTTTACTGTAAAAAAATATTCCCGGCACCTTTTTCAAATTTCAGTAAAAATGACGTATTCCCCGGGACTTTTTTAAATTGTATCCATACAAAATATAACACAATTCCGGCAACGTAGGCAGGTTGCATTCTTGTGTCAAATTGCCACACACGTGATGATTGATTAACACCGGCAATTAAAATTCACCGTTGCGCTATACCACCAACACGAATCAGTTTGACCATAGCAAAACGGACTCTTGTAACACCACCAATGCACATCAGCTTATAATTGTGCAATATGTATAAAAGGAGCTGGAATATCACTTGATTGTGGTCGGTACAGAAAGGCACTTAGAGGTTTTGGCGTACTTTTTTGCGCACAAATCGCAAATCAATACAACTTAAGTACTTAAGAAGTGTTCAAACAATTAAAATGATTAAAATTTACATGCAATCGATTACATTAAAATGTATGGATTGTTTTGTTTCAAACTTTTAAAGGTATCTCTGTATATTTCCACACAGGTAACCTCTGATAGCAGCGTTTAATGTCATAGATGCTGCTGTAATTTTAAATAGGATAGGTGAAAACAAAACATATAAAGGATTTTAAGTTTCTACACAGAGCTTTATTATATAGGTCCACTGACTTAATGCATCCATAAAACGAATCCGTTTGTACAGAAAGATTGAGAACCACTGGTCAAATTTGAGGTAATAATTTTTTGTTTTTCAAAACTTACCCTAATTTCAATAGAGTAGGTCGTTTGGTGTTTTTCTGGCTCAGTCGTATAATAACCGAAAAGTTTCGAAAATAATCCTCCCATATTTATGTCAATGATTCAGTCAAACGTTACCTCAACTAATTTTCCCTGTGAAAACGACAAAAGCAGTTGAACGATATAGTTTGGGTGGTTAAGTAGCACATAGACGAAGACAGATCTACACGAACAAAGCCGTAGCATGAAAAATCTGCTAACCCCATAACTCACGTCAGCCCCAAATTTAGCTAATTTTCGATAGGTGGCTCAAAGTGAACAAATCCCTCTTAAAATCGGTATATCTCAAAATATGCTAACAGTTAGGACTTTGGGGTTAGGTATTACATCAATAATTGATAAAACTGACTGTAAAATTTAGTTCCTAATAAAAAAAATCTCAAAAACCTTCTTTCCAATTAATCCTATCCCTATTTAGCCGCTAAATAAATGATTCAGCTCCTGCGCCACCTATTGATAATTAGCTAAATGTGCGCCTGACGTGAGTTGTGGTTATAGTAGCTCTACCGTATAGCGAATATTAAGCGGAACGTATGACAATACTTCCGATTGCATGCCGGCAATAAGATCCTAATTTAAATATTACATTAGACACATGATGTTGTATGCATGTGTTATATATAGGTGTGTACGCTCGCTAAGCGGTAGATAGTGACGGTATTTTGTCCTGTGCGTGTTCTAACTGGTTTCCTATTTCCGGCCATGAAAGGATGTTACAAGCTTATCAAGACAAATTGCCATGTTAAGTCTTATTAACAATGAGGCAAAACGTTTACCTCCAGTTTCAAGGCGATAGACTATCACAAAATTAAATACCTTTTTTCTGCATTTTGTAACTCATAAACGAAGCCTTTTTACCCTTAAACGTATATGCCATGTTTTAAGTGTCTTTTAGTTTTGTCTACATACCATGAGATATCCTACGGATCATTGGTTTTGCAAACCTTGCGATTCACAGGGGGAAAATATTTCACGGCTCACGTAATTACATTGTTTGCAATAAACGCAAAGGATTGGAGTAGTTTGATAGTCCCACAAAATCAGAAATATATACTATTTGATAAACAAATTATAATACCAATGATCCTTTTTCTTGCTTTAGATATAAGTAAGTCAAAAGTCTACAAAAATGTGAAGCACAAAATATCTGCCGCAATAGTTTGCACAACTATTTCGAAAAAAACGTTTACGCAACAGCGTGAACCAATGTGGGAAAAGGCACGACTTTTGACTTCCAGTAGTTACCTAAATCATGAGAACACACAAAGCACAGCAAAGTAATACCGCTAAAATGCTATTTGAACCACGGGAAAAACTGATGTAAAAGTTAATTTCTCGTTCCAGCTGCGAACTAAAGGGTACCTGTTGATACTTAAATTTTCCTGCCACCAGTTTTCGGTTCGGCTAGTGTAATTGCATTGAAAAATTAAACATTTCAATCACTGCCCAAAACGTTTCTAAACAAACCGTATAATTTGTTGTCGTCTTTACGAATGGTCCGAGGCGCAACACTAAATGATTAATTGACAACAAACAAATATTTCCTGTCACTAAAGCTGATTTTTTTTATGGGCCACTCTTTATCATGAAAGGTAATTGGAATTAAGAGAAGAAATAGACAGGGCGGTTATATACTTATCTGACAGATAAACACACATTTTTAAAAGTTTAAATAAAAAAAATGGTTTCACAATCAAAAAACACTTTTTAAAGCCATAAAGAGCCTCAACAACCCCAAGTTCTGGCAACAGGGGTTGTGACATTTTTGGGACACCTGTCACGTTTGGGACAGGTGTCACGGACACCCGTTGTATGTCACCAAATCAGGGACAGGCTGTCACTAAAGTGGCTGCGGATTTGGGTGTCCCTAATTTTGGGTGTCCCTGATTTTGAGTGTCACCAAGAATAAATAGCAAGACATAAGCGTGTAGGCGTAATTGCTTACTTGCAAGATATTTCTTGACTTTTGTAAATATTATTAGTGTTTAGGAACCGGCAGTTAGTATTGACATTTGTAACTATTACTGTTTAAGAAACAGCAGTAGAACAATGTCCAATGAAATAACGAGAATCACAACCAAAAGTCGATTAATTATATCTCCAAAAATGCTTACGGTTAGGGCTATTAGGGTCGGGGTAAGGTATTAGCACTTAAAATTCAATAAAACTAACCCAAAAAATTAGTTACTAATGTAAAAATTTGAAAAACTTATTTCCCAACCCAACCCATTTATAGCCGCTAAATAAAAAATTCAAATTCAGCACCTTGTGAAAGCGTGGTGGTGTTAGTCGCTCTACCCAAAATCAGGGACACCTGTCACACATCAGGGACACCCTGTCACAAATCAGGGACACCTGTCACAAATCAGGGACACCTGTCACAAATCAGGGACACCCTGTCACAAATCTGGGACAGCCTGTCACTGACAGGCTGCGAGTGACACCCTGTCACTAAATTGTTACAGCCCCGTCTCAGTTCTGGTCCTGGTGCAGCTAGTGCAAGAACAGCCATCGCTGCGCCAAAGTGCATGGTATGTGGTAACCGATCGCTTAGCCTGCGTTACGTGATGCATAAAGCCGCAGAACTTCAATTATTTAGGAATTTACTTTCGTCACAGCGAACAGGATTTTATATTCAGGTACCAAAGAATACATGGTTCATCTTAATACCATTTTTGTCTTAAAGCTGCACAACACACTTATACATAAAGCTGCACAACACACTTATGTTGTTTAAACAATGTAAACAGAGGTGTTTAAATGTTCTTGTATAGTCGAGTTACGCATGATTTGTCATGCATTTCGCTAATTATGTTTTGCCTCTAAACATCAGTGCTAACTGCTAACCTCTGAGTTTCAGTTGACTACTTAACGCTTGCATGACTGCCATTCTTAAAAAGAATTTGTTTTACTGCCTTGGCGTTTCAGCAGATGCATTTTGCGGAAAAACTGCATTGAAACAAATGCAATTTTACAGTGCAAAAACGTTTTGTCCTGAGTCAATTTCATTTCAATTTCAGCAGTTCCAGTCCACCAATCGTCATTTTAACTTGTTTTTCGAATAGTCTGAACGCAGTCAAGCGCGAAATACTTGCGATAAACGGTTGGTTATACCCATTTCAACTTGAATTCTGTAAACTTAACGGTCACTGATTTTCCAAGAAACAAATAAACATCAAACTTTAACATCCAATCAATAACACTTAGGTAAGACTAGACTATGCACCATTGCTAAGTTTTAAATCTTCACTAATGAGAATCGTCCTTTCAGTATCAGAACATGATACATATACTACTTGTTTACATTTTGATATGTTGTTTTCAATACGACATCTGTCCATACCGCTTTGAATATACATGCAGCACACAACCCAGCACAAGACATGCCATCATGCATTCGTCATACCCTGTTCAGGGTAACTACAGCATCAATAGATAGCAATCAGCCACTGGTGCAACGGGATAAGCACTCCTTTTTCCGGGTTATTGTATATAGGCTTCACTATCCATCAGTACAGGCGAAGGAAACTTTAAACGCAGCCTTAAAATCTGTGTTATAGCTGGTCTGCCGTGCTAGTGGGGACACAGGTTGCTAAAAGGCCTTTAACCGGTAAAAAATATGGCCCTACATCTTTCAAGTAAAACGGTACATACAAGAATTTGATCATCTACCACGAACTCAAGCGTTTGCCTTGGCCACCGAAGTCCTTTCTTCCACGTAGGCCAAAAATTTAACGCTAATGAAAACCTGTGGTCGAACCAAGACAACAACCAAAATGAACTTTAACACTAGGGCCAAACATGAAGACAAACTTTTCGACCTAGCTACTTGCCAGGCGCCTAAATGTCGTGCGGTAAAAAAACGCTTGGTATCTTATGAACACCAATGCTCGTAGTAATCACTAATACAGAGTTTCTCTCTAGGGGTGGTTGTCTCAAACGTTTGAAAGTCCTGTGCATATAGCAGTTGTGTTGTTATGCTGCAAAGTTAACAAACAACTTTAATGAAAGAGTGGGGTCATAAGGGGTCTGCTTTGTGGTAGACTATACGTTGACGTCAACATTGCCCTCGCAATGCATTACGTTGGGTTAAACAATTTCAGCGTTGTGTAGACTACAAGACTTTAGCTATACTTCCCAAAGTGAACGACATTGCCCGCCTAATACGTCATCAGGTAAAAGACGTAACCAGTCTCTGGCTATGTTCGTTTTTTTACATCGGTAAATGATAAGGCTACAGCATTTTAGTTCATACTGTTTGGATGTGCGGTATAAAGTCACAGGCGAATTAAGGGTCAAGCGTATTTTGATTTACATATGGTAACCAGTGGTGGGATTCAGCCGGTTCGCACCGGTTATACAACCATCTCACGAATTAAATGTTCTGGTTAGCATTACTGGTTACTGTCAATGGACTTTTTGTAACTGAAACGGCTAAAAAATATGACTTTTGTGAAAGAACTGGCTGACAAAAAATTTAAACCCACCACTGATGGTAGCCCTATAAAAAAGATGTTTGTAGAATTAAGGGCGCGTCGTATTTGGGCAGTCAGGTACCACAGTGCAAATTCTAGCAGCAATACACACGTTCGTATCAGTTGATTCAAATGGAATGGCAGGTGAATAAACCATCAATAGAATTTAAATGCCTTCATCCAGTGTAGTACAAGAAGGCTACATAACTAGGAAGCAACCTTATACCTACTATTATTCTACCTTTCTTAACACAAAACCGGTTCAGCTCGTTGCTCTGGTGATCAATTTCTCGGGATTTAGGCTATTAGGTTGTCACCGGCTCAAATCTGACTGAAGACAATGCCAATTGTTAATTGATAATGGGCACACTCCAAAGCCTGACATGAGACAATGGATTTAGATCGGTAACAATTATTTGACAAATATTTACACCAACAGGTTGGAATTCGGGGCCTGTGCCGGTCAGGACAAGTTGGAATTAATCTTCCTCCAAAAGTAGGACCTCTGCATGCATTATTGGTGCAATATTTTCAAACAGTGCAATATTTTCAAACAGTGCAATATTGAGCAAAGTAATCGATAAACAAATTGGCTGTAGGACTTTTCAACTGTCATGTGACTGTGAAACTTTTCAACTGTCATGTAAATCCATGGTAAGATGATCGCACATGATTTAATTGATGCTTGTTAGTTACGATTTCCCACTTATTGTGCCGAATCTTGAAACGTATTGTTGATGACAAAATTATAGGTTATAGCAGGGGTGTGCAACCTGCGGCCCGCGGGCCAAATGCGGCCCGTCGATTAAGGTTGTGCGGCCCGCGGAGACTCACAAAATTTCTAATATACTGGCAAACGAATCCAATTATTCTACATTTTTGAGCATACTAATGCGCCCGGTGCTATTTTTCTGCGATCTTGCAATAGGTGGCTAGAATCAAATGCTACTTATACTTGTAGTTAAGTATATTTGGTAAGCAACAAAGTAAAATCACCCTGTGTTATAGAAAGGTGCGGCCCGCGATCGAATCTTGGCAATTGTATTTGGCCCCACAGTGACAAAGGTTGCACACCCCTGGGTTATAGCAACGAGATTTCGTACGCCCGGCTTTTAAGTGCATGCCAATTAGCTTACATACATATTTCTGAGAGGATAAAAAGTGTATTGGTCGAGAGAACTTCTTAATTGTTTGCATTTAACAATTACAAAGCAAAGGTTACATGTATATTTACTGTCATTTCGAAATCCATTTAGATTTAACTATTCAACCCCGTAAATTGCTAATGGTATCAAACTAAATCCTCCAGTTGTAAGTACTTTCCTTTGGTTACCATTTATCTACATCAACAGTTCCGTGTGTATATTATAAAGTGCCAAAAACCACTCGCAATTTTTTTGTCAAATAGGCTAGGCTTACAGCATTTTGCTGGGGTAGCCTACGTTCAATTTTGAATATTGCCGTTTCGCAAGCACTTTTCAATGTTTGCGTGTGTTCTAAATTCAGTAGCAATGAAGACGAGAGTAATTGGCCTGAATACGACGTTCTGTGATGCAAGATTTTAACGAAGAACCCTATTTTTTCGGTGTGTATAACGACCAACGGATTTATCCTACTACCTGTAGCACTGCTTGCTGTGTCCTGGATTATGACATGATGGTTGACGGGGTAAGCTTACCCGTTTACCAGGCGAAACTCGTGGAGATATTCCCACAATCGGCTCGTGCGATCGACTGTCACCAAAGCTGGCCGCTTTTACCAATGGCACGCAAGAAACAATACCCTTATATCCGGTGACACGGGCCCATGTTATCAAGGACTACAAATTGTCAGAAAGGTCACGGAATTGGAATGGTTAAACGTAGCTGGAGGTGCGAAGGGGCACTACAGATAGCACAGGTCGAATATTTGGTTTGTTTGTTTTATTAGAATTTCTCAAAGCCAGATGTCAAAGTTTGGAAAGCCAGTGAGAAGTGGATTTACAAACCGAGCTTGGTTCGTCTCCAGTGACGGCGTTTGGCATTGTATCTGTAAACAAGAAATAGTATTTAAATGTTAATATCGGCAATGAGTGCTCATCTAAATGTTGGGGTACGAATCAGACAAATTAGTCAAGTAATTGAGATGGGTTGAGTTTATTTCGCTTGATAAAGGCACACATAGCGACACAATTGCACTGAATACCAAGCCGGAAATAGCTGCGCAACGTTGAAAAGTTATGGGGCGCAAAACAGTGAAGAGCATAATTGGTGGTTAAACGGCTGACGCTACACCGTATTAAAAGGCGTTGTGTGACTGGGGCTCAAAATCACACGACATTTGCGCATTGTTGGTAACACAAATTGACTAGATATGCCTATATATATGAACTCAACCAGGTAATTTATAATATTTGCATTGTCACTTATCCAGACATCTGAGGTCATTGAACTTAGGAAACACATACGCTTCTTCTACTTTGCAGTAAATGAACCTAATTGTTAAAATGTGAGCAGTACTGTAACTTGCAACAAAAAATACAATAAGTTTGTACAAAACATAAAAAAAATGTTTCTAGTTTTGTTACAAATGCATTATTTAGATTTTTTGCAGTTTTAGGGTTAAGCAGTGCTTCCAAACTTTTTTGGCTTATGCATCAAAAATACACTTCAAACTTCCCACTGTAACCATGTGATAATTTTTATCGACACTTTTCATTAAAAAAATGTATCACACTTTCCGCTTAAGCTTATTGGCATTTGTTAAAGACAATGTGGATGCGAAAATAAAGCTGACATGTGTAATGTGACCCTTGAAAACTAAAGTTGAAAACTAAATGTGTTTTACACTGATTTAGAGCACAAATACAACAAACAAGTACCAGTGTACAATATTGACTCACCTAATTTTGTTGCCAGTCTTCATTCGGACCCATTGAGGAATCGGTCTGTTCTGATTCTGCTTTCTTGCAAGAATCCTTTTAATCCTGAAGGTCTTGTGAGCAGCCTGTAATGAAAATATTAACACAATGAGTCATACCTTGCAATATTTTTGTTTCGAAGTTCAAAATAATGAATCGCTTTTTGTTCAAAAAATAGTAATTACTGATTAGAAATTGTAAATTAGGGATAGTTGTTTTGGGTTGGTAATATCAGTCCGTTTCATTTTAATGAAAAGAACAGTTGCGTTTTATCTCAATGAAATGAATGTTGCCACTATTACGTCATTAAACCCAGTAAAAAAGAAATTTGTGTCTCTTCCACCGCTTCTGTTTTGGATTAAAATTTTAAACTTTAGTTGGTGTTTTCAATACGGGGTCTTTTACAACCGACTAGTTTTGTAACAATTGTTTCAATCAAAAATAAAAATCTGGTAGCTACGTATTATCCGAATGAATCGACCAAAATAAAATCATATTTGTCACTTTCAACCCTAAACCAGATAGGCTTAGCACTGTATTCTCAGGATATTTGCTAAAATTTACTAGGCAGCGACGAAAACGTCAATAACTAACACGATATTTACAACTTTTTACGCACCATCTTATCTCAGCCTGGGACTTCAGTCGAAAGACATGTTTAGTCTCACTGCAGCCGCAAGTGGATGTTGGTCACGCATCAATAAATCTAAGGGTGGCACAACGTTTTTCACTCTTGCTACACATTCTTGTATTGAATAACGTTAATAAAAATGTACACAATTATAAATTATTAGAATTTGGTAAGTTTATTGTTTTCACAAAAATATCGGCCAAGTATCAAAAGCATTTTACTATTTTTTTTAAATTACATTTTGTCAAAAAAGTATCCAAATAAACTATTTGGGGAGCGTTATCAGTGACTTGCGCTTCTTCTTGCAGAAACAAGGTTGAAAATATTCTTTGCTGTTACGGTATATTCGGGGATTCACCGAATGACGTACCCACTCATTGATACTTGACACTCGTTGGAATTGTGTACATTTTCGACCAATCGGTGCGCGTCTTGGAGGTCACGTGCTGGTTGCCCGGAAATTTTAAACGCGCTGTTCAAATTTAAATGGCCATCGAACTGAAACGTTCGCCCGTGAGCAAGAGCCTTTGAAAATTCGAGGACCACAAAAACATACAAAACGTCAAGGCTGCGAACATGATACAAGCTTGTGACAGATTAGAACACGGGCACAAGCACTACAATGCTTTGTTTTAGTGAAGAAGCAATGTATCATTTAAAAACTCTTCAAAATTCGTTTAATGTTTTGTTGCATGAGTTTAACTCTTTTACTGGCATGTTTGTGCTGATGCAGAAGGTCAGCACTAATATCTATTTTTAAGAAAAAAGGGAGACATGCAGTCAGTTGTTTGAATACAATAGTTTGCCATGTAAATAATGATTTTTAACTTCATGAGTTTGTCAGATATAGTTTTTCTGTAGATTAAAAAATCCTAACTTCGCAAATTACATCATTCCTAGTTTACAGAGGTGTGACAGAACATTTTGTTATCACCTTGTGTGCTTCAAGTTATGCAATAGAATGAACTTATGCTTTTCTGCAGTTTCAGTAAACAGATTTTTTCTAAACTGCAGCAATCTTCCACATATATTTGTGGGTCACAGGACAAGTGTATCAGATACCTGAAATAGAACTTAAAACTTCAATACATCTAGCTTCACTTGTTTGCATAAATGCACAATACATTATGTTTTTTTTTTACTCTGCAGACGAAAAAAACACAAAATGTATAAAATCAAATTAACATGAGATTACAAATTTTCTGGGCACATAACAACAATAATAAGCTGCTGCTTCCTGAAAATTATTGAGAATTTTATAATGATGGATTTTGATGAGCCGGACCTGGAAGAACTCATTCAACATGATTTGCATTCTGAGATGAACAAGATTTTGGATGAATCCAACACCGATTCACACTCGTCACAGAAGATAGTTACGTCAGTTAATGCAGTGCTGCCTGATAGTCCTCAGATACACGATCAAGGTATTTTGTTACTTTTGTGTTTTTTGTTGTTAATATTCAGTTGAAAACATATTTATTGTGGACAGCTCTCCCTTCAGTGTTCTGGGGATTAAAACTGTCATTTTTCATGGTTTTGTTCTAACATTATGCCAAATATCAACAAAAAATGTAAAAAACAGAAAAAAAAGATTTTTTTTCTGGGAGAATAGTAAAACAAATGTAACCTTGTTTCCAAAAAAAAAAAAATTATGTTTGATACTACATAACATTTTGCTTTCTTTTGTTTTTTTTAATGTAACAAACAAGTATATAACTTTGTCAACAATTCATGCAGCATCACCAGTGTCAAATAAAAAGGATCTTGGCACTCATGGAAATGTTGCCAATGATTCACAAACGACAGAAAATAATGGAATTTCACAAATTCAAGTGACAAATGTCCATTCATGTAATGTAGAAGCCAATGAAGTATTTCCATATAACAGTCCAATAGCTGGTGCTGCTGTGAAAAATGAAATACTACCACCAGATTTTAGGTACAAAAAGTTGCATGTTTCTCAGCAAACTACAGTAACATGATTATTAAATGTTTACTTGTATGGTATTGTTTGTAGCATATTAAAGCTGTTTCTTTATCCTTAATGTAACTAGGCAATTTGTGGTTAATTAAATGATATATAGTTCAATTCACCCAAAAGTGAAATTGTTAATACTGATAGTTTGAATTTAAACTGCAGTTCAACAATATTGTATAAAACATTTGGTATCAATGTACTGTGTGTCTTTGTTGGCAACTTGACAGCTGGACAGACATTGTGTAACATTTTTACAGTGGACATTTTTCTGTGGAGCGATTTCCTACCACTTCTGTAGAAGAACACATTGCTATGGAATGTTTAGTTCAAAAATCAGAACAGAGCGACCTGTCCAACCTTGCCTGGTTGACAACTGTTGATGTTCAGGTGGCTACTATTGTTCTAAATATCACAAAAAGAAGCTGTTTTCCAACATAACAAAACTTGAAACCTTTTTTTTACATTGTGCTTACCACTATTTTGTATGAAACAATTTGGTTTGTTGGAATACAAGTGTTTGGGTTTTTACTTTTTTCACACAAATAATTGAATACAAATCTTACAAACCACTTTATTGCTAAATATTTTTGCTTTGAATAAAAACACCAATGCCAAATTAGGTATATATACAGTAAACCTTTGTTAATCTTGACCTGTTTGGTCCAAAAAACTTGTCCAGATGAGGTGAAGATTTGGTTTAAAAGATGTCAATGAGTTCAGGTCTTGCCACATAACAAATCATTTGTACCTCGAGCTTTATTTGAATTAGGCAAAGTTATGGATTAATCTAATATGGTTTAACTAAGGTTTACTATATTTTTTGAAAAGTCGTTTATGACATTTTTGTTTCACAACTAAACAGGGTCTCTTTAAATCATACTTTGTTTTTGTTACAGCAAGCTTTACAAAGAGATGGAGAATTAAACATGGATGGTGGAATGGCAGTTTCAACAAGCCAGCAACTGACTGCAAACCATGGCAAGTTGTGCACCAATACATCTTGTAGTATTAGTTATACAGAAACATTGGCACTTTGGCAGCTTGGTTTGCCTTTGTTTTGTCAGTGTTTCACAAGTATATATTTTGACATGAAGAGAAAAACATTGACATAGATGAGCCATGACCCCACATATATTTTAAGATACACATTTTTTGGCCCCTTGGATCGGTATTTTAAAACAGCTGATGAACAGACACAATATTTTTTCCCATGTCTCCAAAATATTGTTGGTCTCTTCCAAAATTGTGATCCTGCTACGTCACTGGGCCATATTTTTAACCAGTTTGTTAGAAGATGTATATGTCATGTCTTGGTTTAAAAAATGAATAGATCACTAAACACTTTCTTACCTTTTGTAGTATATTAGATTTTTTGCAGTACATTAGAGCTACAAAATGACAATCAAAAGTTGATTTTTAGAATCACAAATACAGTATGACATAATTTAAAAATGCCAAAATTTAAAATTACCACATCATTGGTTTAGGTGAAATGGTATTTCCTTCCACCACATCAGTGATGCCTCCCTCTGGGTTTTCTCCACAAGCAGTTGGAAAATCCCCTTCTACCACTGGTGGTCTAGAAAACATGCAAACAACATACAGACTGCAAACTAGATTTACTCCTATTCAACCTCATCCAAATCAAGATCGTAAGTTACAAGAAACGTTTTTGAATTTGTATGAAATGAACATTCAATGCAAAAATAATTATATATCTTGAAAATGGATTAAATGATATGTGGGTTTAACTGCTACAAAATAATGTTGTGCATAAAATATACACTTATCTAAACTTAATTGGCAGTAAAATTACTTTAAACAATTTCAAATTATGTTTCAACAACCATCCTGAAAAAAATCCTTTTTTCCCTGTTTCACCTTGTAGTAACAAACAGAAGTTCATTTGTTTGAAGCAAACATCCCAACTAGTTTGGACTAGCATAGGATGTTTGCTAAAGAACTTTGCCTTATAAATACAAATGTCCAACCCAACCAAGATTTGTGTTGCCTAAGACCGTTGGATTTCTATTTTAAGGGGAATAAAAGATAAAGCTTCACAATCAAGGCGGTTTTTAACTTTTAAAGTAGCTACATCTACAAATATAATTTCTTTGACTTCTGTTGTATCAACTATTTGGATTCTCGTAATGCATCATGTTATTTTAACTAAGCTTGTAAAATTCATCTTTCAGATGCACATCAACGGTACATGATACATGGTGGTAACCAGAGTGGGGTACACCACCGAACCCTGTTACCCATGTCAGACCGGCCTGGGCCCCATAGATTCACCCACCATGGGGGGCATCATTCCAGTTATCACCCATATCCCCCACCCCCGCCTTATGGGGCTACGTATTCTCATGAAGGTTTCCATTATAATCGACCACCAGGTGGAAACCAGAAGATTTATCCAAAACCTGTTTATTCATACAGGTGCGTTGATTACCATTTGAAAAAAAATCCTTTTCTAAGGGGTTGTTTCAGCAAAAACATTCTTGTTTTAATAATGTGAGGCAAGGTTTATGAAATTTATAGCAAGATTTAAAGCCATTTATGTAAAGTTAACAATACATTTTTTTGTTTTATTTAAATGTACAAGTTAAATATTGTAATTTGTTTTGTTTTGTTCCCAAATAATACTTGATGATATTACGTAGTTTTTCAGTTTTAAGGAGAAAATGATACACTTGTGTTTGTAATATTGTTTTTTATTTTTCACAACTTAAGTATAATTACAGCAAAGAGGTGCCATCCAAAAAGTTTAATATTTTTTTGCTTCATGAGGCCATACGAAATTTTAATTGGAAAGAATCTTAAATATCTTTCCTCCAAAACACAGTTGTCTTATTGCGATGTCACTGCAAAAGAGCAAGACTGGTTGTTTGCCGGTGTCAGATATCTACAGCTTTATGATGGAAAACTTTCCTTACTTCAAGACTGCCCCTGACGGGTGGAAGAATTCTGTCCGCCACAATTTGTCCCTGAACAAATGTTTCGAAAAGGTACATTAAAAATATAAAAGTGCACATCATAAAAAAATCTTATTTTCTCCATCAATTGATTGATACTATCACTTTAGGTACGTTCAAAAACCAATTAGGACAGAAAGCAATGCACATCAGCTTATCAGACAGGGTTTTAAGAAAATCACTAGCATTTGCTTATTGTTTGTGAATAAGATGAACATAAATTCATAACTGCAATCAGAAAGACTCTTGTCATGGTTTCGAATCCCACCGCAGGCTAGATTTTTTTAGCTTAACCCCTTGCGATGTGGTGGTAAATGCTTGGTGACGACTAAATCGGTATGGCACCTTTAATAGGCCTGACGAACTGTGATTATTTGTGAATAAGTAATTAAAATATTTGAAACTTCTACTGCAGAAAAGTCATTTTTTGTACAACTGGGTACCAAAACACTTTTTGAAGTTGCATTAAAGAGATTTTTTGTTATTTTTCATTTGGTTTGCAGGTTGAAAAACCAAATGGAACACAGAGAAAGGGCTGTTTGTGGGCTCTTAACCCCGCCAAGGCAAGTAAGATGGAAGAAGAGGTTCAAAAATGGAAAAGAAAAGACCCGGAAGCAATAAGAAGAAGCATGTCACACCCAGGTATAGGAATTTGGAAAACATCGGCTTTATTGTTACAAATCTACCAGATTATGACAAGTGAAACATGAAAGGCCACAAGGCGCTTTTTGAAATGCTTTGAATATAGTTTTTAAATCAGTTTTTCTCTTTTTGTACAAACCCCCACTTTTTAATTAAAAGCTATACATTACTTTGTATGAAGTACATTGACCATTTATTACTATTGTATTTATTAAATGGATTGTGGTTTCTGGTTTCAAAGTGTGCTAAAGGATTCATAGACCATGAGTTTTTTTGTGCATTTGAACTTCTAAACTAGCAACTTTAAAAGAAATGATATTTCAGGTCAAAAGCTAGGCTAGGCTTTCCAGGTTATTTTGTTTTGCATCCCGGACACAATTAACCCAGTTTACCTTTCCATTTTTTAGATGATTTCGACAGAGAGATGGAGGAGCTGAGAAGAGCAGATGAGGAGGCGGCTAGGAGGAGAATGCTCTCACTTTCATCCCACGGGCTCTCCATGGTAACTCCTCCTCATAACTTTCACCCAGGTTTTCCGCTTCACCGCCCAACCGGTCGCGACGCCGGTCAAGGTCGACCGCACATGCACCCGAGCGGATCGGTTTCTATGCCAACCACACCACAACATCTATCACCTCAAACTGGAACGTACAGGTACAGATGTTTTTTTTTTAATTTTGTTTTTGTAGTTTGTTTTCTATGTTGTTGCTTGGTTATAGATAGTAATGGGACGATACCAGGTTGTGAAGTGAGTACCGATACCGAGTACGAGTACCACATGTATATACCTTCGATACCGAGTACGATTACCGAGTACTTAAGTGTAGTGTTGTACTTAGTTGTACATCACTGGCTAATTTATCTTCCATCATCGGGGTACAGGCGTGCACACACACATGCCGAAAAATGTAATCTCCACGTCATAGCGAAAAATATATACGTAAACTGGCGGAACTTTTCCAATTTTGTACTCTCCGAAGCAAATATTGGCATAAAGTTGCCCGTATTCTTATGGTGTAAATCGACCTTCGGTACTCGCACGTTGGTATCGAAAACTGAGGCAAAATATTTCGATACCGAGTACCGGGTACTCGTCCCATCACTAGCTATAGAGATCAAATTGTTTCGCAAACTCTTGGTATTCCCTTTGAATGTAAATGAACTATGCAGTTTGTTCTTAATTGTAAAAACGCAAAAATCCGTTGAACCACTTTAAAGGTTTACTGTGGTTTATTATATATTTGGGAAATAGGCCAGCGATCAAGCGATAAACATACATTTTCGGCAATATGAGTATGCCGTGACCGCTGGTCTGCATGGTGGCTTCAAGGTTGAACCCAGTTATAAATGTATATTCATCTTAGCTCTTCGACAACATTTAACGCCATAAACACTTAATCCATATTCAGCTTCTTTTCCTACATACGAGTAGATCAAAAGTTTACTAATGCTGGTTTCCTTGACCAAATTGACTGAACATTTTTCAATGATTAAAATAGTTGCACTCAGTTTCTAAAATATATTTTTGGCTTACGGAAAATAGTTTTGGGTTCGGCCTAAATATTAACTCGCTTACTATTCTAGTCGAAACATCGTGATCTTTTTCAGTACCAGAATGCAATAAAACGCTATTTGTTCTGCCAAACAGTTAGTAGACTTAACCCATTTTTAAATGTACTTTAAATATGGAACAACAACAAACTATAGCCGAACCTTTTTTGTAAGTGCGACGGTTACATCGGGATTCAAATGTTTTGTTATCTTGTTATCACAGACATCCAATGACTCCAGTTCAGCGAACGCTTTCGACTAACGCTAATACGTACGGACACGTCGGAAACCACAATTTTACTCGTCCTCCAAGACAACTTTTCCAGTTTCCAACAGAACCACATTCGCTTTCCATAGGTAAGATTACCAACTACACTGGCATGCGATTCGGCTGATTCATACAAAGTTATTTTGAAGATTTTTTGGTGAATGTGAAGTAAGGTCTCAAATAAGCTAAATAAAAAGCCACCAAACCCAAGATAAGTAACACTATACACATATCTGTTCAAAAGTTTAATGGCGGATATAGAGGCCCGAACAGACGTAAAAGCGACATGGAGTAAATTATATATACTCCTCATATCACTGGTGATGACATCAGCATTTGCTGAAACGTTTAAATAATAAAGCATGTCAGTTTTACGTCTATTTGGGCCGTTAAGCCTAGATTTGTGTAGTGGCACATAATATTTCTCACGTAAAAAATTGCTTATAATCCCACAAAGTCCTGATCTATACATACATACTTTAAATTAACACAGTGGTTCTCAACACGTGTAAGGCCATGGACCACCAGAATAAATGAATATCGTGGACCGGTCCATTGTTAGGGCAAAAAACATCCACGGCAAGCATATTTGCTTGAATTATTTTTCTTCATACAGAATTTCGAGGAATGATGTCAAAAATTTAACAGCTAACAATAAATGGCACAAAACTTGCTTGTTTCGTACTGAAAATTCAATGAATTGTATGCAACTATTTCCAGTTTATCACCAAATACAATAAACGTCCTGTGGACCACTCAAAATGTCTTTATAGACCAGTTAAAAACTATGACCACTACACACTTGCTTCGGACTTAAGTTAACTGATCCAAAATCATATTTACTTTAACTGTAATGTGTTTTCATGGAAAGGTGTTCCTGAGGTGACATCCACTCCAGTGGGCAAATCTGCAAACAATTTAGCCAAAACTCTTCCCCAACTGTCGTCACCAAATTCGTCATCGTCTACGTCATCAGGAACTTGCGCCGCTTTCTTCGGTTCAATTGCCGATACTCTGTCCGCCGCCGGCCCTGACCTCAATGACCTTGACCTAGATTCCAGTTTGGCTGACCTTTCGGCCTTGCAGGTTAGTGGACAGTTTCTATTCCCGTTTTCATGGAAGCAAAGCTCGTTTGGTACAAAAAGGGTAAAATGAAAAACTTGCAACTTCTTTTCTCGGGTAGGGGGAACTCTTTTATACATAACCGCAAACAGTCAGATGGCGTTAATGCAGACCAGCGATTACGGTACACCAGAGTCTTAAACGGGCCTGAAACTAGAGTCCGAACCCGAATCGTTTTTGGAAAGCCCGCAATTGGTTTTAAACAAGGCTTTTTCAGAAACCCAAGCCCGAACCCGGCCCAAAAAGCCCGGTAATACATATCATGGTATATACCCGGCCTATTGAAGTTTCATACCGAGTCAAGTTTTCTTCCTAACTTTCCCATTTGGCAAGGAAAAAGTCTAGGGTGTCTTGGGTTCGAATCCCACCGCAACGCTATAACTTGCTATGTAGAAACGCTTAAGCCTTAGCGGTCGGCTTGATTCGGTCTGACTCCTTTAAAATGTTTTACGCTTTATAGAATTAACGTAGTATGGTTTCTTTTCTCGAGGTTCGATCCCTGGACGCTCCCTTCAGTTTGTGTTGGTAAAGTGCGCCGGACTCTTCGGTCAAATTCTTGCTCGAAAATTCGAAAAAAAAAGTTTCAGTCTGTTATTTTCCCACAGGTTCCGTTTTGGGACGAAACAACCGGTGTAGGAACACCACAAGATGGAGCCAGTGATCCACTTCTGTCTAGTGACGTTTTTGAGGAAACAGATGGACATCAAACAGGCCCACAAGGCGATGCTATGGCCCAATCTTTCCACATCATGGGTCAATCTGCCCACAGGGGCGGTGACCCTCCTGGTCCGGATGTATTCCCGCCACGCTTTGGTGGAGATCTATCCTATTTGGCGAGCACGGGAAATAACAAGCCGGTCATGCTTCACTGAAAGTGGTATTTTTGAAAAGGAAATTAGAGAAACCGATTTGCCGTAGACTTTTTGTAATTTTTAGCTTTAATTTTTTCCACTTTTGTCAGAATATTTGCACTTAATTAAAACTTGTTTGCCACACTGAATAGGTGAACTGTTTTCCCCCCAAACGTGGCATCATGTTGGAAAACGCTACTATTCTAGCATGAAAAACAGTCCATCATGTTGCTGTATAACAGATCGCAATCCAATACACTTTAACCCGCTGCTTAATTCCAGACTTTCTGCTACATAAAACCCTATAGCTCGCTTTTTTTGCAAGCTAGCTAACTCTAACCTAAAGCTACTGATATAACTGTTGGTAGGTGTGGTCTCAAACGTTCTATGTTGCGCATAGACTGTTTCTCTCTATAAAAAGTATTTTCGTAATTCTTTAACGGTGTCGTCGGCTGTTGCAATACGTTTCGTCTTCAACTATCCGTTTCTCTTTTCAGGATTTTTTTTTGTTTCTTTGGCCCTTGTTTGAGTAAAATATTTTTTTTTGGTCAAATAAATGTTTCATTTTGCTTACTGCTTTTTTACGGGAAATTTGCCCTTTGCGTGTAGGAAATAAGAAGCATCTTTAGCCTAGAACAGTGGTTCTCAACTGGTGGATGGCTTTTTGTGTAGTCCACTGGACGTTAATTATATTTGGTGATAGACTGGAAATAGTTGTTCATAATTTATTGAATATTCAGCACAAAAAACCTTATCCAAATTATTTACCATTTTTTTGTTTGCTGTCAGTTGTTTGATATCATTCCTCAAAATTCTGTAAGAATATATTTCAAGCCAATATGCTTGTCATGGATCCTTTCTTTATCCTTACTTAACAATGGACTGGTCCACGATATTTGTTTAACTAAACTGGTTATCCATGGCCTAAAACGAGTTGAGAACTACTGGCCTAGATTTTTTGATTTTTATTCAGTTGTTTATGCTGGAAAACCAATAGTTTTAAACCCTTCAGACTTCAAAAACAAAAACAAACATCTTCAAACACTTTTTTCGTCATTTGAAATCAAAATTCGTTTACACTGTGAAGCGAATCAAAAGTACAAAGCCTATATATTTTTTGTTTCACTGTGTTTTCAAATCAAAAGCCAGTATGTACTAGTTTCATTCCGTATTTTGGGATTGTTTGTGCATTATGACAGAGTTTTAACAAATGTTTCAAAAGTGTATTCAATTTACGTACACATATTTTTGTTTTTGAGTTTTATAACGAATAGTGCCTTGCCTGCTTCTATATTTTTGTAACCACTGTTTTTTGTTGCCTTTACAATTGTCGAGAGCAAATTGTTTTAATCACTTAAGTCTTATGCGGTATTTTATTACTCGAGTTAGAACACATTAGTTTTTAAGCTTGTTTTTACAATTGTTGTTTTTCCACAAACACATTATGCTTTCCACGGTTTTCGATTCCGACTTACTTGTTTTTCGATATCGACTCTAACCAAAACAACCGCCCTTGCACAATTTGTTGCTGCTTTAAAAAAATATATAAATTCCGACTCCTACTCTACAATATTTAAGAAATTACGATTCCACCTTAAACAAAGCTTCGGGGACCGACTTTACAACCCTGTTGCTTTACAAGATATATTGTACAGTTAATTTGACTCCTATTGTTTTGTTTCTGCAACTGATCGTTGTCTCCGATTTTTAACATTTAAACACATTTATATTCATCGTAAAATCTGTTACCTGTGAAAACTCCTATACCCTATAAATTTTTTCGAACAAATCTTTTATGTAAGGTAACAACTATTTTAACTTTAACCCAAGAAAAGCTTTTTATCTGAAAACATCTTGCCAGTTAATGTTACAGTTTAATTACTTTTCTTCAACTTTGTATTTTTGTATGAGATGTTCTATTTTTGTAAAATACTGTGCACTATTTCTGGTGAACCCCACACACGATATAAAGCTTTGTATTTTTTATCACTTCGCACGTGTTTTGTTAGCACTTTAAAGCCATACACATATAGTACACCTATAAAGCTCTTTCAAGTGAACGTTGTACTTAAAGGGAATCCGAAACTATATCAAATAAAAGTATTTTTTGCTGGGCGTAATCAATTTTTGTAGCACATAATATCACGTATATTATCTCAAACAAAATATATTAGGCTAGTATTTAAAAAAATAAATGCTTCGGTTTTCCTTTAAGATTGTACAACTGCATGCTTTATTTTGTGCTGCATTGTAACGTTGTTTGGTTCAACGCCTTGTAGCCGATGGGCCAAACGTACTTAGTATCAGTCTTGTAACGGAAATGTGAAGCACAGTTCCGTAATTAAGACCTATTTTTCGTTTACTTAGAACATTTTTAGATTACTTCGATTTTTAAGTGCTGAAATAAAGTCGTTTTATTACATTTGAAAAGGGTGGCTTATTTTGATAAACTTATTGAGACAAATTGTAGACGTACTTTAATCACTGGTTTCTAATCTTACATTGGACTCTTCAAAGTTGCGGAATTTATGACAAGTCTAAACCAGTGGTTCCCAACCTTTATGATCGAATTCCTCACTTGACAATTCGAACATTTTCATTCCTCCCCGAAAGACTATACCAGTAGATACTAAACCATACAAAGATCATTTAAATTGTAGGTCTTTTATCAACTTCACTGATGCTATTTCCAGAGCTAAAGTGTTTATTTACAAACAAATTAAAGAAAAAAATTCCTACATAGTGGGACATTCATTCCCGGTTGGAAACCACTGGTCTAAGCAAATAGCAAAAAAACACATGCAAGACTAATCCTGTAACTATATTTACTGAATTCTGCATAAATGAAATACGGTCATAGCTAAGATCGAAATTGGACGATTTTTTTTATTCAACCTTATTTTTATGTCAAATTTTCAATTACTAGGTCAAGGATATTTGTTCTTCGCTTTGTTCAAGACTGCTGCCTAACACTCTACAAACAAATGCCGAAAATTACGTTTAATCAAATAAACAAACTGTCAAAGAAAACACGATAAGTTAGGCTATCGACACATAACAGGGAACTTTTGTCATCGCACAATCAAGGCTTGGGCAGCATGTGTTCTCGGCTCTCAGATTTTCGGATGTTAAACATACTGCGAAAAGTTCGTCGTAATCCGGGACGTCTCCGATCACGTTCTGTAAAAAATAATGGCGTGCGTTCAAATCCCCCCGCTTCACTATTTACCCAAAAACTGAATACGAACTTTTTTTACATTTGAGCCGTTAGTCTGACCGGGTTGGGCTTCAGATTTTTTACAGTAACGTGCCATTTGTCTTTGAGCTACAACTCCTATTTTGCGTTCTAATTTACGTATTCTTTGGCGTTTTTGGGCACTAAAATTGTTCAGTTCTTGTTTTGTGCACTTTGTGTTAAGAGAACGGAAATTAGCCAATCCTTCAGCTCTGGTTTACAATAGTGTTACCTGATTGCACAACAGACACGTGATCATATTCGTCCAGGTCACCCAATGACGCAAGAGTGCATGATGGCGTCACTTGGTTGTAGTTGATTGGTTCCGGGGGGCTATCGTTCGATGACAAAGAGCTGCTGGAGCGATCTACTCCACTGTCCTAGTGCATCAAAGTAAAACATGTAAAACAAACTCACACTTAAATTAACACTGTTTGTTTTAATGAATAATAAAACTGACTCGGTACATAAACTTAATTTCGGGAATCAAGGCCCTGGGACTATAGCTTAGCACAAATTTTAGCTGGTTTGTGAAACTTAAATATACCTTTATTTTTTTGGGCACCGAAGTAAGAGAATTTTAACTACTTAAAACCAACTTTCATTTGTAATGGTTTTTTAGTTTTTTATAGCGTAAAAAAACTCTAGATGCCACTAATAAGCTTAATTAGACTACAAATTGTAAAATCTCGTTTTCAAGGCTAATTTTAAGCAATTGTCCAATAGAAGCAACCAATGAGCAAACATAAAAACGTTTCAGAAAATATTGTACCTTATCGTCTGGTGGAGCAAGACGAAGTTTAGGAGTTGTGGGTGAAGAATAGTTCGGGTTAGTGATGCAGTTATTGTTGTCTATATGAACGAAACAAGATTGTAACAACATTACTATACTGTCGACTTATCCTGGGCAATGAATATGCAACCAACGTTTTGACAGTAACAAATCTTAAACCTTCAAAACTTAGACGAATCCGGTTAATCGCATACCCAAACAGTAAAAAGTTGTGTAATCAGGTTAAAGCGAAAATCCGAACGATTCCATGATCGAATGGATACAATTTGAAAATATAATCCTTTTACAATTAAACGGATTGTGCGATTAACCAGATTCTTCTGTAGTGTATGATGTTGTACACAGAGTCTTAAACAAAGATTTGCCTAAACTAGCGCGACTATTTTTGCACTTTTTGGTGCTCACCAATAACAGAAGTTTCGTCCCCTCTTGTTGTTTGACTTCTTATTCCTGGCCGCTTGCGGCGCGGTTGAGCAGTGTAGTGAACTTCAAATGAGTTCCTCGATCTTCTGTATGTGACAGCAAAAACAAAACAAGAAATATTTGATTTAGTAAGACAATAAATTACATTGGCTTAAGCCTCGTTAAATAAACACAATCATCCTGTCTTTACAACTTAACGTGTGTAAGAAAGGCCTTTTATGTCAATGAAATGATTTGGGGCTAAAACATTGTTTTTGTAGTAAGCAGTGGTTTCCAGTTCTAAGTGTCACCAAGGTATGAGAATCCCAAAATCACATTTTATCAATGGCTAAAATGCTTCCCAAATTCTGTACATACCACCGCATACTAAATGTTTATAAATTATAAGGTGAAGAACCAATTAGTTTGATAAATACCATTCAATTGTTTGTCGTTTATCTGGTGTAAAAGAAAACGTTACTTTTTTACAAACCACCTTTACTTACTTTAAACAGTAATGCACCAAATAACCGACAACAAGTCCCAGTAATACCAAAGCCGCCACAGCCCCCACAACCTTCCCCATGTATGACGAAAGCATGACGCTGATTACGTCATGGATCGGATCTGACCGCTTTGGGGGTGCAAGGGTCGAGTTAGTCGTCCGGGCTACAGAGGAAGTGGTTGTTGAAAGAAAGGCAACCGACTTGCTTGATAGCGAAGAAATGTTGGTTGGAGTTGAAAGACTGGAGGATGGCAATTTTGACGCTTGGCTTGGAGAGACCATCTCGGTTGAGGTAGAGGTTTTTAAGTCTGATACTAAGTTTGATGTTGATGTTGATGTTGATGCCTTCATGCACTGCTGAAATCCAAATTCACCGTTGGCACATTTGCACACAGCAGCTATAAAACAGAAGTGAGTTTAGTTTTTCAAAGCACAACTGGCTACATTTTGTTTGGCGCGTCTGTGATTGCATTCATGCCTTGGTAGCTAGTGGTTCCTTTCACAATATGTTGTATCAGTTGTGTAACGCATTACTGACACCCACTGCCGAAAAGAAGCACTTACGTCAAGCAGTGTTTAATTGAAGCACAATACAAGAATCTGTTTATAAGCCTTATGAGGAATATAGTGGCAAGTGGCAATATACCCTAATACCAGTCGATGTTGAGACTATTATTGCCATTATATTCCTCATTAGTTTTCAACTGCATTTCAAACAATCACAATTAAAAAAACGTATTGGGGTAACTTACCATGTTGGTCTGTCGATACACAACTTCCGAACTGACCACAGTCCAACTCTAAACAAGTCCACTCAATACAAGATGCGATGCTGGCATTCCACCGGGCAGATGATAGACACGTGACACTAAACTCTGTCGCCATTGGCTGGTCTAAAAAGTACAATCGGATTGTTGATTTCAAAATGTTTGACAATGATTTAAAAGGACGGTGTAGCTGCAGCGCGTTTAGCCAATCGTTCCCTCCGCCGTATTGCACTTGTTTTTTTTTTGCAAGTTAGGCCTATTTCACTTTCTAAGTGTGGCAAACAAACTATTAAATTGATCTAATGATCTAATGCAATTGTGTCGCTATGTTTTCTTTTTTCGGGCGAAATTAACTTTACAGTAACATTTCTTCAAAGTGTATTTGTGACCATGTGTAGCATTGGTAATTAATCACTTTGTACCTTTTCACAGATAACTCACCCAAAACGTGTCGTCCTAGCCCGCATTTTAGAACAAGTTTTTCTCCAACATCAAACGAATGTTTAGCGGGATTTCCAAGAACTTCAACAGAATCGGGTAGATAAGGTAAAATGCATAGTATCGCGTCGATTTCTATCACCGACTCGTGTCCTTGATAGAAGGTGTTTTGTTGTTGGACTTCATGTTGCTGCTGCACTGTAATGGCGGTTGTTGTGGTCACCGAAGAACTTTGAGAGGTTGTGGATTCGGATTGGGGTTGGATACCTACAAGCAAAATAAAATAAAATGAGCCAACCAAATCATAGTAAGCCAGGCCTAGTGAAGGCGTCATAACGAATCAGACGGTCACCAAGCATTTCCATATTGCAAGGCGTGTAAGCTAGAAAAATCTAGTCTGCGGTGGGATTCGAACCCACAGCCAGAGCCGTTCCGGGGTTTGTGTAAAGCAGTGGTTCCCAACCTGGGGTTCGCGGACCCCCAAGGGGTCCGTGAGATGGTTTCAGGGGGTCCGTGGAGGCAAACATTTTTAGTAGCATTAACAACAGTACATTTTTTTAAAACTGTTTTTAATAATCCTGCATATGAGTGCAAACTGTTTATCAAACCCTTGGTTTAGGAAAAGTTGTATTTGTTGCCTCCATTGTGACATCACAACACACATTAACAATAGAACTTATTGTTTCAAGTATTGTACTCCAGAAAATTCGTCTCTTCGTTGCATTGAACGCTACGGTACAGAACTTTATTAAGATTGAAGGACTGTGAAGGTTGATTAAAAATCTGCCCCAAAAAGCGAAATTATAATAACGTATAATGCAGGAAACGAAAAACATAACAAGACTAAATTACGTTGGGGGTCCGCGGATCTATACAATTTATAAAAGGGGTCCGTGACTACAAAAAGGTTGGGAACCACTGGTGTAAAGTAACGTTTCAGTCATTACAAAGCCGTGGATGCGCTGATTAGTGACCTGTAGTAATGGTGCTAGTAGCCGATAACGCCCCTATTGTTTTACTTTTATTTTATGGTGTAGTTTTTCTCCGCTGTATGTCTTGTAACAAATTTGGCACATAGCGTTGATTTAAATTGTGAAAAAAGTACCAATCTGCTTAAATAACAGACGTGTGTGTTCAATCAGCAAAATTGCAGTATGTGTTTGCTATGGTCACAGGAAAGGTGGGTGTTGAAGTAGCAGCTGTTGCACATAAAGACAGAACAGGTACTCACCCACACACTTGCCGAGGTCGGTGTCAATGATCATACCGGACAGACACAAACAGCGGAAACCGTTAGGCCGAAGAGCGCATGCATAACTGCATGTTGCTGATTTACAAGCATCAGCATCTAAAACACAAAATAAATGAGACTTTGAACGTTTTTTTAATAAAAGTCTGGTGGTCGGATTAAAAAAAAACTCCTTAGGTAATAATTTTATTCGATACAAATATACAAATTCTTGTGGTTTGAATTGTTTACGTCAGGGTCAAGGGCTCGAAAATTTTTGTGAAGCTTTTTTATTGTCGCAACTTTGGAAACGTTTTTTTTTTCAAGGATGAAATCTAGTCGTGAACAGTATCGTGAACATATTGTCGTGGAAGGATTTAATCTAAACAGATTTGGACGATTGTTTCATAAACGCAAATAAAGTATGGGCGCCCCAGAACAAAAACATCATAGCAAGTCGTAATCTACAAAACCCTGTTCCATATAAAAGCCCCATAACTTTACCTTGATTGTATATTTGCAAGGAAGGGTAAGAAACTTTCACACCAAGTAATCTGGAAGTGTCTAAACCCTTGTGCAATGGTTCGTGTAAATGAGGATAACCTTCTGGTTTTCCCAACATGGAATCGATCCGCCAGATGTCACCAGTACGATTGTCACTAAACACGACTTTGTTCTCGTACACTGCGAGTGAGAAAGGAGAGCGAAGAGCCACGACGTCCATAGAGCGGGCAATCAAGGTCTAGAAAATAAAATAAAAAACTTTAAATACGTTAAGATGAACACTAAGTCATGACTGGGATCAGCCATGAAGCGTTCATGTCGACCAGCGATCACGACACACACAGTCATGGTACGCTAGGCCTAATAAAGGAGTTATGCAGAATCGAATAGCCTACAGAAGGAAATGTATTTTTCTTAGTTTTTAGAAACGTTTTTTGTACAAAGTTTGTTCTGACACGTTATCATGTATTTTGGAATATTTTGAATCGAAAATCGAAAGGTGATTTAATTTTTAATGCTCTGGGGCAACTCTTTGGGTTTACTTACCACCATACAAAACACAAATATTAGAAAATTCAAAATATGCCTAAAAAGGAACAATTGCCTTTACCTATGTTATGGAAATATGAGATTTAGGCGTAACCTAACTGTAAAAACTCTTATGGTTACTTACCCGTTTCAGGTTGCCATCAAGGGTTTTCATCTCAATCCTCGCGTCAAACATATTCGATTCGCTCCAGTAAACCACCTCTGTGACGTAATCAATAGTGACGCAATGAATGGTGCGTACGTGCTCCACCTCGAAATCTCGTGGGTCACTTCCGTCCATGTTCAAGTGCACAAGCTTGGAGGGAAGAAGAGAGTTACCCTGATCCGCTACTAGCATAATCCTGCGAAAAATTCAATCCGTTACCACATTAGGAAATTTAAGGATCTCATTGACCTCGGTACTGTTAGGAAGTTTTTAGTGTGAAAACTTCGTCACTGACTGATAAAGTATTTGATTTACATACAAGTTTTGCACAAAAGTTTATTAACTGTATTTAATGCATACATGTTTCTTTGAGAAACCGTTTGAAAAGAACCTACTAGACCTGAAGAGTTTTTTACTAGAATCTGATTGTGTTTACGCACAACAGCTGCTTGACTATGCTGTGAATGCACCGTATAATTTTCCGTGCGTTTTGGTTTGGACAGAGATATATATTTCTACTAGAATAAACTTCTTGCTACGTTTATGCATGAGAATGGATGAAGTGTCATAAAAATCGTATTAGGTTTCGCTACCACATGCGTTTACAAAATTTCTTATAACAGACTTTCAGGCAATTTAATTTTTTTGTGTTTTTTTATGTTGGTTTTAATATAGTTATAAAATATCAGTAAAACTCGTTTGGAAACTCAAATCAAAATCCGTGTACCTTCGGAATCACTTACCCTTTGTTGGGAAATAGTGCGATCGAAACAGGATCAACAAACTCGGCAATTTTGATCTTCTTTATGTTGTTCACCTGCGTTCGCAGCAACGGAACAACATTTACGTGACCTTTCATGGCGCTTGTCCCTCTACAGGCCACGTACAAGTTGGGCGTCAACCAATCCAATGCCAGTGCGACCGCCGAGGGCACTGTTAAAGTATGTTTTAACTGTAAAAATGATGGAACAGTAACGTTTTGAAAAAGGTCGTCGTATTAATTAACGGAATATTCACAAACTAATTCGGAAATAGAAAACTTACTTCGTAAAACAATGTGATGCGCATCATCGATTCGCAGAAAATTAATGTTTCCGGTTTCCAGTTCAACCCAAATAAGCGTGTTGGTGTTGACGTCATGTTCCATAGTTAAAATGCTGTTGAAACAAGGTTAAAAAAAATAAACTAAGTTTTCAAAATCAAGGCCCTACAATTTTATACATTAATGATGAAAGAAATAACGCAGAAAAATAAATAAAAAAAGTAACAAATTTAGCGAAAATCCTGAGACAAAAGATATTGGTGTATGGGTAATGTTGAAACACAGATCAGTTCACCGAGGTCTGAAATCAGGTAAACGGAAAATGACATCCTCTCTCCATTCGGGACTTCGTAAATCACGTCTCATTATTTGATTTTCAGATACATAAAAGAGAAAAACTGTTGTATCTGTAGAAAGCAACAAAAGTTTTTACAGTATTTTTGCAGATTTTTTACCACAGTATTAATATCTTTTATATGTAAGATTTGATTTCCAAACAAAAACAAGAAAAAATGTTTCTTACCGTTGTTTAACAAACAATGTGTCGAATCAGTTGGATCAGTCCTAAACGTAAATACTTTATTTTGATTTTTTTGTTATGTCATATAGCCTTGTAGAACAAATGTAAAAAGACAGCTACAATTTAACATGTAAAATCAATGTGCCAACACAATGGAAAGTTAGTTCCAGAAAGTGCACTCTGTTTCGACCTATAGAAGATTTGGTCAGTGCGTGTGGTGAGACATTAGCCGTACAGACTAGTAATAACAATGCTACGACACTCCAGATTGTTTTAACCTATGGGCTACCACGTCTTGAAGGTGCCATAACCAGAAAAAAACACGGTGGAACTAAATCGTTAACTCACGTGTATCCATCAATGCAGGCACACTTGGCTTCGTCCATATTTTTTAAACAAACTTGATCACAAACAAGACTCTCGTAATGCATCTCATCATTCCAGACCGTAAGGTTCTTGCGCAAGTAGCACTCGCTCGCAGGTTCCCCAAGAAGATCGGTGTTTACAATAAACTCAGGGGCTTCAAAAATATTTAAAGGTTTGATGAGCAAAACATACCAAATGAATTGTGGAACTGTGTCACATTGTGGTTGTATGCTTACTGCAAGTTTTCTGGGGGCACAAAATCTCAAAACTACTAGCAACTTGTGGCAAGCCGGGAGTTGTAGTATAAAAGAAATGTTTGAAAATGTGATAGAAAGATCGTAACAGATTAGATTTTGGTAAAGTTTTTACAAGAAAATAAAAACAGGTAATCGACATAAACAGTTATTAAAGCTGCATATTTTTATTGCTTTTTATAATCTTTGAAGTGTTAAAATTCGTTTTCACTGGTTTCTTTTAAAAATGTCAGAATTTTTTTTTAAATTTTAACCGAAATTAAAGTCTCTGTTTGAAACAAAGGCATTAAGGAACAGAAAGAAGATAATACATAGTATTTATATATTCATAGTATTTAATTCATAAACTTACGTTGGCAATTTCTTTCGTCCTCGTCATCCTGATCGTTTATCCCATCAGCGCAATCACTTTCTCCGTCACATATCCAATAAGAGGAAATGCAAATGTTTGTCAAATTACATCTGCAAAAACATTTTTAACTTGTTAAATGAACTTGATTTTACCGTTGCGAGAAAGTTGCCTAAAATAGTTTAGTGCAGTGGTTCTCAAACTTTTTATTGTTGCGACGCCCCTGGAAATGTTTTCTGGACTTGCGACGCACCAGCAAATAAAAGTTAATGAGGAAACTTATTATCAAAGTTGTGTTTATTGATACAACAACAAAAAGCCACGAAACGAAACTATTCTGCGACGCCCTTGGTAGATTGAAATGACGCACCAGGGCGTCGCGACGCACAGTTTGAGAACTACTGGTTTAGTGCAAAACAGGCCTCGTTCGGTTGAGCACAATTATGTCTTAAATATGTAAACAAAACGTTTTAACTACAACCCATGTTTGGATACGTTCCAAAAGAGACTATTACAACAAAGAGAGATACCTGACTTCGCCTAGTGGACAAATGAAACTCGAACAATTCTTTTCATCTGCTTCGTTCCCGCAGTCATCCTCACCATCACAAACCCATTCCAATGGTATACAATCCATATTGCAATAGAACTGATCGGCTCGACAATACGCTGTTTCCTAAGAAAAATAAATCATTATTTTTGTTTTTGCTGCTATGGGTTGTTAGTTGGAATTCCAAGTACGTTACAAGCGTTTTCTTGGTGAAGTTGGTGAAGTTGCTTTGAGCAACAAACGTAGACGGCATTGCTCAATGACAATGAAATTGGATGAAAGTATCTTACAGTTACCAATTAACTACGAACCGAGAAAAACAAAACAAATTATAAATGTTCCAACAGTTTTGCAACGAGACTCACTGGTATTTTAAATAACTCTGCTCTTTACGCCCTCTATCAGCATTTAGCAATTATTTTCAGTAGTGAGATCTTATGTTATTAGCTTTAGCATATTAATTAATTAACGACAGAGACAGAAGGATCAACAGTCACTATATACCCAGGAGACAAGGCAACTCTGTTTTTTTAAAAACACTTAAAATGCTAGAGCAGCAAGCATCATCAATAGTTTACCTTTTTATGCATGCAACGGCAAAATTTCTATCCACATTTTATCTCAAAACACTAACATTTAATTAAAAATATGCAATAATCAGAAAGTTCAACACCAAAAATCTAACCTCACAGTCTGTTTCGTCGGAGCTGTCAGAACAGTCTGGATATGAATTACATCGCAAAGCATGTGGAATGCATTTGTTGTCCGACACGCATGTGAAATGTGCTTCAGGGCATCCATTCGGATCTATTGCAACAAAGGTTTGTTCAGCATTTCACCTAATTAGCTCACAATACAGGGAACAAAAACACAGAAAAAAGCATTTGCAACAAGTTAGGAAACTTTTGAACTTGTGTGTCATATTTCGCCATTATATACAAGCTGTTGTGTCGCTTAGAGCCAAGACTGTTTACGGCACAAACTTACAGCACTCGTGCTCGTCGCTGCCATCGTAACAATCTGCTGCACCATCACATCTGTACGAAATATGAATAAGGTCGCCGTTTCGACACCTCCAATCCGACCCGTCAGTAAAGACTGAAATTACAAACGCATTGCACCTAAATATTGTTTCTTGTCAAATTGTAATTGCATTATTTATTTTACATCGTGAAGCATAGGCTACATAAGTTGGTGTGGGCAGTGGTGGAATTAAAATTTTTGTCAGCCGGTTCTATCACAAAAGTCATATTTTTCAGCGGGTTCTGTAACAAAAAATCCATTGACAGCAACCAGTAAAGCTAACTGATTCGCTGATCTTATGAAATTTTGCAAGACAGTTCCAGAGAACCGGCGCGAACCGGCTGAATTCCACCGCTGGGTGTGGGTAATAGTTGACAAACATAAATTAACAAAAAAACAAAAGTTGGTAGAATGCAAAATCCATTGGGTCAGGTTTACAAAAGAAATACCTGGGTAAACCAAACCGAGTGTGACGGCGACGATGGCGATTCTCAAATACGTCATGACAAAAAATTTACTTTGTACATCAAAAAGAAAATCAACAAAAACTGACACAAACTCACACCACAGCCAACAAACCGCTCTGGCGTGCTTTCAGGCCTGCTTCAGCGAACTTCAATTGATTCTCGCCGATTTGACGGTTGCGTTCGAAGCAACTGTTGTACAGTATTTGATTTATGAACGATATATGACTTTACATACGTTTTTTTGCAACGGACAACATTAAAAAACTTCTGGAATTAGTTTGAACACCTCTGGGTTTAAAAGTAGCCTGCATCAAAAGTACATTTATTGTTTTTAATCTGGCGGACAGTAGTTAAAAGATATGTGAATATTAAAATATATTTTTATCTTAAAAAGGGTTGGTTTGGATTAAAAGTTTTTTTGCCACACCCCTAGATAATAAACTAATTTAAACATAAATTTTATCGAATCGTTATGCAAACAGTTCTTTGAGATTTTTCACGCTCTGTTGGACATTTTTCGTCAATGGACACACGTTGGTAAATTTGGTTTCGGTTCAGCATTTAATTTCGGTTTTAGAACTATTTTTGAAGTTTGCATTTGTTATAATATTTAATATTTAATGTATTTACAAATATGTTTGTTTTGATTGCAGGCTTTTCAGTCTACTGTGACTTACTTGCCTTCAAAAAGTGATTTGTCTTACCGACACAAATTTTTGCAAAATCGAAATTTTTGCAAATCGTAATTTGCGCAATTCTGAAACGTTTACATATTTTAGTAATCAAAGAAGTTGAAACAAACAAATATAAACACGTCTTGTGGAGAAAATACAGACTGTTTGGCCGTTGAATTTTCGAGTCAATCAGTTTTAATTGCATTGTGGATACTTTGGACAAAAGTTGGACCAAACGGAAAAATAAAGAATTGGATTGGTGATATGTACTTCAAAACAAGAAGTCAATACATGAAAAAGCAGACTTCTATTCTTTTTACTTCTGTCCTGATTCCCCTACATTGATTGATTACTTTGCATTACTTGTGAAAATCTTTAATCAGGTCAGTAATATATATATTTATATATGTTGATGTCATTTTAATATTCGGTATGGCCAAGTTTATTGGGGCGCATCTGTCAAATTTGCAAAGATTCGGTTTCGGGCGAGCAAATTGTTGAAATTCAGTCAGAACTGGATCTATTACCGAGCCAAATTGAAAGCATAAAACATGTATTTTCTGCATTATAAGGTAACACAATCTTTCAAACTACACAATAACTAAAATTGCATATGACTAAAATATAACTACCATGATTTTTAAAACATTACCACCCTAGACAAAAAGTCAGTTGATCATTGGCAGGCTGACATGCCAATGGCATAGCGTACTTTTTAAAAATAACTCGGAAAATTTTGATTAAAACATTGTTGAGTCTAAAATAAACTGATTCGTTGCATCTCGAATTTAAGTGCACATGTTCAAAATCATTTATATTAGGAGTCACATCTTTTAGGCTTGATTACATTAAATTTTGTTTTCAACCCCAAAGTTTAACGTTATCTATTTGTTTATTATTGTGTGTTGCATTTCAAAATTTTGAAACTCTGAATAATGCTTTTTGGGTAGTTTTACTAATAAACACTTAACTGTGATTAAAACTTGCTGATCATTCGAATGGTTTGGCTTTTGTGTCATTTGAGTTGTGTAAAAAAAACTTGCTTGAAATTATATATACCATATATATTTGGAAACCTGATAATGAGCATTTTTATTCCATATATGTGTGGCATATAAATGATAAGTGTCTTGATATGCACATATTTAAATAGAACAACAAAAATGCAAATAAAACTTATCACTTTTCATTTACGCACTATCTTATTTAAGGATGTGTTGGTTGTTATTGTTTCAAGACAAAAGTTAAAGAAAACTCTGGACCAAAATCTTTCATATTAGTGTGTGTGACTTTTTACTCTATTATAAACAGCAAATGCATTCTAAGTTTTGGTGTAACTTATGGTTTTCTTTTTTAGAGAGATCTCAAAATTTGATGAGCTGGATTAATACAAATTAACCTACTAGTTGTGGTATTAATTAACGTTCCCTGATCAGTTGAACTTTCATGCCTTCAATCATGTCTAGCAGCACTAAAAGAAAGAACAAGCCCCCAAAGTAAGTTGAATTTTAATGTTTCCACAGCAGAGCATTTTAATTTTGGTATCTCAATATCTTCTGGCAGTTTTAAAAGTATTTTTCCTTGCTAAATATTTTTCAAAGCATGCCAAATTGAGGGAAAAATTACTCCAGGTTAATAACTGATCCATGCTAACTTTTAAGTTTGTGCAATTAGCGATGAATGTTTTAAAGAGTACAGCTTTCTACAATTCAAATGGATTTTGGCTGTAAAATATATGTATAATATTTCCCAGTGTTTTTTTCCTTTTTTATTTTTTCGTACATTTTTAAGATAAAATTGAAACCATATATATTTAAACCTGGTTTTCTAATTTTTTTGCCAAAGATCTCAATGTTGTACTTACTTAAATGTTTGTGTGTTTGTTTTCTTTTCTATAGAACCTCCAGCAGATCAAAGCTGAGCAGTCAAAACTCTATTCCGGTAAGATAGAATATAACAAATTTGCTATCTAATAAGCAACTAACTACTTTATTACTAGTCAAGCTTGGTGTATACTATTTGTTAATATGATTTAAGATTGAAACAAATAATGATGAAGTATAACTCAGTTGTGTAAAAAAACTTTGGGTCTGCAATAGCTATGTACCGACCTTGTTTAAAAAGTTTAAAAATAAAAAAATGTAATGCAGGTCAACTTATTTATAACACACCAAAACAACTTTTACAAAAGTAGCTTATTAAAATATCCGATATTTTGCAGACAACTTGGCTTTTGTTAATGACTTTAATTAGAGTGTATAATATCACAGTTGTCTGCAGAAAAATCAATTACTGCAATGAATCATTTATCAAGTTTTTTCTGCTGGTTATTTTTTTACCTAGCACTCTTTCTGTTATAGAGCGGTGAAGGCGCATACACAAATCCGAGGTTAATACACACTCTTATGACTCTTATGGTGAGTATGGTTATTCAAATGCAATTTACACCATATAATCCACCATGTACATATTATTTTATAAACAACAGTGGCCTAACAATGCTACTATGTTCGTGCTTTTTATGTTTGACATGATTTACAGGGCACCAAGTGCAACACTCAAGTAAAAAATGGGGGAATTTACCAGGGAATTTTCCACACTGTCAACCCAAATGTAAGCGTTTAATTTTAAATTTTCATAGCACTCTTTGGAACACTATGTACGGATCTGTTCATAAGTTTAGTGGTGAAAATAACAGCCCAAATAGACGTAAAAAGCAACATGCTTGATGGCATGAGCATTTGCCAAAATGTTTGAAACATAAAGCATGTTGCTTTTTATGTCTATTTGGGCTGTTATTTTCACCATAGCATCCTGCTTTTATACTGCCTTGTATACATTTGACATTATATTATGAAATATCAGAAATGGGCAAAAACTAATAGAAAACCAACTGCTGCATGCTGTTTGTATAACAGAGCGAGGAAAACCCCTTGTAGGGTGATTATGCTATCTCATAAAATTACTGCCTTAGAAAAATATGTGAAAAATGAACAAGGAATGTACTGCTTGCGCCATTATTACTATTTTTTCATTTTGTACGCAAATTTGTTGAGTAGGCATGTAGCGTTACTTGAAAAACATTGTCTACTAATTACAAGCATTTATTCTCATAGTCACCAGAAAGTTCTGTTCATATTTATTTAAACTAAAATGCAATTTTTCAGCTATTAACTGTCAAATTATTTTGCATCAAAAATAACTGTCAAAATATTTTGCCGCTAGCTTTAGCACAATCCTTACCAAAATTTTCTCTAAATTAGTATGGCATCTATAAGGAACACATACATATCAAGTCAGCTTTACATTTTTGTAGATGGACATTGTCTTAGGAGCTTCTCACATGTATGAAGCAGCTGGCACTGATCCAAGTGACATGACATCAATACACAGCGTGCCATTAACCAATCCTCTGCCTTCAACGGAAAAAATTATTGATGAACTTATATTTAAGTCTAAAGATGTAGTGTGTGTTGTGTATCAGGATGTTGATTTATCCATGGCAGAAAGTAAGTTTCTTTCATTGAAGTTTTGCTTTTATTTCATATTAAAGCATTGTAGGTTACAATGAATATGTAATGATTTGGGTCATTGATGAGGAAATTCTGCTAATGTAAGAACTGGCATCAGACAAAGTTTGCTTAATACCGATAGGCCAGGGGTGGGCAACCTTTGTTACTGTAGGGCCAATTATAAATGTCAAAATTGGATCGCGGGCCGCACATATGCATAACACAAAGTGATTTTGCTTTGTTTCTTACCAAATATGCTTAACTACAAGTATAATTTGTATTTGATTCTAGCCACGATTTGCCAGATCGCAAAAAACTAGCATCAGGCGCATTAATCACCTCAAAAATATGTAATAATTGGACTCGTTTGCCAGTACTTTTGAAATCCAAGCGTCTCTGCAGGCCGCACAACCTTTAATGAAGAGCCGCATTTTCGAACATTTAAAAGCAAGTTCCATGAAAATGCAGACAGTCAGGGTTATTAGGATTGGGTGGTGAGGTTTTATGACAAAAGTGACACTAGACCCAACTTATATACTTAGTTCCAACTCCAACCCTATCCCAGTTTCAGTGTTAATTCAAATAACTGTGCTCTTCACACTATCTATTGGAATATATCTACCAGACAATATATGTATGTTGTGAGTTATTATGTTAGCAGCCCTGTACATTAATAAGGGTGTAAGATTACAATTTTGCAATAATTAGACGTTTTTAGTAGGGTTTAAAAGCACAAACATGCTGTAACTTACCCTGTATTTTCAAAGGGATAAAACAAATTTGTTTCACTAAAAGTCATTTCTTTACGTTAAGAACCACTTTCTCAAAGTAAATTAAAAATTGTTGTTTGTACATTGGAACTACCCTTAATAAGGGGGTTAATTTTTCTGGTCTTCAAAGTCTATAAAAAGGTGCCTTTATGCGAAGAGGAAACTAAAAAATGTTTTAGGCCCTTTTAAAGTATATGAATATTTTTTTCAGATTCCATAAAGTCAAATGGAGATGCACCACATGAGACCAGCATTTCACCAACTAATGGTGAACCCATAAGAGCACTGGAGCCATGGGATGGTGGTGGGGATGGTGCAGCTGACCTGGACATTGGTGGCTTGGAGGTAGTACCTAAACTATTTTGTTATAGTTTTTCCGAACAAAGGTTGTGTGAAAAATGTTTTTTCTTAAACATTGTCTCTTATTTTTTGCCAAATGAATGTATTTGTACGCTTTTTTAATAATTTAGACCAGTTTTTTTATGTTCCTCATTGTATGTTCCACAAACCTGTCTGGTGTCTGTAAAAAATGCTTACCATTGAAAGGACAACAATTTTGCTTTTCCACAAGTAGGGTGTGCCTGCACAACATATAAAGTAGCCTAGTTCAGGTCCCAGGTTCTTGATTTGCAGTTTGTCTTTCGATACATAAACAAGTAATAAAAACATAAGATTTTTAGGGCATATTTTCCTTCCCAATTTCTCTCTCAGACAAAATTCCTTACCAAGTGACCCATGTGGCACCTGTTTAAGAACCAGTGACTCAGACCTTATAGGTTGCTTTCAAGCAGTGGTTGTTACCTTGTGTTTAGCTTAAATTGGTTGTAACTTAAGTCGACTTAAAATTAGGTCAAAATGAAAACAGTAGTACAAAGCTTTTAGTCATTTTTGTACAAAAAAAGATTCTTTTAAAGTAAAGCGTTCTTTTAAAGTTATTAAGTTTTAAAGGTAACTAGCTGAGTTATCTATTTTGTGTATTTTCAAGCAATTGAAACTCATTTTTTTTAGGATGACCTTTCTACTCCTGCTGGTCAAAATGGTGGTTGGTGTCCTGAAGCCATGTTCCGCACCAATTCACAGCAGTATGGTGTCAAAACCAGCTATAACCCAAGTTTGCCCGAATACACGTAAGGACCACACCCTTTCTAACTAACAAGCAAAGATTGGGTTGGCTTTATGTATAAATTATAAACAAATAATATCTAAAAGACTAAACAAATATCTATGCCTTCAGGACAAAGCTTAAAGAGGATGACTCTGAAGAATACAAAAAGAGGAAAGCTCGTGCAACATTGCTTGCAAACGAAATGGAAAAGTCCCCCAACTACCAAAAGCATGTTAATTTGGAGGTAAAAAAAAACTCAATGACCAATATTACAATGTTTTGTTGACAACTAGCAGTAAGTTACATGGGTTGTAGTTTTGTATGTAGAAATGAACAACCTTAGTACGCCAAGCTCATTAAAGGCATTATACTGAATTACGGCGGTATTCCAAATACCAAGCATACCCATTTTAGCTTATCAATTGTCAAGTTGGCAATAGCCCACTGCAAAGCTGACCTGTGTAGCATACAAGGCAGGCAACGGTGATTCAACTTTCGACGAGTTAACCACTGAGGCTGTGTACCTCAGTTCAGTTGGTAGAACGCAATCCAGGAAAGACTATGAATGTATTCATGTTAACTAAAAACTACCTTTTGTTAAAGTTAAGTATTCCAACCTGTGTATTAGTTGGATGACAACATCACGGAGGAGGAAAAATTCAGCTCGGTTGTTCGTGATGCAAATCCTCCCACTACCCGAGATCGACCAAGGACAGATCGGTCTGACAGGGACAGAGACAGGTACTGGTCAATTTTTAGAAGTTATTTCATCTTGTCCATTTTGATTTGTTCCCCACTATTGATCTTTTCCACTTTTCAACATTTCCAGTGCATTTGGCTGATTTGTACTTCAATGGGCCTACTGTGATTTATTCTTTACAGAACAATTAACAAAACCTCGCACTGAGAACTTGTTTGCACAATCGTTGGCCGCACTCAAAGTATTTAGTGCTATCACTCAATTTATTAAACAACCATGTTTTGGTCAGGTTTTCTCGTGCCCGTGGACGAGGTAAAGAACCAGGGGGACGCATGGGTGGATACAACAATTACATGGGCCCCATGGGGATGCAGAGGGGACAGGGACCTTCATCAACGTATGCACAAAAGGAAAGGTCCAACACACCCACAAACCCCACTGAGTCCCCAACAAGCCCTGGAACAGGAAAAATTTTCAGCAAAACTTCAACAAATCAACAGACTTTACCTCCAAGGTACTTTGGTTAAATTTATGGTAAAAATTGTTTTGCTCTTTAAAAATTATATAAATAGACATACAGTAAACCTCACTTAACCTGGATTTGGTTTATCCGGATCTTCACCTAATTCAGACAAAACTCAAGGTACAATTGATTTAGAACAATGATTCTCAATGGCGGCTCCCAACTACTTATTTTGCGACCCTCACCAGACCTCATAATTCAGATACAGAAAGCTTTCTGCAGCTGTTCAGATTCTTGTTGTTTGCTGTTATCCCGCATTATGTTTCTTAATTCTTAATTTTTGAGGCTCCTTGCATGCTTGAATAACTACCTTTTGGCATGACAACAAAAAACATTGAGAACCACCGATTGATACTGTGGTAAGGTTCAAACTGATCGACATCGGTTTATCCTGATAATCCCCTAACCCAGACTATTTTTGGTTTACTGTATTTTTTGACTGAAAAGCCTGATTATAAGGTGTTTTTGTTTTAGGTTTAATAAAGGTCACGGCAGTGGAGGTGGTATGCATAGAGACGACGACAGAAACAGACCACATGATCCAAGTATGTCTACCTTATGCAGTTTGTTAACATCAATGTTTTGTTACTTTTTTTCTACTGCCCGTTTCACGTCAATGTCATTTATAAATGCCATCCCTAACATATACAACAATCAAAGAGATTTTATTTCACACACAATATCAATGTGATATTTGAGAGCCTAACCTTTTACAAGCTATATGCTAATTGGTAATTCAAAATGATACCAGTAAGCTACATACAATTGTCATTGCTTTTAACCTGATACCCTATGTGGGCTGACATCTGCCTGGCGCCCACATTGAGGTGTACATACTAGCTATAAATTTGTACTTCTTTCTTAATATAGTGACACATCCAAAAACATTTACATAAAAAAATTGTTTGTCATGCTACTTTGGCTGAATCAAGAAAAGTATTTTTTATAAATTGCTGTAAGTTTTTCCTTGCTTTTTGTCTGAATTCAGGTTACTACAGTGCATACAATGCAAGCCAACAACAGCCCAAGCCTCAAAGGCAGGGTTCATCTTCATCTCGAGGATATTCAAGAAACCATCCATCTCCAACATCTGAATATCCAACAGTAAATACATAGGCAAACTATTATGTGAATTTGACTGCTTATGACAAGCATGCACTAAACTAAAGAGAGGGTACACAATCTGCACCTAAATTTCTGCACCCAGCAAATGCCTTTTGTATCAATTCAATACAAGTAAATCAAAGAAGTTTGTTTGAGCATGTTACAGGCATTTATTATATTGAAGGGACATTAAGCCACTAAGTCATAAACATCGCTATGTTTGTATGATTCTCTAAATGAATGACTTTTCTAGGTTCATGGACTAGTTTTTAGCTTCAACCCCTGCCTTTAAATTTCTAAAATTGTAAAATAAATTCACAAACTAAAGTTGCGTAAATTGTTGCTTAAAACTGTGTAAATCGCATTTTTTCAGATGGTTTGTTGTTTCTTTCCATTTGTTTTTCTTCATGTTATAAATATACCACCAATTTAACCAGTTTTTGTATTAACAGCACTAATTTAAGGTGTCTAGTAAAAAAATGACTACCACTTTAAAATAAAAATGATTTTCTGAATACCAACTTTCACATTTTTCCTCTACAGTCTCAAACTGAATCCTCTTCTGGTCGTAATACACCTCAACAACCCCTATCTCGAAACTCATCAGCCTCTTCAGGCACACAGCAACAAATCACATCACCACAGTGGGTTAACAAACCAATGGCGGGGCCACCAACTGAGTTACCCCATCAAGGCCCTTCTGCCCCTACCGGGGTTACTCAGATGCGACATCGATACCCAACTACTAGTTCTGGAAACAAGGGTAAATAACATTTTATTTAGGTTAAATCATTGCTCTTCAACCTTTTTAGTGGCACGGAACCCTCAAGGAGTTTGTCAAACTTTGCGGAACCCCCATAAAATATTTTTAATGTTTAAGTATCACAGAAAAAACATGCATTTTTTCTTAGCACACCCCAAGCGCAAAAGTTGACTTCAATTAAACGATTTACTGAAACGCATTGCCATGTTACTTGGATCGGTCGTTTCTACATTTATCTTGCAACTTAACCAAAGTGTATCAAGACTGTGTTTATTACGTCACAATTGATCAATGGTGTAACCAAGGTTAACTAGATCGTACAGGCGAGCATTTCTGTTCACAACAATGACATTATGAATCATTCATGTTTGAATTGCTACACCAAAACGCTGTGAACCCCTGTGCAACTCTTAAAGTTCACGGAACCCCTGTAAGGGTTGTACGGAACCCTAGGGTTCCGCAGAACCCCGGTTGAAGAGCACTGGGTTAGATAGTAACTGTGCAAACCTGTAAAATTTTGTTATTTTTAGCACAACTGGGTATCAATGTACATGTGTATTATTTTTGTGCTAAAACTCTCCTATTCATAATTACAGCTTAACTACAAACTACTTCATGTCAAAGCTGGCAGCTTATACACATTGAGAAAATGTGAATAAAGAAACTGTAACGTGCTATTTGAAAACTGAACATTTATCGGCCAGGCTGATTATTGGCACCAATATTCATTGGTCAGCCAATAAAAGGCACTTTTGTAACTATGTTAATTTTGCTTGCTGGACCGATATCAAGCCAAATCGACATCGAAAGTCTTAATGAGTCCTTTACATGTTTCAACCTAAGCAAAAAAAAACAAAAAAAAATTGAAGTAAACTTCTCAGCTTAAACAAATGATAGCATAGTGAGCTACAGAAAGTATTAGCAGAGTCAGAATTTGAACTTTATCGGCAGAATCAGCAAGGTCTTCACCTCAGCGCAAGTATATTATGCCTAGAATTTTGGGCCGCCCTCCGCAACCACAGCCACAGCGATGCAACAGAGTTGGAAATAACAAAGCAGAATCTTCAGGTGAACCAGAGAAACATGTAGATTGTTAGATCTGTTGGTGATTAATTATTAGGGCAAGTTTTTGTTGCACTAAAAATGTGAGAAAGTTGCACTTAATTTCAACAAAAGTTGCAGTAAAAAGTTGCATTTATGCACAAGTTGCATTTATGCATACTTCTTGGAGTTAAAATGACTAGCGGGCCGCAGGTTGGACAATCCCTGCCTTAGACTGTCATCTTAACAGATATCAAGGTTATCGCTTCTTACTTGCAAAATAACTAATGCACTTTTATATGAAACTTTATGCTTGGCGGGGGTTGTTGAACTTCTAGCTTGCAAGCCAACTGTTGCATCATAGATAACATTGAGATGCAGCTAATCCATCACATAGCTCTTTGTTATGCAAATCAAAGAGCATAGAACCATACTAAAAATAGTTTTATAGCATGTTTTTTAAATCACTCCTTTACATTTTGCGCAATACTTGATAAAAGTTGCAGTCAAAAGTTGCACGAAAAATAGAAAAAAGTTGCAACATAAAATTCCTACAAACAGCTTATAACATCATACTACATAAATTTTGAGGATTTAGGAAACTGCCGGAAGCTGTAAAAAAAAGTTGTAAAAGTTGCAAAAACTTGCTCATGCCATCATCAGTGATATCAGCATTTGCCGAAACGTTTGAACAATAAAGCATGTCGCTTTTTACGTCTATTTGGGCCGTTATTTTCACCATTAAACTTATGAACAGATCCGTATATAGAGTTGCCCTATTAATTATAGAAGTTTGTTAAAGTTGCAGTGTAGCATGAGGAAGGTTTACGGAGATTTTAGGTAATAACTTTATTGCCACTAGGGATAGCCTGAGCCGAGCCAGAACTTGAGTACTCGGTACCGAGCATCACTGTTTTTGATGCTCAAGTGCCCAGCCAAGCAGTTGCACAAACTGACCCTAGTATTCAATTTGCATATTCGTGCCCTAATAGAACAAAAGTTACTGTTTTTTAATGTGTTAGATTTAGGAAAAACACATACTTTTGGCACCTGTACAGCTTAATACATTGTTGGTAAGAGACCTTGGAAAGCTACAAAACTTGCCTGGAATTGGGAATGTTTATTATATCACAGTGTACTGAGCTTTTGGCTGAGCACTGACCATTAACATGGGATGCTCATTGTTTGACCAAACAGAACATTTGCAGTTTTGGTCCATCTCTTATTGCCACCATATTAATTTTGTTGGCACAAGTATATTTTTGGAGGCTACGTTTTTTTAAGAATTAGTAAATAAAACACTATGCACGGACTTGAAAAGTAGTTTAATCATAAACATTACTGCCAAGGTAGTGGTGTATATAGAATACAAACATGTACTGATGATGACAACAGGGTCATTCCATGTCAAACGTCCCAGAAAAATGGCAAAATGTAACCCACCCTCTCAGATTTTTATCAAATTTCATATGTCCATGCAGCTAGTTGCACTGATTTCAACAACAAAAAAATATTTGAAATCTATCAATGTTTCACGAAGTTATGACATTTTGAAAATATGTCAAATATGTGATCACTGCAGCGACGCGCATCAATGCTTTTTGATAATACTGTGTTTAAAATGTCATATTTCTTTCTAATTTGTATATTGTGGTCATTTTAGTAGGTTAGGTGAACCTTTAGGACAGGGGCGGGCAACTTCTCCAGTCGGCGGGCCGGATATGGGGAAATGAAGTACTTGGCGGGCCGGATTCCTGAATCGATATACATTAATCGCGTATTTATCCAGTGATTTAAAACGGATTTTTGACCACCTAAACCAAATACATTCAAGAACATCACAAATACAATACAGTCCAAACAATCTAACTGATATAACATAAAATTATTCGCCACAGCAAATTTAATGCATACACCACAGACTTAGATACTGCTGAAACACTAACTAGGCTACACGTGTGGAAACAAAGGAAACAGTGAAAGCAGGCCACACGCAAGGTTGGCAGTTATGTCGTAACAATGGATGTATGGTGCGATGGTAACAACGGCGGGAAAGTTTTTTTGCTATTGGGGAGCGTTACTGACCGTTATAACTATAATTTGACGCAGTAAGCAAGTAGTGGGGGATTGCGGTAGACTGTGGCCGCGGGCCACATTATCATGTAAGACCTGAAACTGTCTGCGGGCCGCTCAAAATCCCGCCGCGGGCCGGATCCGGCCCGCGGGCCGTATGTTGCCCGCCCCTGCTTTAGGACATTCTCAATCACCTCATTACAGTTTTTCATGTTTTTGAAATATGGGTCAGTAATTGATGGGGGTTCAGTTTGGGGGTATGCGAATGTGCATTCATGCGTAACGACAACTTTAAAAGCTCATATCTTGAAAAGCACACTAGCTAGAAAGTTAAGTAATGGCTCAAATGAAAGCTCTTGCTGAGTACTTTCCTTGTTCTTAATTTTATGATGCTTCTCTGTAATTTGTTTAAAGGAGGGTCATAATAAAACACAGGTTCATTTTTCGGATATTTTTGTGATACTGCGTCTATTATCTATACTTTATGTGCCCTAATTTGTTATTAAAAGTTGTTAAGATGCAAAAGTTTAGTGTAGGTGTCTCACTGGATACTGAATGCCACAAAAAGACATATCCAACACAAAAACAAGGTATTTTACCAATTGACTTTCTAACATATGAAGAGCAAGTGCTTCTGAATATTCGAGTTACTGCTGATAAGGGTAATGAATGTTGTTTGAAGAACGTATGTATTTTCCACAGGTACAATTACATTGGTTGGTACCCTTCCTTGCAGAAGAAGTGTTGTGATCCTTTTCGAGTCCACAGTAAACCAGTCAAAAATCGTAATATACGTCCTATCACTTGGGAATATTACCAAAAATATAAAAATTTCAATTTAAACATTGTACCGTGAAAAGGTGTGATTTTCCCTTTTGAGGTAGTCTTTTCTCTTGACCAGTTGCTTGGGTATCATTGTGGGGACTTGTATTTTTCTGCTATCGTACTGTCACTGTTCCTAATTTTTTTTCATTTTAGAGATAATGTTGTCAAAAGATTTTATTTTCATTTTGTCTTCGTCTTTAGTGTCAGGTTGGTCTTGCTATAGGTCTACATCACTGACATTAAAAAAATTGGACATCTTTGCATGAAGGGTATCATGAATTTGACATAATTTTCTTTGCCCATAGAAAATGTTACTGCTTGAAGGCACACTATGCAACTTTACAGGTAATCACCTCAACGCTCTGTAAACTTTCATTAAGCTTGCTGAAAGATGCGTTTGCTTTAACAGTAGATGCAATGTTACATATTTCACTGTCAGTCGAACTCGAAGCTTCTTCATTTGATGATACATTTTGAAGGATAGTTTCTTTAAGTCTTGTACTGCATTTGGCACACACCTTTTTTTTCTGGTACAATATTTAAATTACAATTTTTATATTTTGGTAACATTCCCAAGTGAGTGGACGTATATTACGATTTTTGACTGGTTAACTGTGAACTTGAAAAGGATCACAACACTTCTTCTGCAAGAAAGGGTACCGACCAATGTAATTGTACCTGTGGAAAATACATACGTTCTTCAAACAACATTCATTACCCTTATCAGCAGCAACTCAAATATTCAGAAGCACTTGCTCTTCATCTGTTAGAGAGTCAATTGGTTAAATACCTAGTTTTTGTGTTGGATAAGTCTTTTTGTGGCATTCAGTATCCAGTGAGACACCTGCACTACACTTTTGCATCTTAACAACTTTTAATAACAAATTAGGGCACATAAAGTATAGATAATAGACGCAGTATCACAAAAATATCCGAAAAATGAACCTGTGTTTTATTATGACCCTCCTTTAAACAAATTACAGAGAAGCATCATAAAATTAAGAACAAGGAAAGTACTCAGCAAGAGCTTTCATTTGAGCCATTACTTAACTTTCTAGCTAGTGTGCTCTTCAAGATATGAGCTTTTAAAGTTGTCGTTACGCATGAATGCACATTCGCATACCCCCAAACTGAACCCCCTTTAATTACTGACCCATATTTCAAAAACATGAAAAACTGTAATGAGGTGATTGAGAATGTCCTAAAGGTTCACCTAACCTACTAAAATGACCACAATATACAAATTAGAAAGAAATATGACATTTTAAACACAGTATTATCAAAAAGCATTGATGCGCGTCGCTGCAGTGATCACATATTTGACATATTTTCAAAATGTCATAACTTCGTGAAACATTGATAGATTTCAAAAATTTTTTTGTTGTTGAAATCAGTGTAACTAGCTGCATGGACACATGAAATTTGATAAAAATCTGAGGGGGTGGGTTATATGGCCTGGGCAGTTGACATGGAATGACCCAACAGAGATTGTCGAAACGTCTACACGATGTATTCTATATACACCACTACCTTGGCAGTAATGTTTATGATTAAACTAGTAAATAAAACCTTAGTAAAAGTGCAGCATATTTTTTTATTTTAGTAAAGCATTGAGTAAAAATGTCCAATTTGTTGTTTTGAAATTTTATCATGTGAAAGATCAAAAAAGGCTTTTGTGTTAGTACCAAGCAATATCATAGTTGGCATTGTTCCATTTGTCATCACATAGGCAAGTAACAGCTTTTAAGTACTGATATTAACACTAACACTGAGCGGTAAAACTGCTACCTTCTTTTATATAAAATCCCCATTTGTTGCGCATAAGATTGATCCACTATGACAAAGGTTGCTATTACGTATTAAAAGGTCAATTTAAATGTTGTGACCTATTGTCACCATAGCAACAATTTTATTTTATTTAGATCATTTTGTTTATTTTTACAGATTCTTATTCTGCTGTTTTACAAAGCGCCAGTGCTGGTGCTAACAAGGGGCCACCACTTACAATGCAGCCGCCCATGGCAACAAGTAATTATCCAGACAAGAGAATGCGCACCCCAAACTACACATCAACTGTATCCAGTGTCGGGCCGGGAGCAAAGTTTGTTTATTCCCCAAGAGGTAATACTTTGTTTTACATTTTACATTACTGAGTTATAATTTATGGGATAATGGCAGTGTCCTGGTACTTTGTTGTGGTATTAAAAAAAGTGTGGTGTTTGTCATAATTTGCCTAAAATCTTGTAATGATAAACAATGTTTTTAACTGGCCTTAACTCACAATGCTATCCCACTTCGTGCTTGACAATATAATATCCAGACCATGTTTACATAAATGAACATAACATGTCACATGCTTACAAATCCTAAACCTGCAAAACCTTGTCTTTGAGGCTATCCATACTAGTTTAATCACTTTCTTTGTTTCTAACTAAAGAAATAAAACAAAACACTTGATACAATTTTCCTGTCACCATAAATGACGATGATCGCTAAAAAATCATTTGATGCATAGAAAAACAAAGACATGCACTGAAAGCAACAGCTTTCTAAACTTTAATGTTAGTTTTTTTGTTCTTGTAAACTGTTAAAGTAACAAGGGAAAAGCCTCTAAAAGTTGCAGAAAATGTAGTCATTGTTTTAATCAAGTTATTCAACATGATCATTCTCATTATTTATCAGTGTTCTAATGATTGTCATGTAAAACCAGTGTATTTCTACTGTTTTCTACTGTTTAAACTTTCTAACTGGTTTTGTTATCAATTGTACAAAGTTGTGCATTGTTAAACAACAAAAACAAATTTGCAGGTCATTCCCCTCCAACACCACCAACAATTCAGAGCCGCGATGGATCTGCCGGTTCCATGCACCCCCAAAATCCGACCCTAAATCAAGTCTCACCGCGAACCCAACAGGGACACCCAAGTCACCAACATTATGTTCCAACCACTCCTTTGAAAGCAGCGTCTGAACAAAAACGTAAGTGTTGAAAAAAACATATGGACTAGATTAGTAGTTACCAAACTTTGTACCCTTAGTGCTATGCCAGGATCGCCTACTTGAACTGTTTATGTATTGTTGTATACTGTATGATCTTTACCTTGAGATTTCTTGCAGCTCCAGCTAAAGTGCTGACAAAGAAAAGCTCTGACTCTCTTTCACACTCTCGAGATTCTGACCCCAAAGTACAGGACCTCCTAGAGTTTAACAAGAACTTCATAGTAAGTACTTGGTTTGATTAAAAAAGTTTCATTTTAAGCACTAGTTATCCAGTTACTAAAGTAGATGAAGTTTGTAGTAAAAGAACAAAAGTCACTATTTTTTACTGTATTCCCAACCATAGCCTACGACTACCTACAAAAATACTCACACAAATATTTAGTTTGCACAAACTGAAATTGTCTGTACATTGATTTTGTAACATTTTCTTCATTGCTGTTCTATTTAAAAAATTGTTATGAATGCTAGTAGAAAATGGAGTAACTCTATGTGTGGTGTGACAAAAGTCATGTACACAAAGCATAAGAATGTCCTATATTAACCAATTCATCACAAAAATCAAATTTGTGTTTAAATCCACAAATACTTTGCTTATTTTCAGCTTTCTGAGTCAACTGCAGGCGACCATGTAAAATCTCCAAGTGGGGGCGGCCAAACCAAACCTACTTTGGCACAAAACAAAGCGCATTCATATTCTAAGGCCAGAACACCCAGTTCTCAGCCCCAAGTTCGTGTTCCATCATCGCAAGGTGGGTTTGTTATCTTTCTTTAGCAGGACATAGTACTGAAATCAATGATTCCCAAACTGTGCGATAATTTCTATTTTTCTTTAAAGTAATTTTTTTCTCTTAAGAATTAGGGCTTAGTGGTAAAGTGTGGGTGGGTGTGTGCAAGGCAATATATAAGTAAAGCTGGTACATTGTAGTTGCACACAAAAATTGCCAAATTATTCTAAAAGTGATTCTCTGATGGGCAAATTAAAAGAAGTAAAGTGTAAGTTGTGACACAAGCACCTAAGTGCCATGAACCACCTTTTGCAACCACTGCTAAGTTGAAGAGCTATAACAGTGTGCAACTTCTAAAATCAGGTCAAAAAATATTAGGGAATATTTATTTTCAAAATTCCAGTACTTTGAACCAAACCAAAATTAAAAGTGGTTGGTTGTTGTGGCCTCAATATTTGTGAATGAACTTGGTTTTATTCCTGACTAAAAAAAACTGTAATATGCAGACGCACCAGCTTCAGTGGCCCAAGTTCCACAGCCGACCTCAACACCGGCAGCCCAACCACCTTTACAACCGGCAGTGGTGCAGGTGTCAGTGCCACCTCCACAACAAATTCACACAGTGCCACAAGGAGTCGCCCAGTTACCGCCAGTTCAGGTGGCACCACAGTCTATGACTCAACCCCCACCCTCTGCACAGCAGCCAATGATTCCTGGTCAGACCATAGAGGGCATGGATGGCAACGTGATGCCACCAATGATTCTAGTACAAGGTTCGCCACCAGTGATGTTCCAGCATATACAGCAACAGCAGCCACCGCCAGTACACATATTGCAGCCAGGTTAGTTAGTACAAAACTTGCAGTTCTGTGTCAAATGGAGCCATTTTTTTGATTTTCAATAAAAGGGTCCTCAGAGCTAGACCATGGTTTTTTATCTGACCCATTTAGGCTTCATTATGAAACATAAAATGTTGAAACTCAAGCCTTGTAGAAATCGTACAAAAACAGATGTACTTTAAAACCCTGAAACTGAATAATACTTTTAACGTTTAAATAAATACTGATCCTTAACAAACTTGACTCTAACTACAGGCATTAATATACAATAACCGTTAGTTAATCCGGACTTAATTGAACCGACAAATTTTAATTTGATAAATTGATTAAGACATTATAATGGTATGTGTCACTGATTACCTGCACAGAAAAGAACAAAGCAATTAATGATGTCCTATTCGTAGCTATAATGACAGCTGGTGAACCAAGTGTATCTGCTATAAATAATGCAATAAACAGTGGTGTGAATAAGTAGCCAACTGTAATAAAATACCACATCACCTCAAAAATGATAAAATGCTTGTGTTTATAGTGGAACAGCCGCAACCTGCTATTAATATTCACTCACCACGATCGACGACTGTAGCACCAGCAGTTAACACTGTCAGTGCAGCTACTGGTTTTGTTTCACCACAGCATGGGACAGCCCCTTCAATAAGTGAAGCCCAGATACAGCAACAAACCACAGGTTTTTTGGCAACTTTGCAATGTATATGCATAACCAGAGGCTCTCTCTTAATTGTGCGCAAACAATTGCCTTCTTTTGTTATTTGTGACGTATTAACAGTTGCACCACCAGATTTTAAAAGAGATTGTATAGAGACCATTTCGGTACCCTTATAAAAATGGCTTCGCGGGTCAAGTTTGGAAAGACGGCACTAGGACATGAAAACTATGCGGCCCGCGCGAATCATTATTTAACTTATCCGGCCCGTTGTGAAAAAAGTTTGGTGGCCCCTGATTTAGATCCATGAGAAACATTAGGTCTTAATATTTTTCATGAACTTAAATCAATACCTAAACTATTAAGTTTCAAGCATGTTTGTACAATACAGTTGTCAGCCAACAGCAGCAGCAGCAACAACAACAACAACAAACACAGCCACAGCAACAGCCCCCACAGACTGAACCAGTTGTATCTGCTGAGTCAGCATTAGGTAGTGGTGACTCAGCAACAAATCAACCTGCTACTAGTTCTGCAGCTACTACTGATTCCTCATCAGACCAAGGGTAAGTTTCTGCATAACAAATGTTTTTTGTTGACAGAATTTTGGTTGGGTACAGTATACCAAAGTAATAGAACCTGCTGTGCTGAAAAAGCACTGTTTGAAAATAGTGGCATACAATTACACAGCAATGTAAGATATGATGTAACAAGCTCATAATCGCAATTGCTGATTTTTACACTTTAAAATCTCTCTCCATAAAATCATTGCATAACTTTTTAGATATTATACAATCAATCTATCATGTTTACCTGTTGGTTGACTAAAACATGTAATTTCGAAAGAAGGATCTCAAACGCTTTTGTTTCATTTTCATTATGTATTTTTTAAGTTGTAATGTTTGCTTCTGTATACATGATGAGATATGTTTAAATAATTTATGTACATTTCTTTACCAGTTACAGAAATTTTGCAAAATAGTTTTCTGCGTTGTGGAATTAGCAAATACAATTGTTATATGTTGGTTTGTGTGTGTTTCAGGGCACATGCACTCAACCCAGATGCCAAGGAGTTTACTCCCAGATCATTTGCAGTAAGTTACTCAAAACTTTTGCCAAAAGTCAAAACTTTTTTCGTTAGAGCAGTTTTGTCAAATGTGGTTTTATGGCTTGAATCATATTAGTTTTGCCCTTGAATTGAAGACCAAAGCAGCAGTTATCAACTGTGCGTGGTTTGTAACCTTGTTAAAACAACCTTCTAACCGGTGGCTCCATGCTCGCTAACCAAATGTGTAGATAAAAACTTCTAAAACATGAATCCTAATTTAAAAAGAGATTCACAACATTCACTTAATTGTCTACATTATAAAGGAAAAATGCTTTTGTGTATGTTGTTTATTTGTGGTCATTGTTAAAAATCTGCTCTTAGGGGGTTCCAAAAAACAAATTTCCGGTCATGAACATTATGCAAAAAAAAAACATCTTTCCAAAACGACCTTTTATGTTTCAGAAACCAAGTGGAATGTCCACGCCAACATCCCCAACACAAATTGCTCCACAGGTAACAGTTGTTGGAGAAGTACATATTTCGTATACAGTAAAACTCAGTTAAAGCGAATTCGGTTAATCCTATCTTCATCCAATTTGGGACAAAACTTGGGGTACAAATGATTTAAAGTGCTAGGGCTTAATCTAATCAAAATCTGTCAATCGGGATCTTCACCTAATTCAGACAAATATTTTATTCCAAGAAGGTCCAGATTGTGTTATTTTTTACCTCACCAAAGGTGTTTTTTACCAAGTTTGTCTTTTATAGTTGATCAAATGCCTCTTTTAATCTGTTTCACTGTGTCTTAAAAATATGTTATTATGGCACAATTCTTTCTTGATCCTTGTTGAGATTTATATTTCATACTGTAGATTTTCTGGGAATGACAAAAGATAGTTAAAATTTTCTCAATAAAATTAATAATAACGGGTCAAACTTATTATAGGTCCCTGCTGTCTTTTATCCTCCAAATCAACAAGTCGTTTTGATCAACAAGAAGAGAGGTATGATATGCTTTATTAATTTGACTTCATGTATTGGTCCCATTTTTATTTGTTGGTTGTGGTAATAGTGTACAGCACTTGATGTGCTTTTGGGTTATCTAGGTTTTTTCTTATCCAATTAAAAGTGTTTTTACATACTGTTTTCTGTAATCTGTCAATTTGTTTGTTTTGTAGGACATGTTAGCCATATTTTTCTCATTGAAATAAGCTGTTAAACGAAAGATAAAACAAAGAGAATAGTGTGTAGTTAAATGTTGTTAATTTAAGCTAACACGTTGAACTTGTCAAGCTAATAAACATACTTTCCAAAGTACAAAGACACAACTTTAATTACTATTTTGTATATTGCCACAATACATTCTTTACTTGCTGGTCTTCACAAGACAAGATTCTTTCAGAATTGTAAAATAGGGTCGACCACAAACTTTCATTTTTTCAAACAACAGAACCGTTTTTGAGATAATGTCATTACTTTTTTAGGTATGACCACTCCAACCCCAGCTATTATCAGTCCTACTGGCAACGAACAAGTTGTCGGTCACCATATGACGCAACCAATTCATCCAACAATTGGTGGACCCCAGTACCATGCCCATCCAGGGGTCAGTAGTTCACCATTTGTTTTTTCATGCCTGTGCAAAATAGCATGATTTTTTTATCGTTTATAATTTGGATTGTTTGTGTGTGACTTAAAACTTGAAGAAAGTTTAAATATCGATTTTTTGACTTCTTTTCATGTTCGTTCTCAATCAGTGATTTAATCTTGATCACTGATTGTGATTTTTTGTGAGCCAAGAATAAATCAACTTTATTATTTTATGTTCTTCCAAATTTCCTGATTCACGTTTCTTTTCTTTTCAGCCTCAATTTATTATCGCCCCGAATGCTCAACATATGTCTGGACAACCAAATGTAATGCCCCCGGTTAGTTGCATTGACATCTGTTGGTAACATTTTGATCAAAACGTTACTGAATTGCCTGTTTTTGTTGAAACTTTTTACTTAAGTCTGACTCTTTACGAAATGCGTATTTTGTTATTTTCCATTTTGTCCATACTATAGCTCACATAACAACTATGAAATGGTGTCTTTTTTATGGTTGTATTTTGGCATTACAGTACCAAGGCATGGAGCAGATGGTTTATCAGGCTGGTCATATGGTTCATCCCACCACACCACGAGGTGTACCTGGTGTCTACACCAGTGAACCACAAATATATAGTAAGTTGGTTCCTCTAGGACTGTGGTTTTCAACTTTTTTCATACTGCGACCTAAGTTTTGTAACCAAATGTAACTTGCGACCCCTTTCAAAAATTTCCATATTTTTGGTATAGTGACGTACTACAGCATTTGTTTTGTATTGTAATGGTCATAATGCAACGCAAAATAAGTTTAAATCAAATGGTTTGACCTTTCAGGTGTGTCCATTTTGGTATTGCTGATAAACATTTACTATAAATGTTGATCAAAGGCCTTTGTGACCCCCCGTAAACTGGCATGTGACCCCTGGGTTGAAAACCACTGTTTTAGAGACCTTTCAGTGTTTTTCTTTTTCTTGTTTTTAATCTTTCTGCCAGAATAATATTGTTACTTATATTGGGTCGATTGTACTTACACTGACTGTCGGTTTTTGTATTAATAGAGCAATTACCTTTTTGTTTTAGGTTACTCTCCGCAAATTCATTTCCCCCAGCAACAAAACCCTCAACAACAGCAACAACAAGCGCAACAACAGCAGCAGCCGCCTCCACCACAACAACAACAGCAGCAGCAGCAACAACAACAAACACAGCAACAACACGTAGCTCAGAGCGGTTATGTACAACAACCAAGGCCACATTCAGCACACACTCCAAACCAGGTTTGTTTTTGTCAACTTGTAGGTATAATGATTGAAAGTAGCCAGTGTACTTTTGTTTGTTGCAGATATTTTGAAACAAACGTTTCAACAGCAAAAATATAAAACTGTGTTACTTTATGTCACCATCTTTGCCTGTTATGATTTCAATAACTGTTGCTGTTTAAGTACATGTCTAGTGATTTTTTAGGTACTTTAATCATTAAGTGTTTTGAATTTATGAAAGGAAAAAATCATGTTTAATGCAAATTTTTGTATTATCCAATCCAATAAACTTTTGTTTTAAATTCTGCAAACTGTTACTTAATAAGACATACATTCTTTTTCTTGAACAAAAAGATACTTTTTGCGTCATTTTTGCCAAAAAGTTGTATCAACGTCATTACGAGTTACGTCATATTTGCCTAAACATGCTTGAAAGTGCATCTGATGTCACAGTGAAAACACTTGACCAAATGTTCAACAAAAAACACAAAACATTTTTTTTACTAGGCTCTGCCACCCACGAGCCCTGCTACCAACATGCAGCAGCCAACACCGTCAGCAGGTGTCGCTGTTAACGCACCCCCGCCAATGCACCCCCCTCATTCACAGAACACGATGATAGCTCCAGCTCACCAAGCAGGGTTTTACCCTCAACAAGTAATCAGACATTCACACATGCAAGCCGGAATGCATGGAACAACCGCTGCTATGGTACCAAGCAGGTAATTATTATCAAGATGACCGTTTTTCTTGTGATAAGACCAACTCAATTGGTTGGATAAAAGCTCTCAATACTAATCTAACTCACACCAGACACTATTTTGTAATACCCTGATACGTGGCGTGAATAACACAGTTATTAAATAGGTAGTTAGGCCAGTGGTTCCCAACAATTGAAGAATTTTTGAGCAGAGGAATTTACTTTTTTACATTTGGTTTGTAAATAGCCACTTAAGCTCTGGGAATATTGACCTGTGAAGTTTATACAGGACCTGATTTTAAATGTTCTTTGTATGGTTTAGCATATACTATGTAGTTTAGTATATTAGGGAGGAATGAAAATGTTTTGAATAGTTCATGGAGGAATTCGCCGAATAAGGTCCACAGGGTTAGAAATGAAGTGTTTAATAACTGATGATGACGTGTTTTGTTTGGCGAATCGATAACCAGAATTGCATTAGTAACATGCTCAGTCACAGATTGATTTAAGTGTGCTAAAGTTTTAGGACGATTTGTATCAGTGCTTCCTTGATTTTTCATTCTATTCTTACCTTTTTCCTAGCCCACATGGCACGACCTACCCGACGTATCCCGCAATCCACGGAAACTACATTGCAATGCAGGGGACACCTGGTATCGCGCATAGCCCCAATCCTCCAACCCAGCAGTACGTCCAACAAAATGTAGTGACGACCGCACCGACCCACGGACAGCAGTACGCACCACGACAAGCTTGTAAGTATTCCAAGCATTTTTACCGTTTAGTTGTTTTTGCAGTCACAAGCCCCAACAACATACAGACGAAACGGGAAAACATTTCTTTAAAACATAGAATCGTAAATGCACTTAAGTATACCAAACTAATGCCAAACAAAGCATAAGCAAATCTCAACATAAAAACGGTAGAGCTACTAACACCATACGTTTCGCTTCATCCAAAAGTGCTTAATTTTCGATAGGTGGCGTAAAGAGCTGAATTATCTATTTAGCGGCTATAAATGGGTTGGGTTGGGAAATATTTACATAAAACTTTTACATTAGTAACTAATTTTTTGGGTTAGTTTTATTGAATTTTAAGTGCTAATACCTTACCCCAACTCTAATAGCCCTAACCGTTAGCATTTTTTGAGATACACCGTTTTGAAAATTAAGCACTTTTGGATCAGGCGAAACGTATGGTGTTAGTAGCTCTACCCATAAAAACAAGCTTAACAAACACAAAACAGTGACACACAGAAATATAGACAAGCATTTGAAATACCCTCGGAACACAGCACATTACAATTACACCTCACACCCTTACCAAGAGTTATCGATTTCAAGGTAATAAAAGACTAACAGGAAAAGTCTATGTTTTTCTTCATAAAAATGAGACAAGCGTTTTTCTGAAAATACTTCTATTTAAACCACCACCTTGAAATGCCTAATATTGCATTTTTACTTATGTCAAATTGCAAAACAACAGATGCAAGTATTTTTTTGAAATAAGAACATTCATTTTTTGTGATACGTCGTCCATTAAAAAAATAAAGGACAAGTCTTAGAAATAGGAACGTTGTGGCTACGATTTCAGTACCCAACTAACCGAAACAAACACACAAGAACAATGTTTTACGGACAGCATCAAACACGAAAATATTAGCACTGGGGCAAAAACTTCGTACTCGTACAGTAACACAGTTTAACATCTCCACAAGTTTTCACACAGTCAGTCAGCTGTGTCAAGTCTATCTAACAAAACTTATGTGTTTTGCCAGATCCTCAACCGGTCCTCCAAACCTACCAACAGCAATCTAACTAAGCCGTGTTAAAACATTTGTATCCATTTACCATCATACATCTATATGACTTCACGACTTACTGAACCTGTCGTGTCTGGACGAGGCTGCTCCGAGATTAGCTTGGCGTGTGACGTCACGCTTCGTCAATACGGTAGAAGGTTGAATTTTCGTATTTGTTTGTGTGTGTATTTTTTGTCCATGTGAAATTCGTCCTTATGCCTGACACATCTGAAATTTGGCTCCGTTTTTGTGAAACACACCAAATGTTGCACGCTGTTGCCCTGCGAGAGGCCTACTTGTTGTGACATAGAAGAAACCTTCAAATTTGAAGGCATATCATTGAAGTAAACTGAATCCAGTTGTAAGTAGAAGACTAGTTTGTGACACTATCCACTAAATACAAAAAATACTCTGATTATTTTACGCACCTTTTAAAAATTTTGTCGATGAAATATTCAGAGGCATATGTAACTGGTTACAAGCAACGCAAAAATTACGTTTGTTCGAATGAAGCACCTAACTTCTGAAATGTATAGTAATGTTGTCGGACATGTGCCTTCGTCTCATCCTGTATTCGCTCGGTCAACCTCAGAATTCCCCAAAAAAACATTTTGGAAGTCAAGTACAAAAAAGCGTTAATTTCCCAATCTTTACTCAAACCAATTTTGAAACTTTTTCGCTATTTTAGGCCGCTCTCTTGCCCAAACCCAATTCTGTACACTTTCTAATGACGCATCAAAATTACTTGCCTGAGGTTAGGTTTTTAGTGCTAGTTTTTTTTTTCTAAATCGTCGAAGTATTTTACAGCAATGTAAAAAGTTTGGAATCTTTAAACTTTTTGATACATAACCTTGCGATTTTGAACTTAACCCCAAAATGAAATAAAATAGCCTTAAACGATCACGTAAACAAAAAATACGACATTCTTTTGTAAGCCCAGTTACATAAAACAAAAATAAGTAAACAAACGTATCTTTTCTTATGCTCAAAATTTGATGGTGTCTTTGAATCGTCTTTCAAAAGTATCGCAGATACGCAATGTGTGTAGGTTGTGTACAGTGATTCTCCATACCTTGTTCATTTGCGTTTTCAACTTAGGGCAACATAGCCTTTCCCTCAGTTAGTTTATAGACATCTGCAGTGATTAAAGAGGTGACTAACAAACGTTAATCAACGTTCCAAATTACTTGTTCATTAGAATTTAGACCTAAATGTCTTCTTGGTAAAAACTAATTAACAAAATATGAATTGCCACTAGCGGAAATTCAAAATTAAAGCAGTGAATAGAGAATGATAGATTTTAACGTCGTGGCATTTAATCAATTTCTGACTCGTTTTTTTGTAAATAGTGTCCATCGCCCTGACGTCATTCGCCTATGTATGACATCATAGTTGTGTTTAGCATACACGTAATTTCGGGCGTCTCATGAAATTTCCTTTCGTCGTCACTTATTCATGACGTCACCAATATGTGCGTAAAAGTAGCGAAGTGTGTCATTTGTACAGCCCAATGGGGTCAACGTAACGAAACGATTTAAATATTTGGTTAACTAAAAGTATCGCTGCAAAAGCGGCTTAATGCGTCTTGCAGTGTGGTTTAAAGAACCCTGCTAGCAAATTCGTAGGTGCTATCGTATCGTCTGGGTTCCTCGCTTAATAAACCCGGGCCAATTGTGTTGTGTGTAGGAGTAATTTGGACTGTTTTATTTATTGCGATATTGTCATGAGTTGCGTGCTATATGTATATGTATGTACAGTTACTTGTGCTGCTATAGCCTACCTTTTCCTAAACCCCGGGGCGTGCGCCAGTTTCATTGCTTGTTTACCTTGCCTGTGCAGGGATCAATCGAACGGGTTCGAGGTTGTTCAAAACGCTGGTTTAAATGTTTGCGAGTCCTTTTTCGCTGAAAGCACCTTGTATTAGGCCTGATTGTTTAAATCGCCCTTTGTTCTTCAAGAGCCTACCCACAATGTATGTCATTGCTACTGGCAGCCCTTTACTCTATTTTTCTACGACTATGCACGCTAAGCGATCTGCAGGCGTGATTGTTGTTTTTGTTTTTCTCGTCACTCATTGCAAATCTGGATTCTGGAAACGATATACCAAATTCATACCACATCTCCTCCTACAAGAAAATTGCAGGAAACTATAAATGACTTGTGGATTTTTAATTCATGTTTAATCCGGTTATACTTGAAATACAAGCAAACACGAAGAAACGTTTTTTTTGTTTTTTGTTTTTACGACAAGATGTGTGTATTATTGCACAAGGTAAGTAGTCTACACAAAAGTGTAAACTCCAATGTATTTTGGCAGCAACTTACTTGCAAGAAATAATATTGTGTAGCCTATTGATTGAGGAAAAACACATAAAATGGCAAGAATCAACAAAATACAGGTTTGCATTTAGAACAAACAGAAGCGTCTTCTAGTAACCTCATAAAATGAACTACAGTTTACTAACATGTTTTAAAAAAGGGTGCACTTTTCTGTACACAATTCTCGCGTGTGTGTGAACAGGTGACAACTCCAGATTTGGTCTCATGTATGTTTCTGGGTCCACGTAATCGCAAAATGCGATTTCACGAGTCCAAGGATCATTCTTCTTCGCGGTAGATTTGGCCCAGTGAGCATTTGCAACCACCGCTATTTCGTAATCACAACCTAACCGCCGAGCTGTCTCCTTTGTCAGCTCTCTTGATGTTTCAATTAGCCCATTTCGTTTAAATTCGTCCGCCACGCCACCACTACTATGCATCAGCATTTTCTGGGCGTTTAACTCTGTGAAAATGTCTTTGAACATCCAGTCCACAAAACGCGAGAGAGCTGAAAGCTCTGGTGAGCAATTTTCTTCGCATTTCAGTTTTGTCTGTGGGGCATCCTTTTTCATTACACTGCTTTGAAATATGGCAGCGAACATGCCTGAAGCTTTATGAAAACAACCATACGACAATCCGTTATTGATCATCAGCTCCGTCTGCTCTAAGTTTCTTCTACCCATTTCCTTATCCTTGACTCGAAAGATTTTGGCAAGTGGTAGCTGCTTTGAGTAATATTGGTAGACAAACTGCTTGGCTTGGTCCATGTCCGTTTCAGTTAATTGACGCCAGACAAATTGATTCTCCATAGTGTTATACCTTTGTTGTGCAAGATTTGGCAATAAATCCAATTTATGTGGTTTTCCTTTAAATATGTGACAATTTTGCTCAAATAATTTCCTAACACTAGATTTTGCACTAAAATGAATGATTGTAAACAGCATCGTCGATTTGGAGATTTGTTGCTTGGTAAAAACAAGAAGCATTGAAAGAGGACACCGATTAATTTGAACAACCACCAAACACGGATTTGAAAGCATTAAGTAGGGTATAAACAGGCACAATAATAACAGTGATTTCAGTAAAGGTTAAGGTAAATTATCTGTTAAGTTGGACTCATTCCGTTTTTTTACATCTACAAAATCGATTTTTTTGACATACATTGCAACACTTTGGCAACATTGATCTACACTGCCATTTTTTTACCTAGTTTTCTCACAGGAAGTAATAACAGCTCTATAAAGCTTGGGTATTCAACAAGATATGTTCAGAAATTAGGCACTACTTCGATGCGTTTCTGTAACCTTCTGTCAGGCAAATCAACTAGCATATTTTGAAGTATGGCAAATTAAACAGCCATTAAACGTTTTTTTACAGTTTATTGAGTTCGGTATAATCTTTGACAAGTTTATTTTCCTAAACAATTAGTCTTTTTTAGTTTCAATAACCTTACTGTAAATCTTGCGACTGAACTGAACTTGTCATCCTAATATTGCATTGAAGCACTAATTTGGTCGCAGCCCAACATAGGAGAGTGAAACTTGATCTTTCTAAATTAAACAGCAAGCGTTTTATACTTTTGATCGACTGTACTGTAGCAACTGGCAAGTACAAAAGGCATTCGGGCGTGTGAAAAACCGCGAATTACCAAGTCAAGCATAACCGCCCTAACTTTGTTATGTAACAGAGAAGAGATCTTGCGTGCGTTCTCACTTCATTACAAAAACTGAACTGTTTACAATTCGTCTACGAGACTGCTAAAAGGAATAAACAAATACAAGGTAGTATTTACCTTGGATTTAGGGACTTGAATGATTAAGATGAAATAAATTTTGTTTGTATATTGTCTGTTATCGTGTATTTGTTACTTATTAAGCACCCAAACACCTAAGGGGAACTTAAAAACTGAAGATTTGTTCACAAAATAAATGACCACACATATTAGGCATAAGATGTTTATCTAGCGGCCTTGGCTATTACAAAGTTTTGCATTCACGCTAGCTCGCAACGACTGTAAAGTAAGAACTAGGTTAGCACGAAGTTGAAACGAGGTCATGCCAGTCGTCGTGCCTGGCGTCGGTATTTTGGCCAATTGACACAGTGTTTAAGGCCTACAGTTTCTTGTTGTAAAACTGGCTACATCAGAATAAAAGCTTAACCGGTATACTTCTTTCGCAGGAAGTACAAAACGGCTTGTTATAAGGATAAGTTGGTGTTGTCTTTTTAATTGCCATTTCTTACCCTTACAGAAATTGTGAAAAGCAAAATGTTTTGCATAGAAGATCGTAGATTTGTTTACTTACACCGTTTGATGCAATCGTTCAAAGCCTTTTTCTTGCAGCCTTTAATTAAGTATCGTCTCTAATCTTTTGTTTTAAGCGATGCAGTTGTCGCCTCCAGGAAAACATGAAAACAACAGATCAGACCAGCGGCGCTGTTCCTTGTTGTTAAAGTACTAAAACTTGCTTCATCAGAATATAAGCTTGATCGGTTTAGTCTTTCGCAGGAAGTACAAAACGGTTTGTTATGAGTAAAAGTTGTTGTTGTTTTTAATGGCCATCCATTTCTTGACTTGGCAGAAAGGTAAAAAGCAAAATATTTTGTAGTGAAGGCCGTAGATTTGTTTACTTACACTGTTTGGTGCAATCTGTGATTAGAGAAGCCTTTTTCTTACAGCCCTTTGTTAATTATTGTTACTCATCTTTTGTTTTGAGCAATGCGACTGTCACCCCTCCAGGTAAACATCAAAGCGACATATCAGTCCAGCGCCGTTTTACTGAATCACCTTTTTTAAATCCTCGTTAGTGCTTTATGGCAGAAACCAATAATCATGAGGATCTTTTCAGTGTGCTATTCCTAAAAGAGTGTTTTCGTAAAACAGCTAACTCAAACCTATGGTATAGTGTAGCTGCAGCATTTTGTGCTCTATAACGCTCTATATGTCTGTCGTCTATTCACCAAAAGCTTAGGTTGCTTGATCCAAACTAAACGAAAGAAATAAGTGCTTGTTGTTCAAACTTGAAACTGTTGCACACAAAATATAAGTTTCATATTTAATTTAACACAATATTTATGATCTCCTAAACTAAAAAAATAGTTGATTGGTTGTTAAATTGTCCAGCTAGACTCTATCAGGAGCAGTGCTGGATTAAGGGTCTGCTGGTCTGTAGTCACAATTTATAAGTGGCCCGAAAATCAGGATTGCCAACTAAAAAATTAGAATTATCAGTGTTGCCAAATCATTCTACTGATTTTAAAGTGGTCTGGATTTTTGACTGGCCTGTAGGCACGGGCCTACTTTGCCTAATGGTTAATCCGGCACTGATCAGGAGTTGATGGATGTGTTTGTCATTAGCTTTGCAAATAACTTATAACCAACTTTTCCTTAATTTAACATTGTTAAAATTTTCTGACAGGCAATTCAACAACAAACAACTTAAAATATAGGCTCGCTTTTGCATTTAGAAAACATCAAGTCTAAACTCATGGAGAAAAAATTTGTCTGGCGAACGCTAACTGAAAGCGACATGGATGAAGCCAAGCAATTTATCTACCAATATTACTCAAAGCAGCTACCACTTGCCAAAATCTTTCGGGTCAAGATAAGGAAGTAAACAGAACTGATGATCAAAAACGGGACATCATACGGTTGTTTCCAAAAAGTTTCTGGAAAATTTGCGGCCATAATCCAATGTAGTGTACTGTTAAACGATGAAGCAGAAACAAAACTAAAATGCGAAGAAAATCGCTCAGCTGAGCTTTCAGCACTGTCGCGTTTCGTGGGCTGGATGTTTGTCACGTTCCCGTTTGCACGGTTACGCAAAAGATTTGGGACTGACTATCGGAAGTTCTTTAACAACTAACGCTCGTGTACTCTGATCGGCAGCAAACCTCTTCTTTTACATTTATTCACGTCCAACCACAACCAACACAACAAAAAAACAACAATTCAGCACTACTTCGCAGTTATCTCTATCTTCTTCTCTGTTACGTTACGTTATATCTTTATGGTTAGATAGGGGCGCTTATATATCACGCGTTTACAATTATTGAACGAAAAAAGGCGTTAATTCGCTGTGACGATTTCCTTTAGATAAACAATGGTGATTGGCACCTCGTAACAGCGCGAACTGATAAATTGGCACATTAAACACAAACAAAAGAAGTGATGGTGTGAAACGGCCATTCGCAACAAAAAGGCTTGACCCACACAGTAAAACTCCAGCCGTTTTGGGATAACGTCGCTTGAGAACTGGGTGGCAGGATATTGTCATGGGGCGGTCTAGAATATTTGTGACAATGTTCAAAGATATTTTTACGGATTTGAACGCTGAAAAATTGCTGGTACATTGCTATGGTGCAGTGGCGGACGAATCTAAACGTAATGGCCTTCTTGGCATGGCAGGAGATTTGATCAAAAAATCTGCTTTGCGCTTAGGCTGTGAATACGAAGTGGGGTTAGTTGTAAATGCCTACGCGGGCAGGGCTGCCGCGAATCAAAAGGAACCTGTTTTTACGATACGTGAAATTACATTTCGTGACTACGTGGACCCTGAAACCGGCATGAAACCAAATCTGGAATTACTGCCTGTGCACACATACGCGAAGACGGTGTACAGAAAAGTGCACCCTAGTACTTCCTGTGAACATTCTAGTAAACTGTAGTTAGTAAGACTATTTTACGTCTACCTATATTTTGATATGTATGGCAATGTTCTACTGTTTATACCTTCACTGAGAATAAGAGCCTAAACGATAGGGAGTAATAACAGCTCGATATAAATGCTTTGGTATTCCACAAGCGGTGTGCACAAATTACAACTTGTAAGCACAACCAATCTAATGTGTTTTTCAACCTTCTGTCTGGAAAATCAACCTACTTCTTTTACAGTATGGCGAATTGAAACAGCCATTATACGTGTTTTACCCTTAATTGTGTCCGGTATAATCTTTGTATTTCCTAAACAATCAGTCTTAGTTAAACACCTGAGGGGAATCTTAAAAACTTAAGATTTGTTTGTACAGAATGAATGGCCATGTATATTACACATAAGATGTTTAATTTATCTAGCGGCCGAAACACAGTTTTACTTTCAACTGGCAACGACTGTATGTCTAAAAGTGAGAACTAGCGCGAAGTTGAAACGAGGTCATGTAAGTCGTTGCGCCAAGCAGTTTGTTCCTTCCTAGTGTTGAGCAACCCTTGCGATTGGCATTTGGCCAATTGGCACAGAGTTTAAATGACTTGTGGATTTTTCATTCATGTTTAATCAGGTTATACTTGAAATACAAGCAAACACGAAGAAACGTTTGTCATGTGTGTATTATTGCACAAGGTAAGTAGTCTACGCAAAGGTCTAAATTGCAATGTTTTTTGAAAGCAATCTATTGGCAAGAAATAATATTGTGTAGCCCAGGGGCGGGCAACATACGGCCCGCGGGCCGGATCCGGCCCGCGACGGGATTTTGAGCGGCCCGCAGACAGTTTCAAGTCTTACATGATAATGTGGCCCGCGGCCACAGTCTGCCGCAATCCCCCACTATTTGCTTACTGCGTCAAATTATAGTTGTAACGGTCAGTAACGCTCCCCAATAGCAAAAAACTTTCCCGCCGTTGTTACCATTGCACCATGCATCGATTGTTACGACATAACTGCCAACCTTGTGTGTGGCCTGCTTTCACTGTTTCCTTTGTTTCCACACGTGTAGCCTAGTTAGTGTTTCAGCAGTATCAAAGTCCCTGGTGTATGCATTAAATTTGCTGTGGTGAATAATTTTATGTTATATCAGTTAGATCAGGGGTTCCCAACCTTTTTACGATTTCGTACCACTTGGACGCTTTGCACTGCCACGCGTACCACCATAGAGCACATCAATGTGCTCTGTGGTACCACTTGCAGAACAACTAATTTGTTCGAACCATATTTCTTTCAACGCTACAAAACAGTAGATGATATCTATCAAGAGAAATCATTTGACACAATTAACGCCCACCGTGTTGTACGGCTTTTCATAGCAACTATGCCTTTTGCTGGCAATTGACATGACCTGTATTTTGAAGATGATACGAAACAACAGAAATAGTTACGCAAAAATGACAATAGGCCTGGGGAATGTTTTTTTTTGTAAACAAAACCAGATAAACAAAATATAAGGTTGTAAATCCAGGTTTACGCGTACCACAGGTTGGGAACCCCTGAGTTAGATTGTTTGGACTGTATTGTATTTGTGATGTTCTTGAATGTATTTGGTTTAGGTGGTCAAAAATCCGTTTTAAATCACTAGATAAATACGCGATTAATGTATCGATTCAGGAATCCGGCCCGCCAAGTACTTCATTTTCCCATATCCGGCCCGCCGACTGGAGAAGTTGCCCGCCCCTGGACTGTAGCCTATTGATGGAGGTAAAACACGAATATTGGCAAGGATGGACGTGTAGCGATTACGTCATAATTTGTGCAAACTTTGCAATAGTTGTTTACCAAATTAGCTGGTTTTAGCTTGCTAAAATGCTCGAGTTGATAATATTCCCTGTTACAGTTAAATTAGGAGGTTGATCGACCTTGCTATCTGGTGTTTACCCGCTTTAATCGTATGTTTTGTATTGTGCGGTAAAGTAGGCGCTGTTTTGTGTGTGAGAAAATGTGCAAGCGCCAACGGCAAGAGCATAGTTGTACAGTTTAATGTCACGTGCTATGAATTTATAAAACGTACCGCTGATGTAATGGCTCATAGCAGTTTTAGTCCTACCGCAGTTAACTCTTTGGCTTACTGTTTAATTACTTGCATTGAAATAATGTGTTGGTTGCTAGTTTAACTTGAATTTATATGTAAACGTTATTACTATTAATTTCTAACGACTTGTTTTTGTTTCCCAAACATTCTATTTGAATAAGACATTCTATGTGAATAAGATTCTGATTGAATAAGACAATAAACAAATTGAGGTACAAAACCCTTGTTTGTCGAGACTCATGACATTGATTGACGAGGAACAGTCTGAAAGAGAGGACGAAGGTACAGGTAGTCTTTACCTACCACACTTAATACCGCTTGGCGTGCCACCGCGCCGTCCGCTGGTTTTCTATAGAAACGTACATAGAGACTGGTGTGCTAGATTATTTGATCTAGTAGACTATTTCGAACTCCCTCCTAAAGAAGAGTTCATCGAAGGTGTTTTGACTAGAGACATTGCCGTGCAAATAAGTTCATTCAATACCAACAGAAGTTATATCACTACAACGTATAGCTTCAATCTACTGATCATCATAGATCCAGACGAGCCTGATCTTTATCACGATCTATACGCTATACGCAAGTTTACCAACATAAGCACTGTGTGACTAAGCAGGTTACGAAGGCCATTTACTACACCTTTGTACCCACAGACGAAATACAGGTTTGCGTGTATAACAAATAATTAGGAGTGACTTTTGCGTAAGAGTCCCACATAAAAATGAACTACAGTTTACTAACATGTTTGGGAGAGGGCTCCACTTTTTTGTACACAATTCTCGCATGTGTGTGAACAGGTGACAACTCCAGATTGGGTTTTATGCCAGTTTCTGGGTCCACGTAGTCACAAAATGCGATTTCACGAGTCCAAGGATAATAATTTTGCTTTTCGGTAACCTTGGCCCAATAAGCATTTGCGACAACCGCTATTTCGTAATCACAGCCAAACCGCCGAGCTGTCTCCTTTATCAACTCGAATGATTTTTCAAGCAGCCCATTTCGTTTAAATTCGTCAGCCACTGCACCACAACTATGCATAAGCATTTTCTCAGCGTTTAACTCTGTAAAAATGTCTTTGAACATCCAGTCCACAAAACGCGAGAGTGCTGAAAGCTCTGGTGAACAATTTTCTTCGCATTTCAGTTTTGTCTGTGGGGCATCCTTTACCATTACACTGCTTTGAACTATGGCAGCGAATTTGCCTGAAGCTTTATGAAAACATCCGTAAGACGTTCCGTTGTTGATCATCAGCTCTGTCTGCTCCAAATTTCTTCTACCCATTTCCTCATCCTTGACTCGAAAGATTTTAGCAAGTGGTAGTTGCTTTGAGTAATATTGGTAGACAAATCGCTGGGCTTCGTCCATTTCCGTTTCAGTTAATTGACGCCAAACAAATTGATTCTCCATCGTTTTAAACCTTTGTTGTGCAAGATTTGGTAATAACCTAAAATTTAGTGGTTTTCGTTTAAATGTGTGACAATTTTGCTCAAATATTTTCCTCAAACTAGATTTTGCACTAACTTGAATGACCGAAAATAACATCGTCGATTTGGATACTTGCTGCTAGGGAAAAAAACACAAGAAGCATTGAAAGACGTTATCTATCAATTTGAACAACCACCAAACACGTATTCGAAAGAGTAAAGTAGGGTGTGAACAGGCACAACACTATAGTGTTATAACAGTGATTTTAGTAGAGGTTAAGATAACGCATGTCTCAAGTTGAACTCTTTTCTTCTAAATGTTGGCGTTTTTTAAAAAAAATTACAGACTAACTTTTTTACTGTGTACAGTGTGCAGACCAGGCGCGTGCTGCCTTTATCACTGTGGGGATAAATGCAATTACCATGATTAGATCGCGGGCCGTACCTTTATGTAACACAGAGTGATTTTACTTTGTTGCATACCAAACACGATTCCGATTTGCTAGAACATTGTGTTTGGGCTGATTTTGAAGCTTGTGTTGAGGAGAAAACTTTGCAAGACATTATATGGAGCACCCCTGGCGTTATGACGTTCATAACGTTGAATATTAATTTCAAAATACGCGTATTAATAACTGAAAAATATTTTGTTTTCGAAAGTTTGTGCGCTGAAAAGCTTTAAAAGCGTAGAATATTGTGTCAAAATTTCAGTATCGTATCTTTTTTAGTTTTAGCGCAAAGCGATTGCTCACTGGCTTCACTCTGGTCAAATATGCCTATTTGGAGTTAACAACTACAAGTAAATTTCGCATTTGGCTCTAGCCGCGTACAGCCAGGTCACAGAAAAATAGCACCGGGCGCATTAATCTGCATAAAAATATATCATAGTTGGACTCGTTTGGTAGTACATTTCAAATCCAAGCGTCCCTGTTGCCGCACTAACTTTGATAAATGAGCCCGGGTTGTACACCCTTGGTCTCGCCTTGACTATTTTTTGATTAACCTTGCAAATGAATGTTAAGGTAGGATCGTTTTTCCCAATTTGACGTTTATAATACGTAACAAAACTAAGTTCTTTTTGACATGCATTACAACGTTTTGACAACATTTACTCACACTGTAGCGGCCTCTCTCACTACCGTTATCGTGTACTTTCATACTACAGCGAACCGGACAGATTGCCTTCTTTCTCTGACTCTCGTCTTATGCGGCGTATTCGCAAATTGTGTTATTCTATTACGATGTATCTCGAATAAACACCTCGCTACATTGCCATTTTTAACCTAGTGTTCTGACAGGATGTAGAATCACAGCTCGACATAAATGCTTGGGTATTCAACAAGCGGTGTGTACAAATTAAGCACAAACACTCCTCCGATGCGTTTTTCAACCTTCTGTCTGAGTGTCTGGAAAATCAAACTTCTTTTACAGTATGGCGAAATGAAACAGCCATCAGTCATAGTTTCAATAACCTTACTGTACATCTTGCGGCTGAACTGAACCAGTCAACATATACTGCATTGAAGCGCTAATTTTGGTCGCAGCCCTTCATTGGACCGCGAAACTTGATCTTTCTTACGTAAACAGAAAATGGTTCTGGTCGGCTGTGCTGTTCCTGTACCTGTACCAGCTGGCAAGAGGCAAGTACGATTATCTGTACGAAAGGCATTCGGGCTTGTGAAAAAAGCGCGAATTACCAAGTCAAGCATGACTGCCCCAACTTGTTGTGCAACAGAGAATTGTGTCAGAGATCTTGCTTTTTTACTTCACTACAAAACCTGAGCTGTTTACAACTCGTTTACGAGACTACTGTATAGAAATAAACAACACAAGGTAATACCTTGGATTTAAGGCGGCCTTGGCTATTACAGAGTTTTGCATTCACGCTAGCAACGACTGTAAGTCTGAAAGTGAGAACTAGGTTAGCACGTAGTTGAAACGAGGTCATGTCAGTCGCTGTGCCTAGCATCGGCTTTTGGCCAATTGGCAGTATTTAAGGCCTACAGTTTCTTGTTGTAAAACTGGCTACACCAGAATAAAAGCTTAACCGGTCTAGTTCTTTCACAGGAAGTACAAAACGGCTTGTTATGAGTATAAGTTGATGTTGTATTTTTATTTTCCATTTCTTGCCCTTACAAAAAGGTAAAAAGCAAAATGTTTTGCATCGAAGGTCGTAGATTTGTTTACTTACACCGTTTGATGCAATCATTCATCAGAAGCCTTTTTCTTACAGCCTTTTGTTAATTATCGTTTCTATTCTTTTGTTTTCAGCGGAGCAGTTGTCGCCCCAAGGTATTACCTGCCAGGTGAACATCAAAGCATATCAGACCAGAGCTGTCTTAGTGAATCACTCTTTTCAAATCCTTGATAGTGCTTATAGTGGCAGAAACCTTAAATCTTTTACCTAAAAGAATTATCTAGTTTGATCATTTTGTTATTTTCAAGTTATCGTAATCAGCAGCAGCTGTTTTAATGATTCGTTGTTAAGTTAAAGAAAAAAAATGATCTCATGGCCCAATTAGCTGTTGCAGACGTATACCATAAACTAGTCGAGTTGCCCTGGAAAAGTGCTTTGAAAGCGATTTATTGAAAAAGGGTCACTGATCTGTATTTAGCATAATTGCTGTTGTCTGACTAAAGCTTATGTTGTGGTGTAGCTGCAGCGCGTTTAGTCATGGGCCACCAACTGTGCCATATTTTGCTCTCCATAACGTTTTACCATTGTGCAGCTGCATCCGGCATTGGTGATTGTTTTAGTGCAATTGTGAAGCAATGTTTTCTTACACCAAGCGAAATAAACTCAACTCAACTCAGAAAGGATGACTAGTATTTGCAGGCTATTCACAAACAGCTGAAGGATTTTTTTGAATAAACTAAACGAAAAAGTGGTTGTTTTATCATACTTAATTTAACAGATTATATCTCCAAAACTAAAAAATATTTGATTGCAGTTATTTAATTGCCAAGCCAGATGACGTATGTGGTTGACTCGAAGTGAAATTGGTGGATGTATTTGTCATCGGTTTTGTAAATATTACCACCTAGTTTTTCTTACTATTACCATTTTATGACCTCCAGACAGGCAAATCAACACTAAACGACTTGAAATATAGGCTCGCTCATTTTGCATTTGGCTTTGTTTGGAATTGGAATCAAATATCATTGGTGTCCTCATATAAGCAATCTTTACTGTACAATAGCTAAAGCACTTCGAGGCTACATCATGGAGAAACAATTTGTCTGGCGTCAATTAACAGAAAGCGATATGGATGAAGCCAAGCGCTTTGTCTACCAATATTACTCAAAACAGCTACCACTTGCTAAAATCTTTCGGGTCAAGGATGAGGAAATGCGTAAAAGAAACTTAGAGCAGACAGAGCTGATGATCAAAAACGGAACCTCATATGGTTGCTTCCAAAAATTGTCAGGAAAATTTGCGGCCATCATCCAATGTAGTGTACTATTAAAAGATGAAGCAAAAACAAAACTGAAATGCGAAGAAAATTGCTCAGCTGAGCTTTCAGCACTTTCGCGTTTTGTGGGCTGGATGTTGAAAGATATTTTTACGGATTTGAACGCTGAAAAATTGCTGATACATTGCTATGGTGCAGTGGCGGACGAATTTAAACGGAATGGACTTCTTGGCATGGCAGGAGATTTGATCAAAAAATCTGCTTTGCGCTTAGGCTGTGAATACGAAGTGGGGTTAGTTGTAAATGCCTACGCGGCCAGGGCTGCCGCAAAGCAAAAGGAACCTGTTTTTACTATGCGTGAAATTGCATTTCGTGACTACGTGGACCCTGAAACCGGCATGAAACCAAACCTGGAATTACTGCCTGTGCACACATACGCGAAGACGGTGTACAGAAAAGTGCACCCTAGTACTTCCTCTGAACATTCTAGTAAACTGTAGTTATCCGACTCTATAGTCTAGACTGGATAAGCCAATCAAAACCGTATAAAGTCTGCCTCTATTTTGATATGTATTGCTATATTCTATTGTTTAACTTTCACTAAAAATAACAGCCAAAACGACAGAAAGTAAAAACAGCTCGATATAAATACTTTGGTATTCCACAAACGGTGTGCACAAATTAAGCACAACCAATGGAATGTGTTTTGTAACGTTCTGACAGGCAAATCAACTAACTTCTTTTACAGTATTGCGAATTAAAACAGCTATTAAACGTGTTTTATCCTGTATAATCTTTGTCGAGTTTATTTCCTAAACAATCAGTCTGAGTTAAACACCTGAGGTAACTTTCAAAACTGAAGATTTGTTTAAACAAAAGGAATGGCCATGTATATTAGGCATAGGATGTTTAACTTACCTAGCGGCCGTTAAACAGTTTTCCATTAACGGCTGTAAGTCTGAAAGTGAAGAGTAGGTTAGCACGAAGTTGAAACGAGGTCATTTCAGTCGTTGTGCCAAGATGCTTTGTCATTTCCTTGTGTGGAGCAACCCTGGACGCCGGCAGTTGGCCAATTGCCACTGAGTTAGGGCAGACGGTTCCTTGTTGTAAAAGTGGTAAAGCTTGCATCATCAGAATATAAGCTTAACCGGTCTAGTTCTTTCGCAGGAAGTGCAAAACGGTTTGTTATGAGTAAAAGTAGATGTTGTTTTTAATTGCCATTTCCTGACTAGGCAGAAAGGTAAAATGTAGCATATTTTGTATTAATGGTCGTAGATTTGTTGACTTCACCGTTGGTGCAATGTTTGATTAGATAAGCCTCTTTCTTGCAGCCGTTTGGTAATAATCTTTACTAATCTTTTGTTTTGAGCCATGCGATTGTCACCCCCAGGTAAACATCAAAGCAACAGATCAGACTAGTGCCGTTATAGTGGATCACCTTTTCAAATCCTTGTTAGTGCTTAGTGACAGAAACCTCAACTAGTTTATTTAAATTAAGTTTCTAGTGGTAGTTTGATTTAATGTGTGATTTTCAGTTATCTTAATTAACAGCAAGTATAAAAATTATAAATGTTGTTTTAATGATTCAGTAATTGTTAAGTTATAGAAAATTTTTGATTTCATATGGCGCAAATAGCTGATGCAGTGTCAGACTATGGTTTGAACTAGACGAGTAGTCATTAAACCTTGCTTTAAAAGCGACATTTTTTGAAAGGGTCACTAATGTAGATGCAGCATGAATGCTGCTGTCGTCTCATAGCATTGTGCCAAACGCTTTCTTTTGTCCCATTTTGATGCCAGTTATGACGCAATAATCACGAGGTTCTTTCTAGCGTGCTACAACTGAAACTTATTTCGGGTTATTGAGTAATTATTGTAACAGTATACGCTCTTTTCTGAGTGTTTTGTAAAACAGTTAGCTCGAACCTATGGTGTAGTGTAATGTATTTTGTAAATACAACCACAAGTTTTTCTTATTGTTACAATTTTTGAAACCTCCACACAGACAATTCAACATCAAACAACTTGAAATATAGGCTCGCTCAATTTGAATTCGTTTTCGATTGGAATTAGAATCAAATATCATTGGTGTCCCCACGTAAGCAATTGTTGCCGAAAAATAACAAAACACTTGGAGTGTACATCATGGAGAAACAATTTGTCTGGCGAACGCTAACTGAGAGCGACATGGATGAAGCCAAGCAGTTTGTCTACCGATATTACTCAAAGCAACTACCACTTGCTAAAATCTTTCGGGTCAAGGATGAGGATATGCGGAAAAGAAACTTGGAACAAACAGAGAAGATGATTAAAAACAGGACCTCATTTGGTTGTTTTCAAAAAGTTTCAGGAAAATTTGCGGCCATAATCCAATGTAGCGTACTGTTAAAAGATGCACCACAGGTAAAACTGAAATGCGAAGAAAATTGTTCACCAGAGCTTTCAGCACTGTCGCGTTTTGTGGACTGGATGTTTGAAGATATTTTTACGGTTTTGAACACTGAAAAATTGCTGATGCATAGCTGCGGTGCAGTGGCGGACGAATTTAAACGGAATGGACTTCTTGACACAGCAGGAGATTTGACAAAAAAATCTGCTTTGCGCTTAGGCTGTGAATACGAAGTGGCGTTAGTTGCAAATGCCTACGTGGCCAGGGCTGCTGCAAAGCAAAAGGAAGATGTTTGCACGACGCGTGAAATTGCATTTTGTGACTACGTGGACCCTGAAACTGGCGTGAAACCAAATCTGGAGTTACTGCCTGTTCATACACACGCAATAACGGCGTACAGAAAAGTACGCTCTGCTTCATTTCGACATGCTAGTAAACTGTAATTGATTTTAGTCACATTATTTTTTAAATAACACTATCCCTTTAAACCCACTAAAACTGTATAATGTCTACCCAGGATTTGATAACCATAGCCATTTCTATTGTTGTTGCTACAATTCTGACTGCTTGTATTGGACATACTAGTAAACTGTAGTGTTGAATTTAGTGAGACTATTTGACAACCAACACGACACCTCCTGGTCTCGAAAATTTGTCTATTTTAGTATTTTTAGTTTTTTTCATCATCTTTTTAGCACTTTTCTACAAACAGTGTATTCTCATTTTCGACCTCCTGCACTTAATATGCACCTCAAAAGTTAACGTTTGTGGTTGTTTGTGTTTTAACGTGATGAATCGGATTAAATATGAATTTAAATAAAGTCGTGATTCATGTACAGTTTTTAGCATAGCTTTTAGGGCCTCGTCGAGTCATAGTACCCACAATACCACAACTTCACTTTCCTGTGACCCTAGTTACATAACGCCGTGCAATGACGGGGTAGCTGTAGCGCATTTAGTCCTTATTCACCAAATGTGACCTCAACATTTCGCAATCAATAACGTTTCAACGTTTTACAGCTAATTTTTGCTTGATAGTTCAAAAGTTTTCTTTCACCAAGCGATATAAACTCAATTCAATTGGTGGCGTAACAGGGTCATTATTTCAACCCATTGTGCACTGTAGCGATGCTCGCTCAAATTTTACAATAACAATGGTAATACTGCAGCAGCTTTGTAAGAAACAATTTGCACCACTGTTTTAAATTTCTTTATGGAAATGAAATATTTTAGTCTTGTCCACTTTTTAACTTTGTTGAAAATTTGCGGACATAGTATTTGCAGGGGTTGCGCTCAAAATAGTAGAAGTAAAAACCTAATTATAGCTGCTATGTCATCATTTGGTAAATAGATTACAGATTTTTGCCCAAAAATGTTGCCAAATTCAGTTCAATCGTAAGGTTGCAAAGAAAATTACTTAACCTAACAAAACACAATAAACTTGATCATATAAATAAAAGTTGTCACTAAAACTTGATAAAAACGTTACAGTTTAGTCACAAGTTTGGGAGATGCAGGACAAACTTTTTTGTGTATAATCATTGCGTGTGTATAATCAGGCAGCAATTGAAGATTTGGCTTCATGCCAGTTTGTGGGTCAACGTAGTCACAAAACGCAATTTCATGTGACCGATCAGGAGCATATGCCTTTGTAGTAGGTCTTTCCCAATGACGCTTTGCAATTAACGCTATTTCGTAATCACAGCCAAGGCGCTGAGCTAGTTCCTCTGTCAAGTTTCTGACAGTTCTAATCAGCCCATTTCGTTTAAATTCGTCCGCCACTGCACCACAACTGTGCATTAGCACTTTTTTGGCGTTCAACTCTGTAAAAATATCTTTTAACATCCAGTCCACGAAGCGTGAAAGCGCTGAAAGCTCTGGTGAACAATTTTCCTCGCATTTCAGTTTTGTCTGTGTTTCGTCTTTTACCAGTACACTGCATTGAAGTATGGCTACAATTTTTCCTGACATTTTGTGAAAACAACCGTATGATGTCCCGTTTTTTATCATTTGCTCTGTCTGCTCCATGTTTCTTCTTCCCATTTCCTCATCCTTTACCCGAAAGATTTTTGCAAGTGGTAGTTGCTTTGAGTAATATCGGTACACAAACTTCTTTGCTTCATCCATGTCAACCTCGGTTAAAATGCGCCAGACGAATTGTTGATCCATAAGTTTTTGTTTTCTGAAGTACTGACAGAAAAGCTCAGCCAGACTAAAGTACCGAAGTTTTAAAGTGAAGAAGCCTTGTTTTTTGCCGACTCTAGTGCTATTCAGAATTTAGTTTCTGCATGAGACAATTACAAATAGAGTGAGCTTTATTTCAATTTTTGACGCGAAGTAATCTCAAAAATATGCTATAAACTTACTTATTCTATCTCCTCACAACTTTATGGTTTATACACAACATTTCTTCTAGATTTTAGGTAAGCAAATAAACAACCAATCATCAGCTTTCTGGTGTGATGAGTGTTAAATTGAGGCCAGGTATTGCGTACCTTTAGCGATAACCTCTAAATCGAACAGTAACAACGTTCTGGATTCTTTATACCCCAATGTTACTCCTAGTTTTGTACCATGTAGACCTTTAATTACAATAAATGCTTTTTAACGAGCCCCGACTTTGCCTGAAACTGGCAATAAACTTTTATTCAGTTCGACCATTCTTTGCTGTTAGTCTATTTTCCGACCTCCAGTACTTTCACCTCTTTTAGCCCTGTTTTTCATGTGTTTTATACCCAGGTGCCATTTTTTTCTTCTTGAGACGGTATAACAATTGAAGTTAGAAAGCAGACACAAAACCTCGGTTATTAATCAAACACTGTACAAACATCTGCGATCTTCAATCCAAATGTTGCTGCTATTATCAATTTTTCATTCTTTTAGATTATCTTAAATTATTATCCGCTTTATTGTTGTAAAAAATAACTTCCAACCATTCTTTCTGTCCTTCTAGCCACAACAGGAGACTGGGTAAGCTCATAAGCCTATGATTTTGTTTGTTGTTCTCCACTCGACAGCGGGGAACGTTAATTTGTCAACCACACACGCGCCATATAGTCGTTCGAGCGTGCAAAGTGCGGACGAAGCTAAAAAGCAAAATACGTTTACTTTGCCAATTCAAGCGCGACTGTTATAACTGTTCTGTGGTTATCCATCCCTGAACTAAAGTGACAGCACTGTACAGTACCTTCTTCTACAGAAGAGTATGGCACCTTACCATAAGCGTACCTTACCACCGTACTGGTATGTCAATTGTTTTTAATAGTTATTTCAAGATAGTTTGCATTTGCTGAGCTGAGTTGAGTCCATTGGTAAAAAACGCATGCAACAGCAACGAGTGCCAAAACAAAAGTTTGGACAGTTAAATATTGTTTAAATTGAAACCAAGATTTGTTTTATAACCAGCTACAGTTTACTGGAATGGTTAGATGAAGCATACACTTTGTCGTAAATGATCTTCGCGTGTGCGTGAACAGGCAGTAACTGCAGATTGGGTTTCACGCCAGTTTCCGGATCCACGTAGTCGCAAAACGCGATAATACGCGTCGATAGAGATTGTTCATGTTTAGCAACAGCTTCGGCCCAGTGGGCGTTTGCGACCAATGCTATTTCGTATTCACAATCTAAGCGCTGAGCTAATTCTCTTGAAAATTTTCCTGCTTCTTTTGACACTCTTTTTCGTTTAAATTTGTCCGCCACAGCAATACAGCTAAGCATTAACACTTTCTGAGCGTTTAACTCTTTGCAAATGTCTTTGAGCATCCAGTCCACAAAACGCGAAAATGATTTAAGCTCTGGTGAACAATTTTCTTCGCTTTTTAGTTTTTTCTGTGGTTCATCTTTTACCAGTATACTGGTTTGAAGTATTGCAGCGAGTTTGTTAGAAGGCTTGTGAAAACAACCAAATGAGGTTCCGTTTTTGACCATCTTCTCCGTCTGTTCCAAGTTCCTTCTTCCTATTTCCTCATCTTTTACCCGAAAGATTTTAGCAAGTGGGAGTTGCTTTGAGTAATATTTATACACAAAGCGTTTGGCTTCATCCATGTCACTTTCAGTTAGAATCCGCCAAAAAAATTGACCCTCCATGGATTTGCCTTTCAGAGACAAAGCTGCTGACAACTGCAATTAGAATATCCTGTAATACTCGATAGCCTCTACTGATGAATGGTTTGTTTACTTTAGCCCAAAAGATGTTCAGACCTGTACCCTAGTGTAAACTTTAACAGTTCTGCAAAAAAAAAGTGAACTTATTCTGTGAGAAAAAAATGTTTTCTGTTATGTACGCTGCTGTCTAAATTTAGTCAATGCACGCGAAAAACATCGTGACTGCTGTTGCGTAACAATTCTGGCACTAAAATTATATCAAAGCAAAGTGACACTATGGCAAGATATATGTCTTGCCGGTTCTGCAACATTACATTTGGACAAATACATTATATTGACTTGCAACATTACTTGCTCAAAAGACGATCACTTTATTCCCAAGTCAACAAATGCCAGAATGATTTTAAAATCGCTTCCAGACTAACACAATGGCAAAGTTATTGAGTTTTATCTTATACAAAACAACAACAACAACAACAATACTAATAAGCAGTCAAAAAACTTTGACCTTCAACTTAATTTCGTTGGTTCTTGATCATAGTCTTATAGTCAGTCAACTTTTGTTGCCTGATGTGAATGATAAATCAAGTGTTATCTCAATTACTTTTAATCCGTGGGTAATAACTTTTTTTACTACACTTTTGTACTGTTGCAAGTGCATGCTAAACTTGAAAGGTAATACTTAACCCCAGTATAGCCTTTTTTCTGGCAGTCTTGCAAATAACTGTTTAACCTGCCTACGGAAACCATCTGCTGCTTCAGAACTCAAAGCCCGTGTCAAAAACAATTTCGCAAACATACAATCAAGCACAGTACTTGACGCAACGAAAAGCCGCCAATAAATTTGCAAAACTGCCCAAAATGATTTTTCATGTCTACTGCATGGGTTCCCAAAACGACAAAACTCGCTGAAACCGAGTTTATGATTTATGGTGAGTTATGGCGTCACTTTGCGCAAGCGTGTTTTGGGACGTAGATCACTTGCATGTTGTCAATAACACTTTTACAAACAGTGTAGTCAGTCGGTGCTCGGCAATTTTGCCGAAAAAATTCGGCCGAATCAACCGAATCAACCGAATCATTCATTACGTCACGTAAAGTCGTACGCGACGAGTTTGAAATGAAAACAAAAGTTTATCTACCAGGCAATTAGTGCAGATAGTTGTGTTTTGTCCTTATTTGAATTCTGTGGGGTTTAACATTGCTCATGCATAGTTGCCAAGCTGTCAATGAAAAAATATGCAAGATTTTTGGTTTACAGTGGGAAAAGCAATAAAGTATTAAAAATTATAATAATCGACGCGATTTTAGTTAAAATGTAGTTTAATAGATTGCGTGGTACCTTATTAAGTAAAAAAGACACGTTTCACGCTTAAAATTTGTGTTCGTAGAAAATTCGGTTTCGGCCGAATCTTTGCAAAAGTGGCTGATTCTGCCAAATAAATTCGGCAAACCGAATATTCGGTAAATCTCTAGTTTAAAGCAGAAGTGCATGGGAGATTTACGTTCAAACCAGTGGAAGATAAACTGTAGGTGATGTAGTTGAAGATGCTAATAAAGCACCAACAAGTAAATAATTTGCACAGGCAGTCTTTTTCTATGATACTGTATCCAAAACCTAACTAAGCTTAAAAAAAATTATGAAACGCTTTTTGGTAACATGATATAATTAATGAGTACACGAAGTCGTGTGTAGCAGATAACGAAATATATTAACAACTGACAATATTTGTGAGCACAGGATGTACATTAATTTGTTGTGTACAGACGTACATACTGTAGATGTAAACTATGTGTATAAATAAAAACAGAACAAACTGTTATAGTCTGAAGGCATGAAGAAAGATGTTTTAGATTTTCACCCCAAAAGGCTTCAGGTCCAATAAATATTATTCTCCTAAAACACTACAATCTTGTCGAAAGTTCAGGAAATACAGGACGCACTTTTTTGTACGTAATCTTGGCGTGTTTATAAACAGGCAGTAACTCCAGATTTGGTTTCATGCCAGTGTCCGGGTCCACATAGTCGCAAAACGCGATTTCACGAGTGAAACTAACAGGTTCTTCTTCCTTCATAAAAACCCTGGCCGTGTGGGCGTTTGCCATCAATGCTATTTCGTAATCACAATCGAAGCGTTGGGCACATTCCCTCACCAAACTTTCTGCCTTGTCAAGCAATCCATTTTTGAATTTGTCCGACACTGCAGCACAACTATGCAGCAATAATTTCGTAGCCCCCAACTCTGTGAAAATGTCCTTGAACATCCATTCCATAAAACGCAAAAGTGCTGAAAGTTCTGGTGAGCAATTTTCATCGGTGCTTAGTTTTGCCTGTGGTGCATCTTTTACCAACACACTGCTTTGAATTATGGCCACAAGTTTATTTGAAACTTTATGGAAACACCCGTATGATGTCCCGTTTTTGACCAACTGTGCCGTCTGTTCTATGTTTCTTCTGCCTATTTCCTCATGCTTTACCTCAAAGATTTTTGCAAGTGAAAGCTGCTTTGAGTCATATTCATACACGAAGCGTTTGGCTTCCTCTAAATCATTTTCAATCAAAATGCGCCACCCATATAGCTCCTCCATTTAAACAGATATCAGGCCAAAAATACAGACAAACAATTCCAACGGTGGCACGGATATACTTCGATATAAGTTCAGTCAGAGGCAGGTTCCATTACTAAAGTTTAAAATGCCATATCAACAAAGAAATACAACAGGTTAACATAACGAGCCACCAAGCAACCACGTTTCGCTTCGGTCACCTTTCAGTTGCTGCATGCGGATAAGAACCTTCTCAAATAGCGCCATGATTGGCATTATAAGGCATATGGCGAAAACGTGATCAAATACAACGATAATACATCCACAGTCTTATTACAGGTCACCAACACCAATACAAGCTTTCTTTATTCCACTTTTAGGACTGTTGTAAGTACTAGCAATTAGTGTATAAATTAGTGCCCTAAAAAGTCAGTAAAATTCAAATGATTTTTTCTCTAAAGTTAGTTGATAAAATGTTAACAAAGTAGAGGTAAACAGAAAGACTTAGCAGTTGTGTAATTAGGCAAATACATGACAACACTACTTTTTTGCAGTTGTCGTTGGTTGTTTGATTGTAGCTTGGGGAAAAGGATGTTAGTGCTATTGTTTTGTTATTGTCGTCTATTCTACACTAGAATTAAACTTTTCTGCAGTATCACAATAAACTGTAAAACTTGACTCGTCTATTCAACCACTCATTGACTGGTTTTTATTCAGCCGTGTCTGTTCGACTATTGTAAATCGCAACACTAATATTTTTTTACGACTGGGACGGCACTGAAACGCTAAATGGGTGTGAAAATGCTGATGGTCAGTGCCATTTAGATTCCTGTGAGCTCTTGTAATAACCTAATATACAGTTAATAACCAGTCCTAGTTTCAAAGAATGTTTACGATTTCTTCATGTTAAGAATTTGTTTTTACATTTGCTGTTTTCCATATTAAACTCTATTAATAGATTTTGCTATCAACTTTCATCCTTCAGGATTATCTGGCCAAAATACAAAGTTGTAAAAGCGGTAGATCTTAGATTTACTTACTTTTGCATGGACCGTCTGATATAGAAACGCGTTTTTTGCAATACAAAACCTTGACGCACTAATGATTTCCAGTTTATTGTCGTAGCTTGATGAACTTTGCATAGTAATAATTTGCAGATCGATAGAAGTTGGGAAACGACATCGTATGATTGAGGCAACAATTAGTGTACACAAGTCAAACTTGTTGTTTTTTGTTTTCAAAGATTTCCAGAATCGCGTTACAAACAACAAGCTAAGCACAAATTTCAGTTTTTAAAAACTTTGTAATATCCATACAAAGTAAATAGGAAAGGCTGCTTAGGTTATGTCGTAACAAAGTGTTGTGCAGTTTTGTAAACTGCCTTGAATTCATACGATTACATGTCAATGTTTGTTTTGTATGGCATCGTGCACAAATAAATGTAGTTTGTAAGTGAATTTCCTAATAGTGCTGCGGTCGAAGAACGTACAAAGTGCATACTTTTAAGTTACAAACAATTCTGGAATAGAAACAGTTCTGTAGGATCAATTCCAATGAAATTTCAAGTTTCCATTTTAAATCCAAAATAAATACTATGTGTGGTTTATAATGCAGTGAATGATCACAACGGTTGTGTTTCAACATGTCTTCTCAATGTATGCATCTGTCAGTGATTGAGTCGACAGACGGAACAATATGTGTTCAGCTGTCGAAAGTTCGAAGCGACGCGTGCCAAGTAGTAGCACAGATATCCATATCTTGTGCACTTTTGTCTAGATTTGTAATGTTTAACATTTTGCCTTTCGAAAAAGGCCTAATAACCTTTTATCAATGAGGCTTTGTTTTTGCTAAATGCGGTAAAATTTTATCCATAAAAGTTTTACCGCGGTTGATACTTCCAGTTACTTCCTTTAGCCATGCGAAGGCGTTTTCGCGAAACTGTTTCGCTTCTTCAACACGATATTCCATAGTTAAATGCTTTACTCGTTCATACAAGTCCAATGTAACGTCTCGGCGTTCCCGAAAGTGCACCCCTGGTCTGGAAAGCGGCGGACTTAAACCGAGTCTGGGAGCAAAGAAACTACGCTCTGTACGAGTGCTGCGCGGCACGATAAGCAATGGTGTCGTCTCACTTTGACCCACAGCAGATAACAAGTCGTCCAAATCGATTAAGACCAGCCGTCGGCGCGAATCAAATGTATTTATGTATTCCTCCCATGGAGTAAAATCGCATTGGCGAGTCTGATGTAAAAATAAATCTCGTCTCCTAGAAGACGCTGCTGATGTCCTAAAAATTGAAGAACCTGTGGGTTTCGTTGCAACATCCTCTTCTCGTCTTCTTCGTTTCAGGGCTTCTTCTTCAACAAGCTCAGGAAACTCTTCTCTTCTTGCCTCTTCCATGTTGATCACTTCATCTAGCACAAGATCCAACATCTGTCGGAGGTTGATGAGAAGATCACGATCAGCCTCCACGATCCTCTTCAGACGACGGATGATAAGTAATTGATCCCTGAGAGAGCGTAAGAGTCGGTTTTCCTGAGTCACATTTTGGAGCACTCGATCTCTCTCCAGGATGATTTCACGAAGACGTTTATTGTTATTGATCGGGAGGCGACTTTCTAGTTCTTCGTTGGCCTGAAAAATGATAATTAATAGGAGTTAATAAGCGAAACATGAAAGCTTACAAACGTTAGAGTACTCGTGTCACTTTTATTATTTGACCATAGTCAACTGGGTTTTTTCAGAAAAAACAAAAACCAATTCCAGTTAATCTATAATTTTTTTCTGTGTAATTTGTTTTGTCAAACAAACTGTAATTTTCGTCCGACGAAATCAGAAAATTGCTAATTGATTACAAAACTCGTTGCAAAAAAACGTCGTAAGCGTTTCTTCAATACTCCAATCTTAAGTTAACATTATGCTTTGTAAATCAGAAATCGGTTTCGTCGAAAATACTGACCTGGTTTGAAATTTCTTCCGCTTGTTCGGCGGCCAATCGAAGCCGTTCAATTTCTCGTCGAATTCTCCTCAGGCTCTCGGGTGCGATTTCTGGAGCGGTTGAGTTATCCTCGTGTCCAGTGTTATCTAAAGCATTATTCAGCACTCTCTGTGCACCCTCTTCCAGATTTAGTGCATTCTTTCTAGCAGCTCCCATGTCTTGCTCGTTCGAGTTTAAAAATCGGATCTAAATCATTGCAAACTAATAGTTAGAAGGCAACCAATACTTACACAAAATCGTTTGGTTATGGTGTGTACTTGCGAAGAGGTTTAAGAATAAAGAATAAAGAAAAAAAATAAAAGTTTGAATCTAATGATTCAAGTTGCCTGCAATCTTATTTAGATTGCCTGTTTATTGTGCAAAAGGATCGTTTAAGGCAGGCCAAATAAATTAGATATGAAAATGGTAGAACCGTCTTTACATAAAGCAAAACCATTTGTAATGCTTTTATGGCAATGTGTTTGCCTTTACTTTTTACCAATAGACAGCCAAATTAACCTGCACGTAATTTAACGTGAAAACTGACAGTTGACATGACCATATTCTAATCTTACATAACAATTTGGTAACAATCATCCGTTGGGTAATTTAGGACCAATTTTTCGAGTCAAAAATTCAGTTTTTTTCGAATCGTTTGGAACAACCCATAGTTTCCTAGTGCTAGTCCACCGAATAAAAAAAAATATTTTACACCACTTACAGTTTGAATGATGTCATCAATTTCACGCGGTGCTTGATTCCGATCAATGCCGAGTTGGTTGAGAAACGATTGAAAGAGTTGACTGGCCCGAGCGTCTAGAGTTGCAATTACTTCTTGTTTTGCAGTGACCTCTCTGTTAAAAAAGTGGACCTTGTTTGAATATGCAATAGTTGACAAATTACTAAAATTTATTTATGTCCAAAGGGTTTTAAAAAATTAGATTAAAATTAGATAAATTCTTAACTGGAGTAACAATACTTCAAATGCATTCGATCCCGAAAAAATTAAGCTTGTTTAAATGCTTAGCAACAAAACTTCGGTAGGAAATGCTTAACATAAAATCTTTGGAGTTAATCCCCGTTTAAGGCCAATTATGTCCTTGAAAATTCACCGCTCTTGAGGTACTCGTTTACAACCCACAATGACAAATCATTGATCTTAAAAATCGTAACACACCGCACTTTGTGTAGGTTGTCCGAAGGTTTTTAAAAAAGTAAAACAAAATTGACCGGGACTAAGTAGGGTTAATGAATTTGTGCCCTCGGGTATTAGCTAAAATTGGAAAAAATGCAAGTAGGTGTAACCGCAAAGATATATTTACAGTCACCGGCACTGCGGTTTTTAAACTACACAACTGTATTTTCCACCAATGAAAACTGATGCAATTATGCTCCTAAACTAAGGCAAGCCTAAGTGTTTTAACCATTTAACTGCTGAGTTTGTTGTGATAAAAAATAATGTTTAGACACGTTCTTGCTCTTTAAGCAATGATAAGTTAAAAAGATACATGTCCGTCGCAACTTGGAATTTAAATGTGTTATATGCAGCCTACGCAATCCCACGAATGAGATTTTTTGGTAATTAAGTTCAAGTATGTAAATGGCAACAAGTTATAATGATGTACAAACATTCTTGTCTAGAAATGGCTTACAAAATTCCTCACCGCTGAGCTAACGACTCCCGGTCATGCAGTTCTTCAATCAAACCGGTCAAATCGGCTTCTAGTGATGAAAGTCGATCAATCTGGTTCATTGTCCACTGCGAAGTTGGATAACATGAGCTACAGAGAAAAAATATTCAGAATAAAAACTTGACATTAAAACGCATACACTGGAACAATGCCAGGAGCATAACAAACAGTTTTGTCGATAACAGTAAACGATCCAACAGTCTGCAAACATGACATTGGCAGGTAAAAAGGTCAAAGTGCTATCCTTGCAGGCACGTTGAAGATATAATATTTGCTGCAATGTTTAATGTTTTGCGACCGTATCGACCAAAAATCTAATTTACGTTGAGTGAGATAATAAATATAGCAGTGGGGTATAATTGTTCGATTTTCGGCATGCCCAAACACCGCATGACGTCACAATGGTTTGTTTCGTAGTAAAAAATACAGGCTGGGCGATTGATAGGAATCCCGTTGTTCACCCTAAAACTTTCTCGGTGGAAAAAGTTTGATCAGGTGTCGTGATTACAGGCTATTTGGGGTAAACCTATCGCATTGAGCCGGTTGGTTTTCATCAAAAGCGCCCCAAGGGAACCGGGAGATACAATCTCTGTCTCACAAGAAATCACTGATGCCGAACTGCAAGCACAAAACAAATTGCGCAAAACCTGATGATCTCTACTTAGGACCTATGAGTATTTATTGTTTGAAACAAAATTTTTGTCAATTTTATATGTAAGTTATACATATATACATCTATGCATATAGATTTTTGCGGGGGGAGTCATGTCCACATAAAATTATCTTATAAGATTTTCTGAAAATGAAATAAAGATAAAACCAGGCACTCTTTGCACAAAATATCAGACGAACATTTCAAGTGGCATTACTGACACCGCCAAGTGGCCTGTCGTTATGGCAACTATGTAATCGTGTATTTACAGTCAAATTGTACTATACTCAAAGCCACACAACGTGTAAAGCCACTTGTAGCAAAAGCATCCCTTCGACACACCAAATAGCAGTAATTTTCTGCATAAAATTGGACAAAAGCAATTGTTCACGCCCAGATGGCAATGTATCGCGTTAATAAAACCCGTCATTATGGCACTATATGTGAAGCAACGTTTCCGTTTTCGTGCACTTTAAGTCCATGTTTATAGAAAATATGGTATTTTTCTTTCCCACGTGGTTCCGTTCGAATTATGAATGGAGTGTTAAGACAGGTACATAATTCCAACACAAAATTTCGACCAATATTGTTGAGCGTTCGATAACTGCGATTTAAATGAAGTTAAGTTACAAGGTAAGAATTTGAAGCTGTTTTTTGTTTTGATAGTTCGTTTGTTAAGGGTTTTTAACCGCTCCACGTAAAATGTTAATTTGTATGCAAATAAATTACACCAGCAATCTTTCAATTGAATAAACTTACCACCGACTTGCAATCGGCACATTGGTTCCATCCAGGCAACATTTCCTGTGAGTCTGGCTCAGAACTCTTCCTAAACAACACATACTTGCTTCTGAATTAAACGGACGTCCTCCGCAGCAATGAGTGGCTCGTCCTCCTCCAGTTCTTGCTCTTACCGGCTTTTGTGTTGTACCTTTGCAGAAACGGAAAGTTTAAAAATATTTGAGATGGGTATATTTTGCTTGGTGAATATAGCGACACAACCGCACTGAAACAGTCACCGGGTCAGAAATAGCTGCACAACATTGAAATGTTCCAATATTTTGCATGATGACTTTCTTTTACTTGTGTTTAATGACTTATTGTTTAAGAATGTTTTGGAAATCTTAGAAAACAACTTTTTATAAGCAGCTAGGTTTTGTTAGGCTGAGTTAACACTAAGCCAAGCATGCACCGCACGTGTTGTTCTCTGTTTGCTAGAGGTAGTTGCTTAAGGCATTTGATTGGAAGTCCTTGCGTTTCTTATCTTTGCGCTTATCGTGACGCCGTTTGCGTTTTTTGCCCTTTTTCGTTTTGTTCATTGCGGTTTTTACTTTGGAGTGTTGTTACTCTTATGAAGGCCAGAACAGGACGTTGAAACGTCGGTTACATTTGTCAGAACGTAATTTAGCTTTTATATGAAGCCTGGTAGCAACAGTTTATATAAAGCATACACCGTTGTTAAATGGTTTAAAAGTCATCGTTGGCATTTAATGCAAAGATAAGAAAGCTTGACCCAAAATAACTGCGTCAATATGCATTAATCCGGCCAATACAAAAGATGAACCAAACTTACTGGTGACAACCAAAGTACCACTGGAGCTAGCTTGACATGGCAACCGGTTGATGACTTGAAGCTTTGCCAAATCCATCAACAGCAACAACAAGGTACATAGGAAAATCCGATTCGTAGGTTTAGTTGTCATCATTTTCGCCCACAAATTCGCCATGCAAAGATGTAGTGCTAGTTTGGGTAATCCGTGGTGTAAGACAAAAAGGCTTATCGCATACACAGGGTCTCTTCAAATTTTGGTCTAGCATTTTATGGTTAGGATCCACATTGAAGCATTGTGTGGCTATAAAGTTTAACTATTCTATATCGTGATCTGTGGATATTAAAAGTAGTGTCCGTGATCAACAAATAAAGTTAGAACGACTGACCGCCAAGGCGCTGAAATGATCTCGAAATGACGTTATGTGGTTGTAATCCATTATAAAACCCAAAATGTCGCCTCGAAGTTGGCTTTGACTGACATGAACGGTCGTGGTGTAACAATAGCATTCCTGTCAACAGGTTACGTCATCCAGCCCACATAATCTCTACCCTTGTGTAAACCTGTTGGTCTCTTTTCTTATTTGTAGAAAACACATTTCTAGTTGTAACTTCAAAGCCCCATACCTATTTAGGATATAGTTTTGTGGCCGCTGCAAACATTAATGCTATTTTCGCTGTGGATTGAACGCGAGGTTAAATACGGTGTGTCTTGTTCGATAGCATCCATAGCTAGTGCATTTTCTATCGCTAAACAACGTAGGGACTGTTCGTAATAGCAATTTGTATCAAGAGAACAAATGCCCTTAAGATTTATGCAACAATACAGTGAAATATTTTACTTGCACAATACCAAATTTTCTGCTATATTTCAAAACACCTCATAACTTTCCTCCTTGTCATTGTCTTCAGTTTTACCGACAGAACCGTAACTTTAGACCTCCTTTGGCACTTTTTTGTCATAATTCTCGATATACATTGCATTGACACTGTTACAAGTCATTTTGTGCGTCATGCCTAACTATTTCCTTTAACTCTTATTATAGTCTATGTTTCAACTTAGCCCAGCATTTTCGTGCCCAATAGCGTGACAGTCATTTAGATTCTACACCTGTTGCAACTGTATCTGTACAAAGAGACAGAAGTTATAGCAAATATACCGCCTTGAGTCAATTATGCACTTGTTTAAATAGCTACAGCTGTTTAAGTATGCTCTTAACGAACAAAATTGCCAAAATACGTAACAATTTTCTCAGATCACTGGCTAAATTAAATACAACTGCTAACTATCGCCAATTTGAAAGGCTTATTTCTTAAACAAGCGCTATACTCGATTTTCAAACTTATTTTGTTTATTTAGTCTGCACGCGTAACGATATATATAGCATTTTTGTACCACAAATGTAGACTGCTTAGGTTTCAAATATGCGATTATGTCAACTTTAAGCATTTACAGGGTACTCTTAAACAGTAAACTACTTAACATTGGTCTAGGTTATTGAGCAAATCTAGCCACATTTATACCTCTAACGTACATTAAAGTAAAAACTACCGCTAAAACGATTAAATTCAATGTGTCTGCAAAGCCCTCTCTATCAACTACTGATTCCAATTGTGCTGGCTTAACAAGCCGCGTTGATCCTTTATATGCGACGCTGATCTCTCTGTGGCTCGAGGCGCCGAGTTGCTTCATGTTCTTATCGTTCGTCGCTGGTCGTTTGACCGATTTAGTCCGACATGAACGTTGTTTGTTTCCACGAGAACAAGCGTTGGCGCGAAGCCGGTTACACTTTTTGCTTTGGATATTTTTTAAAGAAACGCGTTAAGCTGGTGGGAAAAGCTTTCGAGAAAATCCGCATTAATTGTCAGGTTCATCATGTCAAGACAATGTAAAAACGAATTAAGAAAAATATCTTGGCCTGGTTATAGCTGCCGCATATGGCTTGGGACGAACACAAAACGCCTAAATATGTATACACATGTAGTTTAACCTTGAACATATGTCGCTTCTAAATTACCGTATTTTGAACGTTGTTGTGGTACTTTGCGATGATTTTATTATATTTCAATACTTATTTTTCTGTTTTCTGCAACTAAATTTATTATGTTATGTAAACCCTTAAGGCCTACATAGTTGGATTCTATTTGAATAAGACAGTGACGCTGTCTAATCGCCATGATGAAATATGTTTATACATGTTCAACCAAATGTGTGATTACATTCAAAATTTACATGTTCACATAGAATTAATAAGCTTGACAATTAATCACATAATCCCTTATCACAAATCCAATCGCCACAGTTCCACTTGTTTGAACATTTAAAAGCGCCTTGCATGCTGACGTGAAATCAGAAATTACAGACAATAGCCTGCGTTTCCCGTCAGTTTAAGTTCGGCGGGAGATGATCTACGCAATTTTCGTGTCTACCACTTCACACCTTGCAAAGTGGATTCTTACCGCAGCTCAACCGCAAAGTAGAGCCCAGCGACGGTTATCTTTTGAAATTCCCCACTACTGCGACAAATCGTTTCAAAAGTTTGATTTGAAAGGGTTTATGTTTATTGTTTCACATCTTAAAGTTTAGAAGGCTACGAAACAAATAATAAATCAAAAAGCCGTGCATTTGAAAACTTGACATAAACTATTTTTTAAGATGATTGCTGTGTAAACTAAGCAACATCCAAGATTTCAAAATTCAAAGTTGTACTTTTTATTATTTAAAAACTTTATTGTCTGCATACGACACCAGAGAATATATTTTCTACGCGTTAACTATTTACTAATTATCTGCGCTCTATACTTTTTACACATTTTTTTTTGAATAAACAACCAACATATATACCTGAAACGACGACGATTTTTAGCTGCCATAGTAGTAAAATGCAACCTTTTACCATTGAGCAACCATAAAGGTAAACAAGAAGCTTTATACAACATAACGACGTTAACTTAAACTTAGCAACTACTGCCACGACCTTTTAAATTGGCGACCGGCGAAAAAGGTAGAAAAGACATACCAATTTGTTACTTCTCCTATCGCTACTTTCTCGTAAGATCTCTGTGGGGAAACACTAAGACAATGTGTCATATCTGTTAACCTTTTTCTATACGCCTGCACACTTCCTTAAGGCTTGAAGTTTCTCCTTTTTAAAAACATTTCGTATTGCGAAACGCTGTACACGGATGTGCTCATGAGTTCCGTGACGAATATAACGGCCCAAACAGACGTAAAAAGCGACATGATAAAACTGATGTAGCCTGTGTTACTAATGAAACATAAGTATTTGCCAAAATGGTTGAATACTAGTGCATTTTTTGTCTGTTTGGACCGTTATTTTTTATCATTAAATTTCGTATTGCGTTTAAAGATCAATAATATTTTTCAATATTTTTTTTGTCGAAGTCATTTTCGTGATTGACTCAACAGAGCTTGCCTATGAACGTAAGTACACCTCTTCCGGCAGAAACAGTTGTAACATGACCTCACACGAAGTGGCCCTGCAAACAATATACTGTCCTTCACAAAAATAGCGTAACAACTACCTTTTTGGCGGAAACATTTCTTAAGCCTGGCCCAGGAAACGTGAACACAACAACAATGGCTCTCCTGATAAACAGGAAACAACAGCAGTTGTACCACAATCATGACACTTAGCTATAAGCTTGTAAACACGTTGTGTCATATAATAACGTAGGTTTAGGCGTCATAAGCTGGGTTGTGGCAAGGAATGTGGTCGCGCAGAGTGTGAAAATTTGTAGTTCTCATGCGGCTGTCTTACTCGGTCATATGAAGGCTAAATTTTGATCTGCTTTGTGTTCATCTTTTTTTCTAGCTTTGTGGGCGACCTTTTTTCTATTGCGGACCTTTTTTGAAACTAAAATTTTATCTCGGACTGGCCTTTAAAAAAACTACACATATTTAGCAACGAAAAGGCCTAAATTAGTGCTCGCCGACCACAGGTTTAGTCGAGTTCTATGCACAACATAAAATGCAAACTTTACTTTGCGGTTATAGGTCGGATGGTTATCTCTTCAGCGTGCCGATCACGATGTAACTACGAAAAACCCTGGAAGCCAATAAACTGTAGGCCATCACAATGCAATGAGAACAATAGCAGGTAAAACTTAGATTTCGCAGATTAGAACTCGCCCTGTATTTTGAAACGACAGTAAATGTTTGATAAGAAAAAACATTTGGAATTACATTTTTTTGACTTTGCAATAATTTAACTACAACCATAATTACACAAATCATTCAACGCGAAAACACGAAATTGGTAATATTGTATTTGTTTAGCGTATGAAGGATAGGTCACATCAAGTTTGTAGTGGACAATCCAGATTAACGTTGACCGCTGTGGAATTTCGTTCGCTTGTCCAGTGACCTGATACGAAGATTAGGCTTATTTTCGCTTGCAAATCTCTCTATCCCTGCAGCAAGTAGGGCGGTTAACGTAGGAGCTGATGACATGCGCGCTTGTTTTGATGTCACCAGCAACAAACCTGAAACCCGAAACCGGTATTTCTACTTCGTATTTCGGTGGCTGGTTGAGCGCAGCCGAAATAACAAACATAAAAGTCAGGTGTTTGTCTTATGGCAGTTTTATAATGCACTAACAGTTTTAAAGTACATAACTTGTGACATGTGAACAGCAATTTTAAGCAGGTGCGTTTACATCAAAGATCATTACGTTGATTAAATCTTTTCACCTCGGATATTTTTTGTCTGATGTATTTCGAAACTAAACGGCCAGATTTCCGATAATGGACTCGTTACCTAAAGTGCGTAAGGGCGTGAAATTGATAAGGTTGGTCTTTAAAGTGGCAAATGTTTACCACAAATCGGTGCATTTATGACTGGCAATGTATTTTAGAGGCAAATATCGACCACAAACGGCGCATGTTAACCACAAATCGCTGCGTTTATGACTGACTGAAAATATATTTTAGAAATTTATACCTAAATGAAAGTCTAAAAACATACCATCCACTACTTTCTAATTAATGTTATGGTATATTTGTGTTTTGATTAAAATTACGCAATTTCACAAGTTAAATCCAAAGCTGGGGAAAACAAAATTCCATCGATGTTTTTTAATAGCATCAAATAAAAAGACTAAATATTAGGCCTATGCTATGTATAGATACCAACAGCTGATTTAAAAATTTGCTTAATACCACAGATATTTAAAAACCACCAGCTTGATCATTCCATTCTCATTATATCGTGGATAAATTACATGTGTGTTATACGCACGTAAGGTATAATTTAAGTTAGTACTACGGCGTAATACATTTCGCCACGACAGATTCAACCGAATAATTGTAGTGTACATCAGATTTGCGACGGTTTCTAGTCAATTTGGTTACCGCTGGCGCAGCAACGTATACTATAAGATTGCTGCAGAATTGTTAGTTTTCTCTCAGCATACCGTAATGACACACACGAAAATTCATACCACGTAAATATACTACAAATAGCACTCCTTAATTGCACAGTTCACGAAATGCCTGAACGAAAAACATATACATTGCCAATAATTTCTCTGCCCAAAGCAACAGCATTGCTCAAACTGACAATCGCGACTAGCGTTTTGAAACCTTGAACCAAATGCTTATTTCAACTTACATCGCCAAACATGCGAAATATATATTCCTTCTACTTAACTGACTAGTTTTGTTTTTCGATTAGGGCATCTTAACACCCGATAGTTTCAACGCTTTCTGGTTGCAGTTGATACTATTTTGTTCTAGCTATAATTTGGTCTTCAAACTAAAATCACAGCAAATTTTACATTACTGCACCATTCAAGCTTGTACTTAATATTCCATGAGTGTTTCGTCTTAAAAAGCAATAGAGTCCCTGCAAAACACAAGCCTTATCTACCGTCACAAAATTAACATATGTCCGATGTTTATGGTAAGCCTGCGAACAGACACACCCATACTTAACAGTGCAAGTAAATGTCGGTCAATCGGTAACGATCAGAAACAGTTGTAAACAAAAGTCAAAGGACGCTACGTTGCTTATCCGTGACCTTTAGACATTCCTTTGGGCCGATTGTTAACAGTTACCTGACGGCAAAGCAGCAATTAACCGATTGTACTAATTTGACTGCAGCAGACTTGACAACATTTCGCCTACTTTGCAGTTTTGATTGACACACAACTGATTCGCCAAAACTGGTTTTGTTCAAATTGGTTTAATGTTAAGACCTAAAGAATGGTTAGCTGGTTGGTTGTTTCTATTTGCTGGTATTGAATGATTTCTATTAATTCTCTTTTTTCTTTTCTACTGCAGGTGTTGCAACACAATGCGTTGTGTGACGAAACAATCAACTGCTAGTTTTGTGTGATAATGCAACGTGGTTTAGTTCTTTTCATTCATGACTTTCGTGGAGCACGGTGCTACGTCGGTTGCATTAGAAATGCGTTTTTTTGTCGCCTGGATTATTGCTATCGGTGAGTCGCTTTGTACATATGTGTTTAACCCAACGAAATTTAATTCACAAAATAAGTGAACTACAATTAGCTGCAGACAGAGTAAACTGTTTCGACCCATAAGTTCTCACCAGTGCAACTGGTGACAAGAGATTTGCCGTATGAGCTAATCTGGACACCGTACGGTATTCAGTTTGTTGAAGATTCAGTATGTCACAACTGGACAACAACAGCGGAAGAACTGTTAACAATGCCCAAGCAACTGTTTGAGAAACAAAGTGATTGGTAAGGATTGTGTGTGCCGTTATAGTAAAGCATTGTGTCTTGCTATTCATTCTATATTTATGTGTCTGACCATGTTTTCTGTTCCCAAAACAGATGGTGAGGATTGTGTTGTATTGATACATGTAAAGCGCAGTTATTAACGCAATATCTTTTGTGCAGAAACCGTATCATTTCATCCCTGCATTTTGACATGTTTGCCCAAACACTTATATGAATTGATAACTTTCCATTCCCACGGTGTGACACATTCAGAAGGAGACGTAAGGTTTTGAATTTGCTTGTTTTTGAAAAATTTGCAAATTTGCTTGTAACTTGTTTAACTGTTTCTTTTTTACATTGATTAGTAATTTACTCGACAAACTTGAGTACAATTTTATTTTTGAAAGTCGGCGTAAATATTTTCGATTTTGAAGCAACTCTCAATTTCTATGTCAAGATGTATGTTTCATTGAAGTTTTGCCTCCGATTCTGTACACAGAAATATCTACAAGTGGTCGTTACAACCATCCCATTTTTGCTTCCTTGCTGTCCTAGAAGTTTCTGCAACAAAAACATACAAAAGCAGTTACATAAGAATAGCGACAGCATTCAAAATGGTTTCGCGTGCCAATGCTTTAACGCGTAAAGGTGCTTTTGTCCCAGCCGATTTAAATAGCGCAAAAGTTGCCGACCCATGAAGTATGTAGTAAAGCAACGTGAAACGACAACTTTTAACTCAGCACTTACGTCGTCCATATCACATGCATATGGTAAAAATGATTAGCTGATGAGCCTCCTCTACCCAGAGCAGGACACTGAGTCCTGTATCCATATCTATTTAACTTTTCTTTTGCATTGCGTGTACCAGAACATCTGCCATTGTATTGCAGTGTGATGGTGAGGTAGCCTCGATTATACGCAGCTTGTAAGCATTTTTGGATTGCTTCATGTCGTTTCCAATAATACCCGTCGAGAATAGGGTCGAGTCCTTCGAGAGTAGGAATAGCGAGTTCTCCCCCACTATCACCCCAGCATCCAAGGTCATCAAGGAGAACTTCAAAGAAAAAACGTGGTCGAAAAAAATTCTGTCGTTTAGGGCAGGGGTCGGCAACCTTTTTTCTAATGCGGACCGTTTTTGAAACTGAAATTTTGTACAAAAAATACAAAAAATATTTAGCAACGAAAACGCCTAAATTAGGCGGTTGCCGACCACTGGTTTAAGGTGTAGAGCAGGGGTGGGGAACCTACTTAGTACTGCGGGCCGCATGATTTGCACAACATTTTCGGGCGGGCCAAATATTTTTTTACTTTCAAGTTCCGTGTAATAATACCCTCAGCATACAAGTGATTTTATATTTCATCGCTCCAGATTTGATTTTTTCTTTGCTGCTACATGTTTGCAACAAACAAAGCTTACAGGTTCATCACTTAATTCGACTAAAATCTGTCCATTCTTTCTGGAACACCCTAGCTCCATTTGAAACTAACACCGCATGGCAAATGATTTGTTACTGGAAGAAGAGACAATCGAGTGACTGTTACGTCACAAATACAGCAAGTGTTTGAATGTGTGGCAATTTTAATAAGTTTGGCGTCAAATATAGAAATGTCGAAGTCTTTTCAAGTAAATGTTTGTACATAAACATTTTATTATTGTTTTTTTATGCTACGTTATATGCTGTACTTTAACAAAATTGTGACGCGGGCCACTTTCAAAATGCAAGCGGGCCGCAGGTTCCCCACCCCTGGTGTAGAGCTATTAGTTTTAGCAAAAACAGCCACAGGTTCTGCAAAATAGCAAACAAATCTAAACTGGTGTGAAATGTTTTGTGCAGTGATACATATTTTTTGATAAGTTTATGATGTACCTTTCGAAATCGACTTGATTTCGTAAACTTGAAATGTCGATAGTCCACCTTTACCGTCTGAACTACATTCTTTACTCGGGCCATTTTGTCGGTAATTTTCTCGGGCTTTAGCTGAACTTAGGCACAGACCTCCATCCTGCAAAACACATTAAACTATTCTATACACGTACATGCGATTTGAAAAGTAGCGTCTTATGTCAGGCGATAAACAACCGAAAGGTAAGTTAGTTGCCCTAAAAAAAACATAAGATGTAAGGACAAAAGTAGATTGAACACATTGTGGGGACTTCCGTTTGCACGAAATAATAACTTTCATTCGAACTCCTACTAGGATACTAAAATATGGGCTTGAGTCAATTGCTGCAAACACTCGTTAATTCGATGGTTTTTAGTACTGATACCTGAAGGGCAAAAACGTCGTCGCCGTATTTGAAAGCAACTACGGCACACTTCACAATGGCATTGGATCTATGTTTGTAGTTTCCAAATAAATCTCTATCCCACTCTCTAGACGTACCGGTAAAACTTTTCCAGCATCCCAGATTGTTGTAGGTCGCTAGACAAGAAATATATACGCTTTGATTTCCAAATTGTGTTATTTTATGTCACAATCGACATAGCTGTATCAAATGCTGTTTGATTAATTAGTTTCGGCTTTTAAACTGTCTGGAATTTTTCAAGTACCTTCAAGATGACTGTTTTAAAGACTTTCAGTCTTTTTAGTCAACACACGTACGTTGCGCTTTGGTATCAAGTGTCGATTTTGACGTATGTGTTACAATCAATATTACCTGGATAATAGTATATTTTACTATTCTCCTGTGCTTTAGCAGCAGCAAACGCGATGAGAAAGACGAGTATCTTCATTTCGGCTGAAGTGCCTAAATCTTCTTATCTCTTTAAAATATAAAAGTAAATGTAATCTCAGCACTTTTTATAACAACACAATTGTAAGCATTTTTTCGCGTCGGTTTTGTTTATGAAAAAGTTGGCTCTGTTTGTAAAAAACCCAAAAGGTCGATTCTATATTTGAAAACTATGCCGGAAATATAAACATGTCTAACTTAGTGCCTCTTCTTACATCCGCTAATACAACTGTGGAGAGTCGCAGACTTTTCATCACAACAACATCGTGCCATACAGTTATTGTTTGATATAAAAGCATTCTTAATTGAGAAACATTAAAAAATGCGCTAAACAGTCTCTTTGACAAACCAAGTTCCCAACATGCTGTTTTCAATGTATCTCCATCAGTCATAGTATGTCTATTTGTTTACCGCCTGTGTTAACCTAATAGATGGCTACATAGGTCGCGGGTTTTGTTTCTCCTGTAAAGCTTTGAAGGCTGGCCACACACAACATTGAAAAAGTGACGTCATTGTTAACATTACATCACCAAATAACATTACTGACTGGCATTTGGTGCCAAACTGGCGTAGTTCATAATAGTTTTTATAAGTATGGAACTTAGCAGACTGTATTTAAAGCTAAAAACCTAAGCTGGTGGGAATACATCCAACAGCTTGGTTACAGTTTAAACTTTTAGACATTATTGTGTCTTTGGATAAATGTTTGATTTTATGTGCTTTCTTTTGATATAAACTATATGTACTTCAACAGACTTGATTTTATTCCCCTTTGTTTATGTTTCTGTGTGCACAAACAGCAGAATGTCGTGAAAAAAATGATCATTCTTTTTTTTGCAGAATTGTAAACATTTTGAAACACAAATTATGGAAAAGTATATGCGACAACACCGACAATTAATGTTTTTTGCACTTATCGCAAAATGGGGACGAGATTACGGATTTGGTGAGATAATGGAAAATGTAAGAAAACATTTATTTACTGAACAATTAAGCATGTCTTTTTGACGTCTTTTTTTGCCGTTATTTTCGTGTACTTCGTGCTGTCCGGTATATGCACCAACGACCTTTCGTAAATAAATATTAATGTTTGCCTGCAAAACTACAGGTTTATGTTTGGTGCAAAAACAATCTCGTTTATCAAAAAATATCTTCCAAAAAACTGCGGATGGGTTGGTTGTTAACTAAACATTTATTAAAAAATAAATGATCTCCTGGCAAATGTTTTGTTTTGTCCACGTTTTAACGATATTTTGTGCCTGCTGGTGCTCTAGCGCTCCCTAGGGTCAAGGGCTGACTTCAAACATTAATTTATCGTTATCACCAAAATCCAACTGAAGCTGCCAGAGCCCGCTGACACATTGGCTATCAGTGCTAAACCAAACACAGAAATCATGCATCTGCAATATTGACATTTTGCGTCTAAGCAATTAAACCGACTTACATAACACACCTTTGTTGTTTTTTTCGTTGGTACTACCACACCTTTAACACTCTTTTGGTAAATATTATTCTAATAAGAATGTAAACTATAAAAGTAGCTTAGGTGGTGTTTGATACCCATTGACGGCATCAGACTTCACAAAATACTGATCATTAACATATCATGCTTAGTTACTATGACAAAAAAAACTTAATAAATTCGCGCAGATGTGATTTGAAGTTTAACAAATAACAGTTGTTTGGTTCAGTAAAGGATATTTTAGTAAAGTTCTTTATACGATACAAGCAACTACTTGATGTGACACGACACAAACATGTATGACAATGAAATTGACGCTTGGCCCTGTTTAAGTTCTGCAACCCAGGTTTAAGGCCTTCGTTCGGCTCACTGTACAATGACGCTGAGATATGGGTTTGACATAACAAATATTTGGTACATCATCATTAAATCAACCTAAGAAATTGGCTTACGACCGAATGCGTTTTTTCCCAGCAAATACCGGTTTGTTGACCCTCAACATTTTGATCGCTGTATTTATCAGTTGCATTGCTGTAACAAACACTTGAGTAGTGTCTGCCCTTCGACCGCATTATGAGTCTTTTGCGCTCCTTATCAAGCGTATAATGTTTACCCGGGGCGCTAATCATAAGTTGCCAGCGGTTCAACATTACAAAATCTCATAAACGGATGTTTTAGATCACCCATCTTAGGATTAGCCTGGGTGCCTGTTATTTTCAACTCAACAGTATCGTATTGTTTTATTTTTTTCACAAAACTGCACAGCTTAGACGAAACTTGTTTATCGAATTTAAATCTAACAACCTATAATTTCTGTTTAACATGTATAAGAACTATATCAACTCTACATTCATTAAACCCAGTATGGTAAAAATTACACTATCAGCACCACGCATTTAAGCATACCAAAACGCAAAAGCAATTTTATTACTGCACCTTGCATAAATGCTTTTTTATCATCGTCAATTAAACATAGGAAACGAAAAGCAAGCGTTTTGAAGATAAGGCAATTTACTTGTAAACTATTGGACGGTAACAAAAAAAGGTAAATACGGCTTTAAGTGAAGCGTACAAACGTTAAGAAAAGAAAAAAATACACTCCAAAGAATTAAAACTACAAGTTTTGTATTCATAACGCTTTGTAGCAACATATTTTTCCGTCAAATGCTACAAGTTGCTTAAAACGGCATAAAGTGAGACTAAACAGATTGTGGTGGTATTGTATGGCTGGCCCTTCTGTGAGTGCCCAAAGCGTGCATTTAATTATTTGAATGATTTTCTACACTGCAGACTTTTTCAGTACAAACAACATGATATAAAAGCATTCAAGACCTGATTAATTATTATTGTCCTTAAAATCACTGCACAGTGATATGAAATAGCGCAACAGCATTCAATCAACTTTGTTAAGAAAACCAGGACCATGTTGAACAACATTGAAATTGAAGTAATAATTGTGAACACGAACATTTTCAAAACAATAAAACAACAACGGTTTAGAACAGGCAAAGACTGAACCATGTGCGTTTGGTTTGCACAGACATTGCGTGCTAGACATTGTCCGTGTCATAAGTAAAATGTGGGTTAGATTTAATGTCTTTCATTTCCTTTTCGGAATCGAACTGGCGGTACCCAAGCATGTCCAACGCCTCTGAGCAGATATTTTGTATCTCCTGTACTCCTTCGTACGTTAAACTTTTTCTCCATTCTGACACAACTGCTACAGAATTCCGTTTTGTGCTTTGTTTACTTGTAATCGATAGATTTCTGTTGTTATCTGCTGATGTGGCATCTTTAAGCCAAGCCTCAATCCGTGGGTTCATGTTGATTCCAATGAAATCATAAACGGCCTGCATGTAAGAAAATACCACGAATAAGTGTCTCAGAAAACACATACACTGTACATTAAAATTCCAAACATTGTAGCATTAAACTAACTGAATTTGTTGAATAACGCAGATAATTATGTTATAAGCAAATGGTAAATAGACGTTTTAACTGCAAACAGAATTGGATATCTTATCAATAAAAATACTACATATATATATCCATAAGGAACACATGGTTTATGATCAATCTTGTCACCTTCAGTAATCAATGCCTGTCCCTTTACACGCCCGGAAAGGCAAATTTGCCTTTCAACAGACTCATGGCTAGTGTTTTAGAATAAGAAATTGAAGCTCTCCACAAGAATCCATTGACTTGAATGGTGTGTACTATTGCTATTGCTACCAGGCATAATATCAAGTTTATTGCGAGTCGCATTCAGTGTTATTTACCCTGATGAAGACGACCTGTATATGACGTCGAAATATAAGAATAAATTACATTTGCCAGAAGAGCCCTCTATAAACTTGAATGGTGTGTGTTTTTATAATTACAATAGGTTTCAATATGTTGCTGGTTCACATGGTTAAGATTTAAACCTTCAAGATGGGAAATTCTTTCATAATCATTACCTGTGTTACTTCTATTGGATTTATCGCAAAATCTTCGTGTCTGATTCGCATGTATTTGTCTTTGAGCTCTCCAGTTTTAAGCACGTTTTCTGCAAAGATGATGTTTTCGATCATTCTAGGGCAAATTCCATTCGCTACGTGTCTGAAAAAGTTAGGTTCTTAGCTGAGATATGAATTCAAAAATGAGCGTGTACTCTACACTCTGCAACGAGGTGCAAGTACGATATAATTCCAGTAGCATATTTTACAATGTTTGCCTTATATTTTTCACATATCAAACAGTGGTTTCGAACTTTTCAAGCATGCGGCGTGCTAACAAACTATGTTTTTTCGCGGGACACTTGGTAGGTCAACGACACAAAAGTTGTTTAAAGAAAGTTCATTTAGAACTTTAGGCTTGTGGATGAGACTACTTTTTTGACACATGAGTAAATTCAAACACCAGACAATATTTGCACTTTGAAATATCAAATACTTCCTGGCAAACTTTAAACTATTTGTGCAGCGAAACGAAGTTTGAGAATCATTGATTTAAATGTGGGAATTGCTAAACAAAAAGAAAAAAATATTCGAAAATACTTGATAAGAAAGCTAAAACAGTGTACATTGTTTTTGCCTAGCTATAGGTCACATCAGTGCAACTGTTGTCTGCGATGTGCACTGTATGCAGTTTACCCATCGAAAACCTGCTGTTAATGCTACATAGGCCTAGTTAATGTATAACACAACGTCGATCAAAGAGAAAGTGACATTCTTGCATGTTAAGTTCCAATTTTATTTCACGGGACAACTAATATTTGCCCCAGCTCTTTACAACCTTATTATTAGGGTCTTGCCTCTAGGTAATTTGTAAAACTAGACTATAACTTATATGGTTTTGTTAGTCATGAATTACATTGTACCGATACCGTTTTTTGTGGATGTGTTTAGAGGTTGAAATTAACCAAAACAAAAACGTCAATCAAATAAGTCACATATAAGACATCCGCAAATAACCAGAAATGCCGTGAACCAAAATAATATATTTTTGTTCAAATTTCTTTCATTTAGATTTCGTCAGATTTGGCCCAAATTAATTTCAGTCTTTTTACAAGAAAGCGTTATTTTTGTTAGCAAAGTTTATGAAGTTGGTTTACATGTAACTTATTTACATGGTCAAACTGGGCATTACATTTGCGTTAAATCTATTAACGTTTTCTGTTTTCACAATGACAAGGTTGCTATAATTTCATTAAGTTTTGAAAAATGGACTGCAAACTTTTAAATAAGTTCGATTTTAAAATTTATCAGTCAGTGTTTTCCAAAATATGGGTCCTAAAGCATTACTTTTAACCTCCCTTTATTAAGTTTTGTTTTTCATTTTTCACAGCTTTAAACTGTTGCGTATAGCGATTGTATAATTAATGTGTGCACATTTGGAAGTAGCCAAATCAGCTCATTTCGACTTGTAATTCACGGCTTGTGAGTAAGTTAAATTGTGTAGCAAGTTAAGTTAAATGTACTGACCAATCATGTTTGAACTTTGCAATGTTTCCTGGCGCAGTTAATGAGGATGTAGATGTGACCTCACGAACTGGTGTTACGTGCTTTGACCGTATGTTTTGTCCTGTGCCGTGATTAGACTGTGCTTTGTGCAGGAAACAAAACTTCGTTGGCTTCAGACTATAGTATTTTCACTACGACTTATTTTGACGAGCTAACGTTGCATTTGTTGTGGCGAGACAGGTTATATGGCTGATAATGCATCGGACTCGCTTTCAAATATGCGTCAATCGAATTGTTTGGACATACGACGGAATCATTTCGATCAAAAAATAATTTTCCAACCCAAAAAAACAAAGTTTCGAAAATCTTATTCGTAAATAAAAAAATTCTTGATTTATAAAGATGCATATTCATTGATCGTAGGTAATCTTTAATCAATTCCTTAGATATATTTAGGTCGCGCCAAAAACCAGTCTGGTTTAAATGAATAAACAAGTTCCAAAACTTTTACAAACCTCAATAACCGATAAAGTTTAACCAAAGAAACAAAAAGACAATAACTCACCTGACAAGTGAAACACGGTTTTTCGATGGGTTACTCCGGGTTCTTGAATTTATTGTAGCTCGCGGGTCTCGTACCAGATGTACGATTTTGAGGTTGACCGTATGACTAGATAACAGTGGAACCAGCCACTCCAATTTGCAGAGGTATATCACCTGCATGCATAGGAGCGGTAAAGGTTTTTTTAAGACAACAATTGTAGTCTGTTATTCTTTAAGGTGCCTATCCCTGTGATGTTAAACCACAATCCCGACAAAACAATCCGTTTTTAATTATTACGACCCGCCATTTATTTGCAAAGATTCAGTTCTGAAGTTATTCATAACAAAGACCAGAACTGTGCTTTCTGACTTATGAACCATGAGGAATCAGTAGGCGAATAACCAGCATGTGTTTGTAGGCACTCACCTTCATTGCTCGTAACATGCTCTGTTTACAGTATTTTGCCAAGGCCGGAAGATTGATTGGTTCAGGGCACTGCTGCTTATTGTTTCCCAAATTGCACAAACCCGCGTCTCTCGACAGAAACCTGCTGTATTTATCTCCCCCAGTGAAGCACACCTTTTTCTTCAGGCACCTATAAAAGACATAGCTACTTTGTAGTGTGAATTTAATGGGTAAGAAAACAGTTAAACTATGGAAAGTGCGGTTTGCTAGGTGTTTAGACAAAGCCGTTAGTCTTTCGAGCAAATGAAAAATATTTTTACCACGTTTGCGAAATTAATCTTTAAGTTTGAAACGCATTTGTTAACTAATGTTTGAGGAAAAAGACCAAAGCTTATTATTCCACCCAATACGACCGAATGTTAAATCAAACTGACCTTCCACTAGGTTTTACAGATTGTTTTGCTTGTTATAGTAGTAAAGAAACCCCTTGACCCAATTTGAATTTTTGTGTCCGAATGGTGGGGCTAATTACAATGAATAAGCCTTTACCTTTAAGTGTAAAAAGGTTCCTTTTTTAACATGGTTAAACTCCATTGGAATTAAAGTTTGTGTTCGTCTACTGCCTGCTTCTCGTTATCAGCTTATATAAGAATGAAAGAATTTATAATTTCATTGTGGCGAAGCCTAGATTATAGAAAACACTTTTTAAAGCTTTATTTCGGCCTTTGAAAAAACAACCTTGACCAGGGTTTCACACTTCGCAATAACTTTGATTTAGCCTCCCTTACTTAAGGGTGATATTGATTTGTCGTTCGTTTTCATTTAGGCATTTGCCAGATCGCGTTGCTTCACATAAAGGAGTCGGTTTCAACTTGACGCAGGCACGGTTCATTGAAGTTAAACATTAACATAAGGTCCGTTGTTAGAACGAAACGTTTAAGAAACTCTGGCGTCAAGATAAAGATTTGGTACCTAGCACCACAGGAACATGAAATGTTGACCAAAAATTTTTGACTGGCATTGTAATACACAACAGCCTAAACTTTGTGCGTTTATGGGTTATTGTGTTTCTTTTAGCAAAATGTAAATTATGTTACTTTGTAAATAAAATTATTTTGTCAGAAGATACAACTTACTGGGCATATTTGTCCGAGCATTTACTGGCGTTGAAACCGCGAATGTAGTGTTCTTCCAAGTCAAATCGGCAATTGACAACTTTTTGCAACACCTGTAGTCTGTCCTGCAACAATTCCTCACAATTTCGTTCGGAAAAGGGCAAAAGAGGTTCGTAAAAGTATGCCACGTCCGTTCGCTGGTTAAAAATCTCCCCTAAGACGCTGGAACCAGAGCGTTTTTGGGTAAACAGAATCACAACGTCCGTTCGTTGTGGCGTCTGTATGATTGCTTGCTTGCTTTCGATTTTGGTTGAAGGCATGGTATAATGATACCATACTGTAGATAGGAAGGTTACTGTCAAGAGGAGCAACGTAAACTTGACAAATCTACGGATGTTTTTCATTTCTTATACCATTGGGTATACATGTGAAGGAAAATTGTGATCTTTTGACGACGTATCAGCTACTGCATTTACGTTAGTCCTGTTAATTGCCTAAAGCTGTACAGAAATAAAAATATGAAGGTGTGTTAAAACAATAATAAAACACACTGGATTGAAAAGTAGCCTGATAAAACAAACTGTCAGAACATTGTAAAAATTATGTTCCTTTTTACATCCACTGATTTTGTTTCTATGAATGTTTCCACATTCAGTATAGTTACTTTGACAAAAAATTAGGTTGTCCATCGTAAGGACAGATGTTGCTGATCTTGATAACTTTCAAATGCCTCAGTGTGTGTATATTGTGTAAACCTTCATTTTAGCTTTTTTGACAATTATTGAATATTTTTTTATTATCTACACAAGATCTATTGCAATGTGGAGTAAACTTAATACCCAACATCTTTGTTCACAACAGATTTAATAATGTTTGTTGTGTGATGTTCCCCCGTTATTCCCGTTTTAAATACCTTAAGTTTTAACCAGGGTTGCCATACCGTCCTTATTTCTAAGATTTGTCCTTATTTTGAAGGGTAGTGTCTTAGAAAAATGTATTGTCCTTATTTCTAAAAATGTCCCTGTTTTTGACTTACGTCCTTATTTTGTCTTATTTTCAACAATTACAAGTGAAAAAACCTGCTACAAGTAAAAGTAAACCTAGACCTGAGCTGTCGTGAGTTGCACTAAATATTTTCTACGAACAAGGAGTTGCTGGAACAGATTGTTTCTGGCCAAAAAATGGCATGTGATATGTCATGCCTCGTATAAATGCAAAGATTTATTCGAAAACGTTTGTTTCGTTTCGAATGCAAACTTAATTTTTCGGTTGTCCTTATTTTCGGATCCGTGTCGATGGCAAACACTAGTTTTAGCCTGGTTTTAACACTAGTTTTATCATTTGGCTGTAAGATATATGCCATTAAAAACACGTTGGAAATCACTGCCTTGAAGTGGCCACCATAAACCAAATGTGTTGTAATGAGTATGACTGATACCTTTGTACACAAAGATTATTGAAAGCCACCTGTGGAATTTCAGTTCCGAAATCGGCATCAAACGCACGTGGGTGATATCTAACGCATCCGATATGAATTGCTGCCTTCGCTTTGCTACGTCATGATGCTTTAGTTTCAAAATAGATTATATCTTTGCACCGGAAAGCGCGGAAACTCGGCTGTTGCGCGTTGTTAAGTTGGTGCATGGCAACCAATACCATGCTTATATAAGTTATTGATAAAAATCTTCAACAAAAAACATCACGTGCAACAGGCGTCGGCAACCTTTTTTGCACTGCGGACCGGTTTTGAAACTAAATTTTATCGCGGACCGGTCTTTAAAAAACTACAAATATATAGCTATAAAAACGCTTAAATTAGTTTATCATCCCCGGGATACATGGGCAAAATGTTTTAAAGCATTTAACCTGAAAACTTATACGGCCCGGTAACGAACTCCTCGCGGACCGGTACCGGGCCGCGGACCGGCGGTTGCCGACCACTGACGTACAACACTTTGCCAAAATTACTAGTTAATCGGACGTAGCCTAAGTTTTGTTGTTACTCCTTATCCGTTAATCCAAAGCGTTTTCAACAGGCAAGAAGGAAGGCATTTATAATTTAGTCACAACATATCCAAACACTTAGGTGTCGCTATAATGTTGTATGATTTAAGCGACAACCGTGGTGGCCTTTTTTGTGGGATCGCGACACATCACCTATGAAAAGTAAATTATTTATAAGCAATAAAAAGTTCACGAACATCAGTTTAATACAGGAAAACAGAAAACAAACTGCTCAAATAGAATGCATGACTGGCTGAATGCTCGACCTGACTTACTATATATATCTAAAAGTTAAGTTATCATTTGTCAACGCCCAATGCGTAGGAAATAACTATTATTTAGTTTAACGACCAGCGGCTTGTGCATATGCTGGAACAACGCTATCTGCGCAAAAGCCTGGGCATAAGAGCTTTCGTACAATAACAAGTGGATACCCAAAAACGAAAGACCGCCCCAGAAAATCATAAAATTATGACGTTTCCAGACAAACATTATTTAGGTCGTTGATAAAATACCAGCAGTAAGGCCACCAACCTACAAACGTCGCGTTGCTGAAAAACAAACAAACAAACAAACAGTTACAAAACAATACAAGTTTTGACTGCCGCGCTTATGCATATTAGTATGTGTGTTTTGACGGCCGTACTTACCTAATCTGCTATTCAGCGTACTTTGCTATTCATATTGCTTCTAAAATTGGTCTTAAACGGCTAAAATTGGTCTTAAACGCAGGAAGCTGCAGTTGCATTTTAGAAAACTTACGAATATGCTCAATGCAACCTAATATTAAACGGAAAGTTTTGCGCAAACACTGCAAAAAAACTTGTGCGTCTCCTGCAAAGTTTATAGTACACCAACGGTCTTAAAAGGCTCACTGCTGCTGACTTGTGAAAGCCCTATAACAAAACCGGAAAGGGAAACTTCGCAACATACAAATTTTGTGTATGCTTGAATATGCTTCGGTTTGGTGCTAGTAAAGGTAAATTCATATTGTTTTGACATAAATAGCGTTTTCCAAAATATTTGCTTCCAGACCTCTACTCCACACCATCGGGTCTCAATAAGCGGTGGAACAAAAATTTTAGGATGTGTAATAACAAAGTGTGTCTGTATTATTAGAAACACTAGTATAGACACGGACTTTACCAATTGACTAGCACAAAGCCTAAACCATACCAAACATGAATATGTGTGTATTGGCACTTTGTCCAATTTACAAAAATTGTATTTATGAAAGATTTCATCTAAAAAGTGTTTAATTAAAAAAATACCCGCCTAAACTACTTTCCTTCTTAAATTGACTACATACACTGAGTCTGTTTTGATGGGTAGATCGTAAACTTGTCACAAACACCTGGACAAAACAAATTAACAAACTGGTTAATGACATAAACACAGCTGGATAAGTACAAAACATTTCAATTTGTACTATTAAGCTATACATTTAAACATACGAAAATGTAACGTTCAGCTGTATCACGAATATTGATTTGTGGCAACCATGTCTCAAACCTGACACATCTAGGAGCCAGACTAACAATGTGTTTAAGTATAACTCTTGCCGGATACCCTTTGTTTTTACCTACGTTGGAGTGACTGCTGTATCAATACCAGCAGACTATAATGCAAACATTGGATCAGTATCGTGCTGAGAACATGTGTCACAACAGATTATATCTGTCTTAGGCGTTTTTTTAACCGAATAAATAAGGTAGGAATTTTTACGTCACAAACAACATTGTTTGGTTTTTTGTGGCTTCTGTTAGCATCTAATTTAGATTCTAAAACGATTTTTTTGGTTGTCTCTTCTGTTGTCTGCGTGTTTTCTGTCTAAACCAGGGTTCCCAACCCTTTTTCGATCTCGTACCACTTCGACGCTTTGTACTGCCACGCGTACCACTTCTTGCAGAACAACTTATTTAATCGAATCATATTTTATTAAGAAAAATAATATTGGCCTACTAAAATAACACTAAAGCAAATTTAATGATATTTTTGCTTTTGTTTACTGTCCACCAATTGGCTGAGCAATCGTTTGCCGTAATCAACGCCCACTGTACCACAGCGTTGTACAGCTTTTCAAAGCAACTGTGCTTCTTGTTGGCAATTGACATGACCTGTAGTTTGTAGATCGTAATGATACGAAACAACAGAAATAGTTACGTAACAATAAGAGGAGGCTTGGGGAATTTTTTTTGTAAACAAAACCAGAGAAACAAAATAGAAAGTTGTGAATCCAAATTTTTGCGAAAAAAAAAACGAAAGCTACTCGCGTACCACTTAAAAAACCTTCGCGTACCACTAGTGGTACGCGTACCACCGGTTGGGAACCCCTGGTCTAAACGAACTGACTGCAATTGTTATTTAACCTGGTTCAGCAACACTTCTATGCGCGAAGTCTGTTTATTTATACTGTGTATTATTCTTGGGTTTAATTCATTTCTGTCCTGAGTTGATGGAATTTTTCGTTGGCAAGCTTTTTGCCAGTGCGTTTCTAGCAACGCAACGTTTGACGGTTGCTTGCCAGCTATCCTTGTATTTAGTGCAACGATCTAAATATTGTTTGACCAGTAACGTTCTAACTTTATGATTGCGGTAACGGTCGTTTAATTGGACAATAGCTTCTCGTTATTACCCGCGCGTTGAGCCCTGGTAAACAATATTTACATTACCGACATTACTTTTAGATCCATATATATATGTAGGAAGTTAGACAGTGCTCATTCAGTCGATTCGAGTACCCTATCTATTTTACAGCTTTGAACTCATGTTTGTGGATGGGTTAAAGTAGAATTAATGACAAAAAACTTCCGGAGCGTTTAATATCCAGTCATGAGCACACAAGGTGAAAGCCTAAATCCTGTAATGCTCAATCAAAACCTCCCGGAAGTTAGTTTGTTGTCTCATAAAATCTGGTATTACTACATGGGGTTCGCAACTTATAGTTGCATTATTACAGCGCTAACTATAAGCAAGCGGTGTGACAAGTAGGCTAACCTGGTTTTACTAATGCACTTCTCACTACATAAAAGTATTTTTGTTTCATTCTGTTTTACAAGACATTACAATTTAAACCCTAAATCTAACCATATTTCATAAAGACCAAAATACATCTGCGACTTCTTAATTTACCCTTACTTACACAAAAATGAATCAACAACAGACATTTAACATACCACGTCAAAACCTCTGGCATCTGGGCAACATTAATAACCTTCTTGAGGGTAGACCAACAATTAAAGGAGAGAAATGCCGCTTAAAAACCTCTTTAAAACCATGCTTGCAAAAAAAAGTTACATTATTTTGTCGTTTCTGTTACCAACAAAAAACGATTTGTCTCCTCATGTATTTTCTATGCAACAAACCAACTACAAACGTGAACTTACCTGATTCAGCAAGAACAAATAGTTGCTTGGTGGAATGTATTGTTTAGCAAAGTTGTGGTTTCGATTCAAGTACGTAAATAAATGAAGCGATCGCATGCCACAGTCGCGTGATTTGTAAAGTTTTCTTCACAGTTAAGATTACTTAAGTAATTGCTGCCAACGTTCATTATTTTAATGTCAATTACCTGCCCTATAAATGTGTGCGTTACGCAACTATTTTTTAGTCTGTGGTTCACACTGTAGGAAAGTAAATGGCGAGTGGCTATATCACAACACGCGTTTATTGTTTCACTCGGGTAACTTACTTAATTGCATCAGGGCTATTATGTTTGATCACGAATACACAGTGCATAGTTTGTTGCCTCTCGAAATCTCGTAATACAACGTGGGATTGGACGACACAAAAAACGCTTAGTTTTGTAGCGCTAAATACGTAATAAGTGTTCTGTAAATGGCAAAAGTTTCGTAGACAATTGCTTTGAGCAAGTTTGATGTTTTTAACAGCAAAAAACAAGAAACTGGCACAAAACTAATGGTTAATTACTATTATTTGATGCTTGGTTGGTAGTATGTTATACATGATTAAAATAGTAAGACTTGTTTTGCTAGTTAACCACAACTGATTTATTAACATAAATGGACACGTGCAAAACATTACAAAATACATTAATCTTAACAACCAAAACAAACCTTCCAGTCCTTGATTTACCTTTACACAGAAAAAGTAGCCAGCACAGCACTGAAACACCTGGCAAATATAGGAGAGAAATGCCGCCTAAAAGCCTCTGTAAAACCATGCTTGAGTACTAGCTATTTCAATAGCAACAGACCATTGCGTAAACATTCTGAAAAACGATTTGTTTTATTGCTCCTTCCGTCCTTGTATTCATTTAAACCTTCTAGATTTGTGTAGAGCTACTAACACTATAACTCACGTAGTAGACTATCAATCACCCTATCTCAGGTTGACTCACATTTAGCTAAACTTGGATAGGTACCGCAAAGAGCTGAACTATTGTGTGTTACTCACAGAAAGAAAGTGCTTTTGACCAAATTCGATCTTTCTGTACAGCTACACAGCTGACAAACAAAAAAGCTCTTTCTGATTAAAATCCTGATTACTTTTGATTATCATTTAATGTACGGCTTGTAGTATGTTATACATGATTTTAGAAGAAAGACTTGATTTATTTGTAACACTTACGTTTTCAGTCACAACAAATATTTAAAAAGCAAAAAGCACTTTACTATTCCCATATAACTAGTTTCCTAACCCTAACCTAACTCCAACCGTATGGGCAGTTTACACCCCTGATTGATGTAAACAGCCACACGTTTGCCAGATAATGCGGCCGACAGTTAAGCCTATCGAGTCAACCAATATGGCCGACAGGCCCACTCAAATATGTGCTAGATGTGCGGCTGTACGCAGTAGATAAACACACACCCTGTGCGCATGTATTTGTTAACCAGAACTTTGGAGTACCTTATTTCCATCTCTAAGCCAAATTAGGGTAGTCTATCACTTGCACCTCCACACAGCACAGCACATTGGCTTTCCAATGTCTTTCCAACTTTCCGTAGTTCTTAGTCACAAACAAAATAAATGCTGTAGCGCTCTCAGCATAGGCGCTATACTGCCACCCTGTGTGCGATTGCTATTATTAAGAGGGCGCTGGAGAATATTATGTGCGATTGGAAAACTCTTCGACAAAATGAGCAGTTAATACGACATAGAAAGACAAAGTAAATTAAGGGAATTGCTTGCGCCTAGAAAAAAAACATACAGTATTAAAGACCACACGAGGTTTCGGGTTAAAAGCAATTTGACACTTATTTCTACAGCATACTAGTTTGATGGTGAAATAACCATTACAATATTTACATTTTGTGCTATAACAGGCTATTAATGTAAAAGCATCGAGCCAATAAATGATCTCTCGTCACCAGCTGCACTAATGGGAACTTACAGGTCGAAACAGTGTGCACTGTCTGCAGCTTATAACAGGCTATATCTTGTGAAATATTAGGTGTCTTTGTAGCAGCCTCAATAATCGCATTTGTATTGCTTGTGAAACATATTCGTTTTGAATTTTGTATATTTTGAGGAAAGGCGTTTGAAAATTACGTACGCGAAAAAGTGAACAACAGAAAACAAAGGTTGAGAAAAATGCTGTGTAGTGTTTAGTCTTCCCCGCTCTTTACACATTGGGCGTGGCCAAACAAAACAGTGTGCAATATTGGCACGGAAAAATCTTCAAAACTTTCCCACAGTTTTATGACGCGCCACAGCGTTGTTCGTTAACCCAAGCACACACTAACTCTTCAAAGATAAATCCTTATCATGAAATTATAATTCTTACAACAACACGAACGTTTTTCCCCAATCATGCAGGATTACCTAGTTTAGGATAATTTTAGGGCTGCTGAATGCCACACAGTCAAAACAAAAGTATTTGGATCATGCACACGCAGCATTGCTCGACACTGGAGAGTTGTGTACATTCCACATTAATTAACATTTGATTATATAGTCACACGCTCTACCCGTCAATGCCCACCGCTTCAACGTAGACATATTACCGTCACCCCATGCCAAATTAATTTGCATCATTCTCTACTGAACAGTATACGCTAAATTTGTCTCGTTTTAAATCATTTTGCAATACCAACCTTCTTTGTCGAATTTAATATGCCTTCTTTAATAGAGAAATATCTCGTTGTTGGCTAATACAAAGCCACCAGTTTAAAATCTTAGGGATTGCTTGTTAGACTTGTTGTACAAGTTAAGGATTCACAGTGTTTAGCTGAAATGTGGATTGAATTCAATGTCCCTTATTTTCTCTTCAGAGTCAAACTGACGGTAACCAAGCATGTCTAAAGCTTCGGAGCAGATCTTTTGTATCTCTTGTACCTCATCATAAGTTAAACTCTTTCTCCAATCTGACACAACTGTTGCAGAATTCCGCTTGGTGCCTTGTGATTCTTTCACTGAAAGGTTATCGTCGTTTTTTGCTGACGTGGCATCTTTGAGCCAGGTTCGAATCGAAGGATTCATGTTGATTCCAATGAAGTCATAAACAGCCTATACAAATGCACATAAACTTTAAACTCGTTGGAAACAAATCGTAGGCATATCTAAAGGTGCTAATGTTTTTACGGTTACTACTCAAAAAACGAATTTTGCAAACTTTACAAGATTCGAATCTTTGCTATTCTTATAACCTGCGTGACTTCGATTGGATTCATTGCAAAGTCCTCATGTCTGATCCGCATGTATTGCTCTTTGAGTTCTCCTGCATTAATCACGTTCTCTGCAAAGATGATGTTTTCAGTCATCTTGGGACAGATAATGTTGGCGACGTATCTGTTTTAACACATCATTTAATTGATTAATTTTTGGTAAATTTAAATCAAAAATACGAATAAAAGTCAATAAAAGTTGATTTGTTAAAGCAATCTCTTAATTAAAAAAAAGCAAAGAGGCCAATGTATAATAATTTTTTAAGGTTAAGTGCAAAATACATTTCCTTTTGAAAAAATTACCAACAAAAGCTCAGATAAGATTACATAGGCCTACACATAATTAATACACTTATCTGCAATTACGTGTTTTTGACAAGACTGGTTTGGTTGGTTACAATGTTTTACACGTGTGATGCTGAACACACAAGTAGGAAATAAATTTGAGTTATATACAGTTGCCATATCGTCTTTATTTCTAAGATTTGTCCTTATTTTGAAGGGCAAAGTCTTAGAAAAGTTCATTGTCCTTATTTCTAAGATTTGTCCTTATTTTTGACTTGAGTCCTTTTTTTGTCTTATTTTCAACAATTACAAGTCAAATATCTGCTACAAGTAAAAGTAAACCTAGACCTGAGCTGTTGTGAGATGCACGAAGTATTTTCTACGAACAAGGAGTGGCTGAAACAGATTGTTTCTGCCAAAATATGACATGTGATATGTCATGACTCGTATAAATGCAAAGATTTGTTTAAAAACGTTTGTTTTGTTTCGTATAAAAATTTAATTTTTCGGTGGTCCTTATTATTGGTTTCGATGGCAACCCTGGTTATATATGATCGATGGCAACCCTGGTTATATATGATGTTTTAGAAGTTTTAGCGATTTTCAGGAGCATTGAACACTGAACAGGATTGTGCAAATCATTAAAAAGTAAAAAAAATCAAACATTGATACCTGATACGGGTAAAACGGGTAAACGTAGGATCATAAATTACGTACAAGCCCAAATTACTATCAGGTAAAATATTAACCAAAGTAAAAGCAAACTTAAACAGCAGTGGCGGTTTGAGCAGTTTTAACAAACCAATAGGAGCACTTTAAATATTACATGGATAGAATTATCAAATTGATTTTTTTAAATATAACAACCCCAAAATAACACAAAGTGGACCAACATAAAAGTTTAGGTTTGTACATAACCTTTGACTGATTTTTAATACGTTTAAAAAGTGAGATATAACATATTGTTGTGCTGGTGGTATAATTTTTTGATGGTATAATTATTTTCCAGTGGTTGTCAGCAGTCATTTGCAAGCCATTTTTTTGTAAAAAGGTGCAGGATTTTACCACGTATCAAATATCAGTAACGCAGTATCACTAAGCAAATTGAAATATTTTTCTAGGAGTTCTTATAGCAAGAGTGTCCTACCGATGGAATTTAACCTTTTTAACACAACCCCTAGATTTAGCATTTTGGGGGTTAATTTACTGCACTCGGAATCAGGCACATAGTATTGATTCCGAAAACAACATATATGCTTGCTATTTATACCTGACAGCTGAAATCCGATTTTTCGATTTGTTGGAACGCACTCTTGAATTTATTGTAGCTCGCGGGTCTCGGACCAGATGTACGATTTTGAGATTTACTGTGTGACTTGATAACAAAGGAACCAGCCACTCCAATTTGCACAGATATATCACCTAAATACAATGGAATTGCCTAGATCAGTAGTTCTCAAACTGTGCGTCGCGACGCCCTGGTGCGTCGTTTCAACTTTCCAAGGGCGTCGCAGAATAGTTCCGTTTAATGGCTATTTTGTTGTTGTATCAATAAACACAACTTTAATAATCAGTTTCCTCATTAGTATTGGCTGGTCCGTCGCAAGTCCAGAAAACTTTTCCAGGGGCGTCACAATGAAAAAAAGTTTGAGAACCACTGGCGTATCGACCGGTTTTATACCGATGAACTTAGTTTTATCGCAACGCATGGTGTCAGTCTGAAGCCACACAAGCTTTTATTACTGTTTTGTTTGTTTTGATCCTTTTGTCACTTTATAAGAACTTATACTGCATTGACAATTATACATATACCTTAATGTTTTTGTACCTACCTTCATTGCTCGTATCAAGCTATTTCGGCAGTGTTTAGACAATTTGTCCAAGTCCATGGGCTTTGAACATTGCTGCATGTTGTACTTGTCCACCTTGCACAGATCCGCGTCTCGAGACAGAAACCGACTGTTTTTGGTGCCTTTCGTGCTACAGATTTTTGTGGTCATGCATCTGTTCATATGAGTTAAACATTAGAGTTAGTGGTCTTAGAAATTGCCGATTTAATTTACAAATAAGTTATTATAATGTAGCCTATACATAATATGATTTAACCGTTTGTAGTTAAAAGCCCCCTTCTCTTGCGTGCACACAAGAAAATATTCCTTTAAAATAGTACATATAAAATGTAAAACATGAGTATCTTCTTTGCTAATGGTACAACCTTTAACTGAAGAAAATATTCCTTTAGGATACGAAAAAACTATTTGTTCGTGACTAGATGTACGTAAAATGAAGGGTGTTACTACAAAAAATGTTGGGAACCACCACTGCCATAATCGATTGGTAATGCAAAGTGGCCCAGGTAAAAAAAATGAATCTCCAACTCGTGTTCTTAACTTACTGTGAGTATTTATCCGTACATTTGCTGGCGTTAAATCCACGGGCATAATGTTGCTCCAAATCAAATTGGCAATGCACGATTTTGCTTAAAACTTGAAGTCTGTCGTCTAGTAGTTCTTCACACTTCGTCTCCGAAAACGGTATTAACGGTTCATAGAAATACGTGACGTCGGTACGTTGGTTGAAAATCTCCCCCAAAACGCTGGAACCCGAACGTTTCTGCGTGAACAAAATCACGGCGTCTGTGCGGCCGCGATGTTTCGTGTTTAGAACTGTCCCCTGTTTGGTCTCAATTTTAACTGGTTTGCTTGAAGACAGAACAAGATGATAATAAGCGAATGAAACCAGGGTAATTGTCGGTAGCATCATCGCAAACGCAGCGAGTTTCCGGTTAGTATGCATATCGTTAACTGCATGTGTGGACGCAGTATCCTTTTTAATTTGAGCACTGTATCCTCTGTAGGTTGGTGAGTAGGTTGGTTTCCTTTATTCAGTAAATTAATATTATGGTTAAGTCCACATTATAACGATCTGAAATCAAAACATTAATTTATGGATACCATTTGTTGCGGCAGCAAATATTATGACACAAAATTTCGTTTTTTAGTTCATAAAACAAAAAAAAGCCACCAGACAAAGTGCTGCAAGCACAAAAACGTAATTTAATGTTTAAAAATCGCTTGAATAGAACGCGCCGCGCTTTTTCGATGCAAGGATACAATCAATTTTGAAACTAATAGTTATATGAAGTCACCTGATACTTCAGTTCCGAAATAGGCCTCCAGCGCGCATGGGTGCATTGGATTGCTGTCGTCCCTTTGCTACTTCATGTAGTTTTAGTTTCAAAATCGATTGTATCTCTGCACCGGGAAAGCGCCAAAAGGCGGCTGTTAAGCGTTGTTAATGTATGGAGACCAATACCACGCAAATTTATCAATAAAATTTCTTCAACAATAACCATCATGCACAACACTGTGCGCAAATAGTTTTCAACATGCAAGAAGGAAGCCATGTATGATTTAAACAGATCTAATGAAGTCGATTTCGCAAAATTGTATGATTTAGGGCCAATGTTTTTCAACCTATCGCTCGCGACACCGGTGCTGTCGTATGCCCTTTTTTGTGGGGTCGCAACGCTTTTAAATCACCAATGAAAAGTAAAATACAGCGATCCACGAACATCAGTTCAACGCAGTAAAACTGAATATGAATACAATTGCTCGAATTAAATGACTACGTATATATGTAGAACTTTAGTCACTAGGAAAATACTTTCCATTCTTAGAACTTATAAAGTACGATTTTTTAGTTAACATATAATTTTTTTCGACAAAATTTGATTTTAGAGACGTTCTTTAATCGAATAAAAGAGTCAATATTTATGTCACAATCAACATTTTTTGTCTTTGTGATCGTTACATACTTTTGTGGCCTTTTCATTGCTTGTGTTGTTCCTTACTTTTTTCTATTCAAACAACTGCAATCGTGCCTTAAACCGCTTAATCAAGAACAAGTAGCTGTTTGGTGAATGCATTGTCTTGCAGCGTTGTGCATGCTTTCGCATCTTTTATGTTCCCACTATATAAAGCACTGACATGTCATAATTAATACTAGCAGACCCTGCCTTATAAATTTTTGTGCTACCAAAAAAAATGTATTCTTTTGTTGACACTACAGTATAACTCAATGGAAGAAAGCGAGATTAAACAGGGTCGATGAACCCCCAAGCTAACTTTTGTGGTTGAAAATTTAACGAAGGACATTCCCCTAAAGCAGTGGTTCTCAAAGTATGGGTCGCGCAGGGTCAAAAAATGGGTCGCGCTACGGTAATTCAATTCTGCCCAAACGAACTATTACTGAATTAAGTAAACACAAACGAATTTATTTAATGCAGTAATATGGTCACCACACTCGACCACGTTGTGCAGTAAATAGAACCAATCATTACCACATACAGAATATAGCCTTTCAACTTTACTGTTACGCACATGGCGATTGTAACGTCATAGCACGGGAAGTAACAGGACAAGTTAATCATGCTAAACTGAACCTGGAGATGTAACAGTTAGCGTGTGAGGATGAGTAAGTATTCGTACAAGGAAAATTTTTTGGATTTGGGATTCACTAACAATAATCATGGTGCTGTAAAGCCGCAATGTGTGCTGTAAAGCCGCAATGTGTGCTGTGTTATGCAGTGTTGTCCAACGAACCAAGCTCGTTTAAAGAGCTCGTTCAGCCTGCAGCCATTTTCACATGGCCACAATCCTATGCGGCAATAACGGTGGACTCGAAATTGCAGTCCGTCTCGTTATCCAACATCACAGTTAAAAGTCGAATCACAGACCTTTCACTGAATATAAAGTATCAAGTGGTCTCCCGAATGAAAAATAGAGCCGCGCATTGAAGATGTTATGAAGGAAAATTTCGGTTTCATCAATCACATTAAATAAATAAACCATTTGTATGTAATCAATCATTGTTTCATAGAACTGTGTAGTACAAATGGTTGTCTGTGTCTATCATTTCATGCATATCAGAAAAATACTTTTTTTGAGGTTTGGGTCGTGAGGTGTTCATAAAACTCAGATTTGGGTCGCGGTCAAAAAAGTTTGAGAACCACTGCCCTAAAGGATTAATGCTGGACCAGGCTGAGGTATCGTTTGTAAACAACAATCAAATCTCACTATAGTATGCGCAAATCTTTAACATAGTTTTACGGTAGGCAGTAATGTTACTCGTCCAAAACGCAATCAGTAATGTGATTTAGGTTGTGCTTGCATGAAGAAAAAATTCATCCCACTTTTAAGTCAATGCTATGCTTGGCACATTTGGTTATAAAAACATTTAAAGTCATTTTTGAAACTGGACATTTCTACTGCTTTTGTTCTGCTTTTATACAGGAATTGAAAAGGAGCACGTCGGTTGGTCGTACCACATTTTCTCGCGACAAAAGGTAGAGAGAGTTGTTTTAGCTGAACAAAGGCGTCTCAAAGATCGCGCTGCCATGCGATACCAACAGACTCGGTAAGACTATTCGAGGATGTCACATTTTGAGGCCAAAAGATCTTCTCTGGTCTGCCGCATTTTAGCTATAAAGTGCAAGGGTCCCATTTTAAGCATGTACAACAAACCGCTGCGTTGTCATTTTGTCTGTCACACAAAAGACACACTATGTTACTTGTTACAAAACTGTATGTAATGGCCTCTTTTCACATGAAACTACCAAATAAAATTTGTCGGCAATGTTTTATAGATCACACCAAATTCCTAAACTAGCTTTCCTAGTTTCAGTACTTTCGTAGGCCTTTAATAATGATTCCTCAAATTTCTGCACTAAATAAAAAATTGATGCTACATTTCTCTGTAAGTCTATAATATTACAAATAAAACTATTACAAATGTTACTGAATACAATCTAAAAAATGTATAACGATGTTTTAGGAAGGGATATTATAGCTAACTTGTAAGTCAGCACACCCATTATGTACTGCATTGCCAATAAGCAGAAAGATAAATTCCTAAATTCTACTTAAAAATTAGTTCCTACATTTCCTTTGCGAAATTCCAGCCAATATGGCTGACATCCAGTACGGACGTATGCCTGCCGCAAACACGTACACTAGCAATTGTACAGCTCTGACGGTGCTGTTGTCTAATTGTAAACGCTGGAATATTTGGTCTCTGTCCTATGTCACTACAAGCTTGTTGCTGTTTAAACTGCGCTCGTAACTCTTGCGCTTTGCTGCCACCAAACGTAAACGACACATTTATCTTAAATCGACAAGGGGTTTATGTCTAATATTTATACTGCTAGGACAGCGATTTCTTAGCCCATACATAGCCTAATTGACGTTTCTATTCCCTTAAAACATATAGCAACTTAACTGATTGTATACAAGTGTATTAAAATAGAGGTCTACAATGTTTTAATGTCGTCCCCTCTGCTCTGTGGTGCCACTTATATGCTTTTAAACTTATAAAACAGAAATGTTAAAGAGCAGACATTTTTAGATGTTTACGTTCTAGGAAACAAGAGAAAGCTCTTTCGCGCAAAAACCCACTATGCATAATAGAAGTTTGCCTATGTTGTCTTATCCAAGGCCGTTCGGACAGGGGGGTGAACAATCAGTTCCTTTGCCGATTTGTATGTACTTGCCACAAAGTATGGGACATGCTCACTAACCACCATTTCTAATCGTAATAAAACTTGCTCTGTATTAACTCAAGTTCATATGTCATACATTGAAGTATGTCATTTATTATTACTTACTCGCAATTTGTTAAGATACATTTCTACTATGTTGCACCAAAGTGAACCATTTCAAACAAAACGGTAAGATAGTTAGGTTAGTTTTATAAATTTTACAATGTACAATAAGTTAATCGTGATTGCGAGTAATATCTACAAAATACACATAAATTAACATATGTGCGGGAATAAATAATGTCACTGGCATTTCCAGCAACTACAAACTACTGTAAAATGAGTTTTGTGTATTTTAGTCTTCTTTGCAAAATTTAATCTTCGAAATCTGTACTACAAACCTGCATGTAAAAGTGTAAAAACCAATATTCACTTTCCGAGTCAAAATTTTTCAACTGTACATTTTTAGTTGATGGTGTCGCAGCAATTGCCGTCGTATAACACACAAAAAATGTTAGTTGCTTTTTTTTCTTTTTTAATAAGCTATGGGAACCAGTTGCGGATTCGGTATAAAAAGTTTGTCACAACGTGTAGTAATTTAATTTTCTGCAGTCGATCAGTTCCACCAGTGGGTACAAAAGTTTTTTTTTGGAAACTGTGCCTTTCTCAATACCAAAGCAAAAACGAAAAATAAATAATTGCTACGCGAAACAAAGTCAACCAGCAAATTACCTTCTTGTTTTTTAAACATGTTAAGGAATAAATATGATATGCACCGCTTGTCATTGAATGCGATTACAGAGAGACATCAGGGAGACACAGTCCACCAGAGTACGCCAGTGTGCCAAAACCAACTGAAAGTTGAATTACAGTAAATCTTTGGGAAGCTATTGTCATGAACGCACACACCTTTTACACGTTTAAGACGCGGTACACGGTTATATACGAAACGTGACGTCATAACTCAGGGACGACATCTAGCGGTAAATACATACATCACAACTTCCCTTCGTTTAAATTGAACTTAACTGAAGTCTCGAAGGGTAAGGATTCACAATAACATTCAATGGACGTAAATGAACACGATTACGCCGATATAATACACCATCACTAGTTTTTACAAGATAAGAGCGATGAGATAACTGTTTTTCTATAGTTCCTTGTTGATCCCATAGTTTGTTTTGGGTATTGTACAGTTTTACAGGAGTGTTCACTTGTAATTGCAGCATGTTTCTTGTTCCCCTGTCATAATACTTCTTTTGTTGTTTTCTTTCTTTTCCAAACGGACGGCAAGTTGAACTTTTTAACGTTTCGATATCCAGGGGCATCGTGTGTCTGATTTGCCGACCCATGAGAAGCTGTGCAGGTGATTTTCCGCAAAGGAGAGGAGCACTCCTAAATATTAACAAACTTTTGTTAAAATCCTGTACACTGGCATGAGCTTTTTTAAGTAGTTGCTTCGTTGTCTGGACACTCCTCTCAGCCAGTCCGTTGGATCGTGGATAATGTGGACTCGAGGTTAAATGATCAAAGCCCCATTCCTCGGCTAATTTTGCAAACTCCTCACTAGAAAACTGAGGACCGTTATCACTAATAACAGTTTCGGGAATTCCAAACCTGGAAAAAATAGTTTTCAAACCACTTATAACAGACGCCGCAGAAGTTGTAGTCAACGGGGTTACTTCTGGATATCCGGAGTAGTAGTCCACTGTTACCAAAAACATTTTTCGGTTCCAATAGAACAGGTCAGTTGCCACTTTCTGAAACGGATAAGAAGGAGCTTGGTGAGGTTCTAACGGTTGGCGTTGTTGCTGTGACCTGAATTTTGCACAAATGGCACAAGAAGAAACCAAACCAGATATGTCGTTGGATAAGTCAGGCCAATATATACTTTCCCGAGCTCGTCCTTTGCATTTTACTTCACCCAAATGGCCTTCATGCACACGTTCTAAAAAATAACTGCGCATAGATATTGGAACAACTATTCGAGATCCACGAAACAAAATACCGTCAACAACAGAAAGTTCATTTTTGACATCCCAAAAGGGTTTTGCTAAAGCAGGACAAGCACGCTTATGTAAAGGCCAACCATTATTTACAAGACGCATTACAATTTGCAACTGTTCGTCACATATGGTTTTACTTTGTAACTTTTGTTTAACTAATGGCATACACGCAATAGCGGATACAATTAGATCTACATATTCACATACACTATGACAAGAAAGCGATTGTACGGACACACTGTTCTCCACACATCTTGATAACAAATCAGCTGTGTGCATGAATTTACCTGGAGTAAACTCTGCGGTGAAATGAAATCTTTGCAACCGGATCATTAGACGTTGAATGCGCAACGGACAGTTATTTAACTCCTTGAGAAACAACGCTATGAGAGGTTTGTGATCAGTTTCTACCACAAATTTCTGACCATAAACATACTGATAAAATCTTTCACATGCAAAGGTGATAGCAAGCAATTCCTTTTCAATTTGTGCATACCTTGTTTCAGCGGTTGTTAAAGCTCTTGCCGCATAAGCCACTGGCTGCCACATGTTGTCATGCTGTTGCAAAATTACAGCTCCAAGTCCATGTTTAGATGCGTCTGCCGAAATTTTGATCGATTTCTTGGGGTCGAAAAACCGAAGGACTGGGGCAGTTCTAACCAGCCGTTTTAAATTCCTCCATTCCATTTCGTGTGCTTCCGTCCACTCCCAGTTGCTCCGTTTATGCAATAACAAACGCAAAGAAGATGTTTTAGTAGACAAGTCGGAAATGAAACGACCTAGGTACGTGACCATTCCCAAAAATTTCAGCAAGTCAACCTTAGACTGAGGACGCTTTAGTTGCTCTATTGCATGAACTTTATTTGGATCAGGTTGAACACCTGAAGCACTTACAACTTCACCAAGAAAAGTAATCTTGTCTACACCGAACACACATTTTTCCTTATTGAGTTTCAGATTATTGCGTTGCAAAACCGTTAACACATTTTTAAGCCTCATGTCATGTTCCTGCTTAGTTGAACCCCAAACCACAATATCGTCCATAGACGTTACAACGCCGTTCATGTGTTCAAACATCATGTACACCAACTTGTGAAACACTTCTGGAGCAGAACAAATGCCGAACGGCATGCGCAAAAATCTATACCGTCCAAACGGAGTGTTAAACGTACAAAGCTTAGAACTATCTTCATCCAACTTTACTTGCCAAAACCCAGACAAAGCGTCGAGTTTAGAAAATACTTTAGCATTTGAAAATTGACTAATAATTTCTTCTCTAGTCGGAAGACAGAAATGCTCACGCAAAATTGCTTTATTTAAATCTCGCGGATCTAAGCAAACTCTTAGTTTTCCGTTTTTCTTTTCTACTATTACAAGAGAGTTCACCCACTTAGTTGGTTCTTCTATTCTTTTGATTACTTGCATGCTTTCCATTCTTTGTAGCTCCTGTTGTAGTTTGTTTTTGAGTGCAAATGGAATTTTTCTGCTGGGACGGACTACGGGACAAACTTTGTTATCGGTCTTTATTCGGTGACAACCTGGAACACAACCCAACCCTTGAAATAAATCTGAAAAGCTGGACAGCAAATTTTGTTCGTCACTGACAATCGGTTCCAGCTTATTTATTAGGCCAAGAGTTACTGCTCCATTTAATCCTATAATAGGCAATGCATTAATCTCCACAACAACAAATGGTAGAGTAAATGATTGCTCTCTGTATTGAAGTGTTAAACTAATTGTCCCACAAACTGGAATATGGTGGCCAGTATATGAGATCAATCGAATATTAGTAATAGAAACATATGGACGTCCCTGAAGTTTTTGAAAATCATTTCGTGACAAAATATTTACTTGGGCTCCCGTGTCTATCTTAAAACGAAGTGTACATGAAAGCACAAAAATTTCAACAAGCCAATCTTTTGGTGAACTAGTAGTACTTACAGATTGCATGTTGTACGTCTGAATTGTATCCGCGCGTTGCGCTTGCGGGTGATTAGCTGCACTGCAACATCGAGCGAAGTGGTTTCTTCCACCACACTTCAAGCATCGCCTTCCCCAGGCAGGACACGCTCTGACGTCATGTCGCAAGGCACAGAATCTGCAAACTCGAGGCGCTGGTAATTGATTACCACGTGGTTCGCGTTGAACAGCATCCAAGCTAAAACTTTTAGAATTTGTTGATCGAAACATTGTCATTTGCGATCTTACTGTTTCGTTTGTTATGCACATTTTAATAGCTTTTTCAAGCGTTAGTTCCTCTTCCCGCAACAAACTTTGACGAAGTTGAACACACTTGATACCAATAATAATTTTGTCTCGGATTAATGAGTCGCAAAGTTCACCGAAATCACAGCTTTTAGACAGTTTTTTTAAATCGGTTATAAAAACATCTATTCTTTCACCATCATTTTGATTTCTAGAAAAAAACCTGTATCGCTCGCTGGTGATATTCTTCCTCGGACAACAGTAGCTTTCGAAGGCATTGACCACAGTTTCAAAGTGCATTTCTTGTCCTTCTTCAAATTTAAATGTTGAGTGGATGGTTTGACCTTGCTCTCCCAACACGTGGAGCAACATAGATGTTTTAACTTTTGCAGCCTTTCCGTCATAACCAACAGCTGTCAAATAAAGCCTAAATCCCCTGATAAACTTAACCCAGTTTTGTGACACATTGCCACTCCATTGCATAGCTTCAGGCAGTGAGAACGAACCTTCCATTTTATAAAACCACTTCTGACACCATGTCATGAACGCACACACCTTTAAGCGGTTACCTGTATTGACTGCCACGTTTAAGACGCGGTACACGGTTATATACGAAACGTGACGTCATAACTCAGGGACGACATCTAGCGGTAAATACATACATCACAGCTATTAAAGTGCACAGTTTGCAAAAACAGCTGTGAGGTTTCGATTTTTTTTATGGTGTTTTTTCCTTTCTGATTATCAACAATACTCATTTCGTACGTTGCTCTACTCCATACAACAGTTGTGTGATTGAGAAAATTGTGAGACAGTACTATAATGAGTAACTATTTGTATAAACAACTTAAACAGTATAAAGGGGATCATGAAGACTTATTTAATTCCTAGTTATATTCAAAAATGGCAAAGAAAGTTTTATTTTATCAACCAGCAATGACCAATCTTTACATTACTCGGAAAACACTAGAGCGATCATGAAGACAATGTTATGCAAAATGTGGTTTATTATTCTTGTTGTTTGTAATGTGTCTCGAATACTAAAAACAAGAAACTGCATTTATGTTGGAAAATAGAAATCAATTAACATTTTGATGTTGTAAAAGTGTTTCTAGTTTTGCTGTTACAGCTATCACTGGATTTTCAGTGTCTGATTTGGAAGGAGGAAATCTGGGTACAAATTTCAATCTTAAAATTGTTGGTGGCCTGTTTTCGGGTTTTATCTATCTCGGCAAAGCTTGCATTGAAAACCCAAAGGCGGAAAGTCATTCTGCTAAACAAAGTCCTGAAACTGGTCAAACGATCAATATTCTGACTGAAGTGTAGCTGTCTGTAAAAATTAATATTGTTGACTTTCACGAACGAAATTTGAGTATACTAAAGATATTGTGTAAACCATTACTGTGATTATTTTTTGAACTTGACTAAAAACAAAAATAATACAACAAGCTTAGAGGGAGTTTATTTTTTTGGTTTGTCTTTCTCGTTAATTGTAGCTCAGACTTTTATCGGAGACATTTCTGTGTGTACAGTCTTAATTTTTACTGGTGTCAAAAGTACAGTGGAGAAATCAATTTCTTTGAGCAGTTCCTGTAAGAAAGTATATGTTAAAAGTGTAGCGGTATTGCTTAAATTCAGTTAAATTATAAAGTTTTTCATTTAGAGAGGTTTTAACCACTATGTGAAAAACTGTTTTAATTATAAACCGTTTGTTAACCGAGCTAAGATTGACTTTTAAATGGATGTACAAAAACAATAGCATTTTTCTTGGCTATAAACGTAAATTTTATGAGGAGTCACCATCACCGTAAATCGTATCCAATGTTGACATACTAAACGTAAAATAAAGATTCAGTGATTTTACGACCCCCTTTACTACTATAAAACTCGTTAAGGTGTTTCTTGCGGAGACCTTGCCTTTTGTCATCAAATTACCTTCACTAGCAGTTCCGGTTGTAATGGTTACAAATTTGCGTTTAAGTTGATTTTGGTAGGAATTGTTATTTGATCATTTGCGTGGGCATCAAATGTGGAACAACAGAGAAGCATAGACAGTTTGGATCGAGACTAACAAAACAGTCTTGATCTTCCTTTTCAGTTTTTGCAGTTTTATCGTTTTATGCAGAAATGTTGATTTTTTTCCTTTGGAGAAACTGTTATTTTGTACGTTTCAGAGACAAATTATTATTTTAAGCGAGTGTAACAAAGCTTTTTTGTCAAAACTTAGATAAAAAAATCTAAGATCGTTTGTAGCTTCAATAATTTAGTTGAGGATATGGATCAACAAACTCAGAAAGATAAAATCCCCCAAACAATAATGAAAAAATATGAAAAATTTGTGAAAATTATGCTGGTAGTGTCCGCCGCGGTTCAAGTTACCCTGTGCTTCATAGCCCTTATACTTCCGGAATTGATTGTTGGTGAAATGTCCAAGTAATGTTTGCTGTGTGGTAACGGAATATTTACTTTTGTACAAGCTTTATAACAAGTACTTATGAGAGCATGTAATGAAAAAAATGCTTGTCTTGACTTGAAAACATAAATGTAGTTAATGGGCATAGGTTTTGTCCAAAACCATTTACAATTTTGTGTTCTTTGGGGAGTTTTTGTCCAATATCAAAAAAGTAAACACCACACGAGAGAGAATAAAAAGGTTGTTGACTTAGGGAAGATGCGTTGGATTTCATGGAAAGTTTACACGAAAACGGAGATGACATCACTCAATCATCTGTAGTTAAAGCTAAAATCGGATACTTTGAAAGCTTGATTAACAATACGAAAAATGACTCGAACAGAGAAGGTTAATTTACTTGTTTTATAAAACATCGCAATACGCTGTTATGGTTGATTTTGACTGACATTTATTTTCATGTAATGATTATAACATGATAATTATCACTCGAGTTACACCAAAAAATAAAATAAGTTAGTACTTGCATTTTAACTGAAACTCGCTGTGTCAACAACCTAACATTGTGGTGTGAAAATATGTCTTCTGAAGAGCTTTCGAGATGAAAGTAAAAATGTATTTTTCTGTATTCCGTAACGCTACCTAAAACAAATTGTATATTGCAGGCATGGTCAGTATTTTTGCCTTCTCACTCTTATCGACTGTTTCGTCTCTTTTCACATTGCTCTACGCAGTTCAAGTACTATGTCACTGCTGCACTTCCCAGTGTAGCCAGGAGGTGTCTGATTGCTGTAACAGCATTAGCGATTTCTGTCGAAAAATGGCCAAATCAAACTTTTCCTCGGGTACTTTGTTTGTTTTCCGTTTGCAGCTTTTGTTGCTTACTAAGTACAATTTCAAACATATCATAAGTTTTATCTAAATCAAACTGGGTAAATAGCTTTGCTTGCCACACTAAACTACAGGGATTAAATGTCCAACCTGCTAACCACATGGTCAAACTTTCCCTCCCAAAACTTGTATGGTATTAATTTCCAACTTTTAATCCTTTACTGTGCCGAACTAATTCAAACAATTCTAACAAAATTTTCAGTGTATTCTTGTTTAACAGACCATTTTGGTACTCAGGAATCAGAAAATAAAACCTTTTTTTCTTACATGTAGGAGTTTCCAGCGTGGCTGTAGCCGGTATGACTAGTTTCGCTATTTCTGATCTGGAAGGCGGAAGATTTGGCACAAACTTCTATTTGCAAATTACTGCGGGTGCATTTTCTTGCCTCATCCAAGGTTTGAAAATCCTTGTTAAAAAAGCAGACAAAACTGGAAATAATCTTGAGAAGGGAAATCAGACGAGTTCTCATGGATCTCCCTCAAGTACTCCAAAGTCTTTCTCAGGCACTCCAGGAACACACGATGATGCCCACATTAATGACAATCCAAGTCCTGAGAACCATAACAGAGATAGCTTATTGGTTCATGGCACTCGAGTGGAGTACAGCCGTGGCTCCATGAACCCGTCGTTCTCAGGTGATTCTACAAAGAAATTAAAGAAATCAAGATCTGGTTCCGTTTCAAACTCTAGCAAGGATTCAATTGAGCCAAAAGATAACGAAACACAAGCGGATGTAAAGGTTCAGCGAAACCATCATGAGGAAGACTTTGAAACCGGTTCAAATGCATAGTTTTTCAAATCGCAATTTGTTTGGACGAAAATTGTTGTATCGTCAAAACACAAATACGTGTTAACCATAATTTGTTTTAATTAAGATGACCGGCCGTTACAGTTTTTTTTTAATGATGTTTAAAGTAATTACATTTAAACCGTGTGTTTTCTTGTGATTTTTATATTTTTAACATAGACGAATATTGTTCTATCTGACCTTACTTTTGGATTGGCAATCATAAGCCTGGCTTTAAACGTGCTATAGGTGGGGGAAAGTTGGTTTCCCAAAGCGGTAATAATTGGATAAATTTATATTTTGTTAAACATTTAGGGGCACAATACGGCTGTGCAAAAATATTTTCAGCAACTTGGATGCCACGAAACACTAGAGTCTAGACAATTAAAACTAACCTCTAGAAATTAATAAAATACGGTACCGTCAAAATTAGTAATTGTAAAATATTAGTATTCTTTTGTGGGGTAAAGCAAATGTTGTGTGTTCTCAAATGCTGTGAGTGAAAAAAGGTTAGTTAAATCCGCCAAAAGTTAAATCACAAGCACCGTTGGGTCAATCTGGCAATCCATAGGGGATTCTGACATGTGCCGCATATGAGACAGGCAAGGGTGCTTGTGACTCAACTTTCGGTGGATTCTCAAGGAAGCTTAGTTGGTAGAGCGCGAGTCTCGGAAAGACTCTTTGGTTCGAATCCCACCGCATGTTAGATTTTTCTAGCCTACGCCCTGCCGTATGGTGGTGAATGCTTGCTGACCAGGTGATTCGCTATGGTGGCTGTAAGCAGGCTTACTGTGATTTACATATGAGTGTGCCGTGATCGCTGGTCTGCATAGACGCTTCAGGGCTGATCCCAGTTATGAATTTATGTGTTACTTAAGTTATAGTGTTCTTAATGGTTTTAAATGTACAGTGTCGAAATAAATTTCTTTGAGAAGCTTCTGTAAAAAGTGAATGTTTTCCATTTAAAGATGTTTTGAATATTATTTGAAAAAAGCTTTATTATTATAGTCCGTTTGTAAACCGACCTGAGCTAGACTTTTAAATGGAGGAAATAAAAAAATCGCATTTTTCTCGCCCATAAAAGAAATTTTAATGAGGATTCACCATCACTATAAATCGTATCCCATGTTGACATACTAAACATAAAACAAAAGTACGGTGTTTTTACGACCCTCTTTACTGCCAAAAAACTCGTTAAGTTGTATCTTGCAGTTGAACACACTGTCAGTAAATAAACTTAGGCGCTCGTTGAAATTTATAGCATCTTGACGATACTTTTAACGGATTTATTAGGTCTTGCCTTTTTGTTCCTAAGTTAAATTCAGCGGCAGTCTTATTTGTAAAGGTTACAAAACTTTGTTGTGATAGAAACTTTTGTTTGAGAATTTGCATGAGTTGATGTAGAATAATTAAAAACTTTTAAAGTGGTGATGTTAATTTTTTTAAGGAAACTGTTTTTCTACATTTTAGAGATAAAACATTGTTTCAAACGAGCGTACCAAAGTTTTTTCTGTCAAAACTCCTGAAAATATTTAAATGTCCGTTATGGCCGATTCAGCTGAGGGTAGGGATTTTGAAAACCAGAAAGATATAACAACAGAAAAAGGAGATGAAAAACCTGCAACAATGGTAAAAATTGTGCTGGTAGCGTTCGCCGCGGTTCAAGTTACCCTGTGCTTTATAGCACTTATACTTCCGGATTTGGTCGTGGGAAAGTTGTCCAAGTGATGTTTGCTGTGTGATAAAGCATTATTTCATTTTCATTCAAGCTCTGAATTTTAAGTAGCCTACATATCGAAGCACGTAACTATTAAAGTACTTGTCTTGACATTTTTTTAATTTGTGATTTCTGACAAAAAATTTGTTCAGTCTAATACAAAGATAAATAGCATACAGTCTGAGAGAAAACAAAAACAAATTTGTTGTTATTTTAGGGAAGATGCATTGGATTTCATGGAGAGTTTGCATGATGACGAAGATTTTATCACACAATCATCTTTGGTTGAAGCTAAGATCGGATACTTTGTAAGCTTTATTAACAACACAAAAGATGGCTCTAGCAGAGAAGGTCAGTAAAAACCAAACTGCTGCGTAAATGTCTGTGCTTGTCTGAAAAACCCTACATACGTTGTAGGTTAAAAAAAACACGTTATTACCGATTGGAACCATAAATTTCTACACTTCAACGCTTACTGTTGTATTAGTAAACGTATACAAAAGTAGTGTTGTTTTGATCTAAGTTATTACTCGTAATATATTACAACAAAAACGTTTCCTACTTTGCGTTTAATTTGATCTTGCTGGGCGAACAACCTTGACTTACGACTATGCATCTTAACTCGAGCATAGATACTTTAGCACTGGTGAAAATTGATTTCTTTTCGTGGGAAAAAGTACAATTGTTAAAAAAAGTGTTTCGCTCTTTTCTTAGTAGTTACCATTGGCAACTGTATTGCAGGAATGGTCAGTATTTTTGCCTTCTCACTGTTATCGACGGTTTCTTCTCTGCTCACGTTGTTGTACGCAGTTCAAGTAATGTGTCACTGCTGTACCTCCAAACCCTGCCAACAAGGGTCGGAATATTGCGACCGTATGAGCACTTTCTGTCGAAAAATGGCCAAGACAAACTTTTCCTCTGGTAATTTGTCTGCTTTTCCGATTGATGTTTTCCCTTTTTTTTACCAAGGCAAGCACTATTTTGCACATCTCTGAAGGATAATATAAACCCGTAAACCAGGTAAACGGCTGTCGGCCTGCTGTTAGCCGTCAAGTGATGATGTTCATATGAACCTTTTAATTTGTTAACATCGCTCACAACTTTCCGTCAAAAAACTTAGCAATACGATATAATGCGCCACATACGTTTTTTAAAGATTTCTGTTGACATTCGAGTAACCATTTTCCAAATTTCATTAGTTTTAATTGTAAAAAGATTTAGTCGTACCATACTCTACCACTACTAGTCAAATATGACGAAGGGATCGGAAGATAAAACAAGTGTATCTTTCCTGTAGGAGTTTCCAGCGTGGCAGTAACAGGGATGACTAATTTCTCTCTTCCTGATCTCGAAGGCGGAAGATTCGGGACAAACTTCTATTCCAAATTGCTGCGAGAGCATTTTCTGATCTCATCCAATATTTAAAAACCCATGTTAAAAAACCAAACAAAAACAATACAGACACAGAAAATGCTAACATTCCACTAACTGGAAATAAAAATGAGAAGGGAACGCAGTGCAGCGTTCATAATAGGCTGAAGGATATTTTAAACGGCCCAGATGTTTCAAATACTTCAGAGGCTTCCCCAAGCAGAGACGTAACAAACCGTTTTAACACTATATTAATTGGAAATAACCATCAGGCAGGAAACCACTTTAGCAGTTATGCACAAGAGACGCCTGACGATATTTCGAACGGACCATGGTGTGTCAAATACTTCAGAGTCTTCCACGAGCACAACAGGAGCTATCAATAATGCCTACGATACGAGTCCTGGGGACCATATAGCCGATCATAATACAGGTAACTTATACCCTAATGGCAGTCAAGAGGAGCGTGGATATCAAAACTCTACGTTTTCAGATGATTCTTTAGAGCAGGGGTCACCAAACTACGACCCGCGGGCCAGATCCGGCCCGCGACCACATCTTTGGTTTGCCAAATTGTATTAATAACTTTGTAACATTAAAAGTTAATCTACTCCTTCCAAAAGTTTTCCTGTGGCGATATTCAGCATTGATATTACAGAGTTTCATAGGATTATAACGCCCAAGATTGATCCAAAGCCAGTTTGTTACGTCACAGACAAGACTACAAGTGTTAATTATGCGCAAACAATTGCCTTCTTGTGGCGTAATATACAAGCATTGCTTGTAAAATGAGACTAATTATACAGTTTAACAGTCGCATGACCAGTTTTTGAATGGGATTGTAGAAAGACCATATCTTAGCGCACCTAAGGACATGTAAACTAATCATTATTAGCACTCATCCGGCCCGCAGCGAAAAAAGTTTGGTGACCCCTGCTTTAGAGGAATCAAACAAATCAAGATCTGGCCTTTATCCAAACTTAACATAAGAAGACTCTGCAATCGATCAAGAGAATGTTTAACTCCAAGTACCTGCAGAGGTTTATCAAAGTCAACAGGAGTATGACCCTGAAGCCGTTTTAAATGCATAGTTTTTCTAATTGCACTTTAAGGTTATTTGTCCGAAAATCGTATTATTAAAAAAAAAAAAAAAACATTAACCATAATTGACAGTGGCTTATCGGACCAGGTCTTACAACTTTTTCTTGACGGCAATTGTTTACTAATCGGTCTGGTTATTTGACCTAATAATCCGCTTTAAAAGATTGGCGCTTCACGACGTAAAATAGCTTTGCGAGACAAGGTTGTGCAACCAAGAATTTGCATTTAAGTTTAATACTAATAATTTGCGGCCCATAAAAATCAAACGGAGTTGAAATAGGGCTGTTTCCTATTTGTTAGCTAAACCTGGTTGATAAGGCTTCCAAACGGTGTCGTTATTATTAGTGCTTTGTTTTGAAATGTGGAATTATTGTACTTAGTGACATATATTTACAAACATATTCTTAAATTGCCACAGCTGTTTGATGTAATTATATTCAAATTAAGTCTATGATTTTTGTTGTTTTTAGTTGTACTCAATACGCGTTGATTGTAGTAGGTGGTTTGACTTTATCTTCTTTTCATTTGCAAACATGAACCTTTAAAAGGACAAGGTCGGAAACAGCTGATTGCAAAACGCAATACTACGGATAGATTACTAAAAACTTATGTCACAAACGGTTGGGCTAGTCCTTTTAAAAACTATTACTTTCATAAAACAAAACAAAAAACACGTTACGCTTGAATTAGCCTTTTAAAATGTCAAAGACAAATGTGCTTGCATAGTCACGTCATCATTGTATTTCTATTGTTAAACAGCTACGTAAACAACAAGGACAACTACCGAAAAAAACATGGTTCATCAAATCAAATGTCCTAGTCTTTAAATTGTGCTTTAATTTCGTTCTCTGGGTATGTTCTGCCGTTGGATCGCAACCGTCTGCTCAAACCCGGCGGGATACGTTCGGTTGCATATGTCGGTGATTGAGCCTGCGGGTTCTGCTGCATGGTTAAATGAAACCCTCTCAAACGGATACACCCACGCGGTTCCTCGGAACGTTTCCTGTGGTGCCATAGGCAGACTCGGGTGTTCTCGTAGGCAGACCAATATTCTGATATAGTTTAAAGCAAATGTTATTTGTTATGAAATGTTTGAGATGAAAAAAGCCCAACGCAGACAATCACGTCTTTGTGATTGTTTTGTTGTTGGTCAAACCGCCAAATATCCAAAAAATATTTGTGTAGTGTTTTGTGCATATTTGATGTATATTATGTGTGCCATTTTTAATACCCGAACATCGAATCACCCTAGATTGCGTATTGCTCAAGAAATGTCGAGGGGAATTTGTAGGGATTGCGATAATTATTTGTGCAAATAATGCAACAGTTATTAACCAATTTTCCTTGTTTTAAAGTGTTAGATTAAAGGTAGCGAATGGGATAAAAATTGTAATTCATATGTGCTGTCAAATCCTGCTATGAACTTTCCAATATTATATTTTACAGTTAGTTAGGTTTGTGTGAAAGCCAATTGCAAGAGCACATATGTGCAGTTTATCTCCTTTAAACCGCACTTATTGCTTTGTTAGTCATTCTATAATTGTTTTACAAAAATATTCAACCAACGAACTGAAGTGCATGACGGTGTTGAGGATTAGAGTTTCGGACCTAAAAGCTTAAGAGTTTAAAAGGTTATCAAGACTGTGGTTTAAATGGTGCTGACATTATATGCCTACAAGAGTTTTGTGTGAGGGTTAACAGACAACCAAAGCGTTGCTCCGCATCGGCAAAAAATTTACATTCTTCAATTATACAGCAAACGGTAAGTTACAACTATGTTGAGGTTAGAACCCAAGGCGCTCTCGAGGAAGAATATCGATAAAAGTTCCATTCTTTTTTCCTTTGTTTATCGCGCACTGTACTAGTCGCATTCAGTGTTATTTACTCTGATGAAGACGACCTGTATAGGACGTCGAAATGTCGGAATAAAATTACATTTGCCAGAAGAGCTCCACACACTTGATATGTGAAATGATGCCTACACTCATGACACCTACACATAATATCTTGTACGTAATATGACGTAAACGGCTGACAGACAGCAGTGATCTACATGAGCATATATCTTTACTCCGTGGGCGAATTAGACCCACGTATTGCGTCAGGACAAGGACGTATATACGCAGATTAAAGCCCATCTGCTATAAAAAAAAGTTCTAAATTGTTTGCGAAGTTGTGAAGCATAAAGAGATTAGTTGGTGTATAATAGAGTACAGAAGAGTTGTGTTTGTAGTTATGAATAGGGAAACAGAAAGCAGAAATCTGCGCAGTTTTATCCGTAAGTTAAAAACGTTTTCACGCACAATAATCTGAAGTTGGAAAAATTTGATTTCCACACTGCCTTGCCTTTATCAAGCTGATACTACAAGTTGCATCACGTTGCACTAAACACATTGTGCCAAAAACTACAATTCTGACAACTGTAGTATATATCGTGGACTTTTAAACTCACAGAATAGCTGCCATTCAATCGTTTTTCACAAAAAAAAATATGCAAATTTTAGATCGCTTTTCGCAATCGATAACTGTCCTTTTCTCGTAAATACAAATTTTTGAGAAGCTCTTTCGGATTTGGCGATTTACGAAAACTAATAGTAAAGCATTGTTAATTTTTTTCTGTTTTGCTTTTGATGTGTATGGAAATATTTGCATAAATTAGCTATTTAATTATTTAATATTCAGATTACCATGTCTCAAAGTGAAAATGAAGGGTACCCCTTAATACAACCTCGTGCTGGAGTATTTATTTACCATCGAAGAACCAACCTTCTAGTTATCTTCTTTTTGACCATGCTTCAACTGAGTCTTTGTTTGCTGTCAATTTTTTACAAAGATGTGGATTTAGAAGCGACAACAGCGTAAGTGGCTTACTAAAACGGGTAGTGTGGCAGATATTTTCAATTTGGTAGTTATAAGGTTTACTTTTGTGTTTGTATAACATTTTTATTAAATTGATAGGCACAATTTGAGTTTTGGCTTGGCGTTGCATTCGGCCATTTTCTCAGGATTGACGTTGATCTTTTCAATACTACTGCTCTGCACTTGCTGGAGTAATAAATGTTCCTCGGCGTTTGACGTGATGCTGAGTGGGCTGTCTGTGTCATACATCGCATCTGGTAACGCTAACTTCACAAGCATTATAACTGTCAGTTTGTGTTAAATAAATTAATACCATATACTCAACTATTTAAATATGTCACAATTGACCGTTAGTAATCTTGTGATATAGTACATATAAAATTGTAGCTTCAGCCTAATAATCATGCTTGTTTTTTAGGTTCGCCGGGCATTGTTGCTTTTGCCTTGTTTGTGTACACATTTAAAACAGAAATTTTTGGCCTTGGCTTTTGGGTCCACCTAACAGCTACTCTACTCTCTTTAGCCATTCACGCCCTGAAGAGAAAAATACTTTCAACAAATATCAACCATTAGAATCTGTTGTTCAGTGATTTAAATCTGAAAATTTTCGCATGCAATTGTGAAATGTGTTAAACACAGCTTACTCATAAATTATATTTTTCCAATTTATGTCTCGTATTCGCACATGAATTTTTTTGATTGATTTTTTTACCTATTGACTTCATCTATAGCTACAATCTAAATTGGTTCTAATAGGATTTGATGTTGGTTTTGTGTCTATTCTTGTTTTAATGTCTATTTGATATGTGGAATTGATTTTGGTTCGATTTCGGACATTATTTTGGAATATTCAGTCGCTAATTAGGTACTGCTTTCTTGTTGCTAGAACCTTCAGCGATAGCTTGTTCTAAGGATACGACTGGTATTTTTATCCAACAATGAACAGAAGCCGTTCCTAGAATTCCTATTACGCAGTTATACTGAAAGGCTTCTGTAACATCACGGAACATTGATCTACTTTTCTGTGTTTATTCATTCTATAGTATATTATTGCACATCATATGTATCCATAAAAAGCAAGATCCAAATATTACAACATTCAGACTACTAAATTAATTATCAAAACATTTGCTGCCCAAAAAAAACTTCAACAGAAAAGAGAAAAAAAGTGTCGCCAGTAAAACAGGTTGCGTGCACAAATAAATATCACATTGTTATGTACATTATTCCGATGCATCAATATCAGATGAGACAGTGGTTATCTTCACGTCTTTCTCCCAGGCATTGTAAATAATTCTGGGTCTTCTTGAATTTCCAGCTTCCACAGCTTCATCACCTTTGTAAGCAGATTCAGACAGAACCACTACTTTCGTAGTTTGTGTGCTTGACAACAACTTAAAGGGGAACAACCTTGTGCCGTAATCAGGAAAAGAACATATTAAAGCGGCCACGTTTAATATAAAGTTTCCATAGACGAGATGCCCAATGAACATTTCCGAGACGCGACTTTTTAGATGTGGCGAAAATACTGTAATAACAGGAATTAATAGATCTGACACAACGCATACAGCAGCGGTGCTTGCTGAACGAACGTAGACCGTGTTGATAATAATTAGTTTGCTCCAAAACTTTTCATTCTTGAGGCTCTGCACCTGCACCAATCAACACAAACTAACATTTGCCGTGGTGTAATTTCTATCTATCAATAAAGAAACCGACCAACAAGATGGAAAAAATAATGAACAGCAAAATGTACCCGTCAAAAAATTGATTAAAGCGTTACGGAATTTAAATAAATAGAATGTTTCCATCTCTATAAAACGTGTTAATGTATGTTAAGTATTTACAAATATTGTTGCAATTAAAACAAACCTTTTTTCAGTTCGAGTTACAAATATATGCGCAGTTTAGTGGCAACAGAAACACCAATCAAGAATGAACCAAACAAGAATGTCATTAGTTAAATCACGAACCAACCGAGAACCACGAGACCCATCGTCATCAAAATATTAATTTGTGCTGCGTCTTTAGCACCATTTGTTGTTGTTGTTGCTGCCGTAGTGGCAGTTCTTGTGTCGTAGTGCGTAGTGATTGTTGTTGATACTGTGGTTGTAGGTGTTGTTGTTGCTGTTGTGGTTGTAGGTGTTGTTGTTGATGCTGTGGTTGTAGGTGTTGTTGTTGCTGTTGTGGTTGTAGGTGTTGTTGTTGCTGTTGTGGTTGGAGCTGTTGCTGTTGTGGTTGTAGGTGTTGCTGTTACTGTTGTGGCTGTAGGTGTTGTTGTTAAGTTTGTAGTTGTTGTTGCTGTTGTCGTTACCGGTGTTGTGTTTCCCGTTACATTCAGTTCATCCACACTCAGCAAGTTACATTCGTCGTTTTGGCAACAGGCAGCCACACAGTTACTGTAAAAACACGTGTATTTTACTAATTATAGATATCTTCAAATCAAATCTGACTTTGGAAATTCGAAAAACTTGTTCATTGCTCTTTTTGGATCGAAGTTTATTTTTAGTTAATTATCTTCAGGTCGCTACTGTAAGTCCTTGGCCAGTCTAAACTTAAAAATAACTTACGTTCTGTTTCCACAAAGTCCGGCATCACAGGCAGCCGCTGTCTGACACGAAACTTCAACTTCTGAAACAGAAAGAAGTTTCGGTTTCAAACGACTTTCAATCGCATTTCAGACAACTCACAAACAAGTGCTTTGTTTCTCGTTTAATTCAAATTTTACAAACCATCATCAACAATGTCTCCTTTCAGTTGTTTTAGTTAAGGACCAACCTTTTTGGTTCCCATCTTCTATTCTTCCACACTGATGGCCCGGAGCACAAGTGCTGAGTTGAGCAATATTTCCATCCGGTACAAGTTTTGTCAGACAGCGCACAATGTTGTTTATGTCAGGAACAGACCTAGCGTTGCACTGATCCGCATCAAAACAACATGCAGATACACAATTTCTGAACAAGAAATGCGTGATTTTATTAAACAAACCATGTAATCATTCCAATATTTTGTTTTCAAAGAAATGTATAGTATTTTAAAATTTTGTGGAAAACGTGATTGATCTTTTTGTAAGTCACGAAATTTACTCACGTGACATTTTTGCAGAGCAGATTGCAATTTTTGTCAGTCGAACACAAACCGGTTGATGTTGTCACTGCAAACAAAACGTTACGTTACAATGCAAAGCACTTGTTCTTTGTCGAACGTGTTGTAGAAAACTTTGACTTGTTTTTGAACTATATTTCGAAAGGTTGCTGAATTTATTTGCCTCTTTGTATGTTAACTTCCATCTCAAGCTTGTTTTACCTTAACAACTTTCCTCACCTCCATCAGCGGTAACTTCCCTCCTTGCGCAAAGCTCAAATCTCTGGCATGTTTTCGTTTCGGTAAGGGTTCCATTTTTTGTTGTTCCCGTCATACAAGTCAACTCATCAACTATTCTAATTACATCATGGTGAAAGTTGCAGTTTGGTTCATTGTTGCAGCACGCCGACCAACAATTCCTAAAGATATCTTGTCATTAAACAATCTGATACGAACTTCAAATTGACATCACTCAACAGTTTATCCCCCGATCTACTAAGGTTTCATTCAAAACTTTTTTAACCTTGTCAGACCCGAACGCTAGTCAAAGAACCCGAGATTTAGACCTTTTCGTAGGAACGAGAGGGATATGTTTCACAATGGTTGCTTTTCAAACAGGCGTTTATACGATTCTTACGCTTCGTAGCCTGAAGCAACAGTGTGCACCATTATTGGCATTTGATTAAAGTGGCAAATAATCTATTGCATCGCTCGAGCCCTCAGGACAAACGTAACTTGGCCTTTTCTTAAACTCCGTTGAGCACTGTTTTCTCTTGAGTTAATTGTAGTTATCTCTCAACGCTGGTCAACTTTTTCAAAGTCAGAATTTTCACAGTGTATAATGCAAACTTCAGCTGCCACTTAATCGAGCCCCTGCGTTTCTTTTTAATACAGTTTAAGACTTAAAAGTAAGTGGGAATCATTACAATCTAAATCATATTTTATTTTCCACAAAAGTTTCTGTGTCACTGTGAAGTGGAATTATTTTTAAACCTGTTTTTTTTTTACATTCTAAACCTGCTAAGTTGACAAAAATTGATACTTACGGGACTCCTGCACAAAGTTGATCGCATGCGACGACGTTATCCTGGCATGATGAGATATAAATGTAATCAGCATTGCCGAAATATGTTTCTGTCAATCCACAATAGGTTGCAGAATTCGGACATTCCGTAGTATTATATTCGGAAGCTGTTCCCTGAACACAACTCAAACTATTGACTAGTTGCGCTTCCAACACCATCACAGCAACCAGGCAGGCTGTAGCGAGTGCTTGGTTCATATTTGTCTTTTAATTTAATCCCCTAAACATTTCTAAATCTTTGTCAAAACTGAATACGGTCCATTCCAAAACCGTCGTATTAAATTTGCGATTGTGTTTTATTTCTTTTCTTTAATCTGTCTTTCTAATATTACCTTTACTTATTTGATTTTCTGTTTCATTTCATATTAACAAATTATTAAAAAAAATAATCAGAAGACACGAAAAACACATCTGACAATGCTTCTGAATGAAATTATGAACAGATCGCATTCGATGATCTCTCCGAAATACGAAAGAAGGCATTTTTTCCTGGGCGCTGTGGTCGTTTAAACGGACCGAATTCAATGTTCCTTTTTACCGCCTCTTTCTTTTTTCATTTTTCTTGTGTTGGACTTTTCATTTACCCACTGGCAAAGCACTACCGTTTGTGTTGTATCGCGCACAATGAATCGACTCTACATATGTGCTAGTGTTTATTCAACAAAACATTAAGATGACGTGTTATGACAATGCATGTTAGTATGACTTCGATCAATTTCTGGGAGAGCGTGTGCAATATTGACTTGCTCTCTAACATCCTTACTGTTGTTGTTTCATTTATGGAATAGAAAAATCGACTGTTTCCATACATGAGCGCCAAGAAAGCGTTTACATTAGTCAAGCATTAAAGCTTGTAGGACTATAGGATTGAATTTACACGGTACCGGTCAACCCCCTGTCCCATTGCGAATCGTAAATAAGCAAAGACTTTTTACTGTAGAAGATTCGACGGGAACAAAAAACAAATCATCAAATATTTCTGTGCATGTTCTCATATTTTGTATTTACGTTATCGCTTTCGCTTGTACATAATAGCTTGTGTGCGCAAACGTGAATTCATGATTTGCAATTTAGCACATGTCGACGCAGCAGATTAACTAAATTAGACTCAATGGTCAATGTAACATTTGTCGTTACAAACATCGGGTTTATGTCGAACTGATATAACAACTGTTTAATTAGGTACGCTTTTAATGTAAGTTTATATATACGCAAACCTTCGTAAAAACATTATGGATGCAGTCCAGAGTTTTTAAAAACAATAATAATGAGCCCAAAACTTGAAACAAAAGCAAAAGACTAAAACTCTTTTTTCCAGTTTGCGAAAATTTTTGAAACTAGGCAAACGATCAAAACAGGGGAAGACTGGATAAAAGTAAAAAAACGCCAGGGAAAAAAATAGCATTACATTTGGACATTACGTCAAAAACAATTTCATGCGCATTGTGAACACTAACTTTATCCCAAAACGTTGTAACTTTTTGATACATTACCATTACGGCAAACACTATTTTTGTAATATATCGACTAAAATTCACCCTACTATAAGCATCTTGGTGTTCAACATGCGAAATATGTCGACCGGAACACACGTTTGTCCGTTTTGGAACTCCGGACTATGCCGAAAGCGTTACGGGGTTTGTTTAACAAATTGGTCATTGAACTGATGTGATGCTAAACAAAGTACCGTGCAGTACCAGCTTCCATACATGACACCCTTAAACAAGTTCTGAACAATCGCAAAGCTTACATTTTACGTTCGTTTCCTAAGACTACATTTCGGACCAAATTTAACAAAAATCGTGCAATATTTTAAATAAATGCATTAAATGTTATTGTAGTGCTTTCATTATCCCGTTAAGCTGATGTGAATGAATGAGCTCCATTCTAACTTGTTTTAATGAGATATTTGTATATTCTCTATTTTCATACGTCAGTCGTCACTCAATGATTCTAATGTGACCATGCAGGGCACCATGACATCTACAGTGCCAAGTTAAACTATTTTTCGCTCATTTAAACAAGGTAGGATTATTTGAATGAATCAAGTATGAATTGTTATAGTAGGTTGGAAGTAAATATATAAGTTATTCATTTTAATATTTTAGAAATATTTCAGATTTCTAAATGTACCATTTTTTTTTCTCTTCAAATAATATGAAAACGAACACGTATATTTTTTGAAACAACACACCTGCTCATTTTAAACACTAGCCGCCACTGGGCAGCATTTTTTGAAAAAAAGCGATGGATAAATATTTTTTTTCCTGAAAATGTTATTTTTGTCTACTAAATGTAAATCAAGAACCCGCATTTAAACACACGAGCTATACACACGGGCGCGATAACATACAAAAAGATGCCAAAATACAACATGAGAACCATCGCAAACAGATTTTTCAGTTTTGGTGCATTTCGAACCTTGTATACAAATCGTCTAAACCAGTGGTTCTCAACCTTTTAAGTTTGCGGACCGGTAAACTTTCAAAAATAATTTTGCGGACCGGTGGACTTTCAAAATCAAACCAAAATGTAATCACGACAAAAATATGCAGATCAAAAAAGTATAAAAAATTCAACTTAATGAGAAGTTTACTGCTGTCTGTTTGATATCATACGTGTTAAACGCGGTTCTAATGAAGTTTCTGCAAGGCGAAGTAGAGCGTTGACTTCCACACGATTTCTCTCACTTCAACATCTTGCATTTTGCAATTGAGATATGAAATTGTAATATTTGGTGAACCGGCCGGAACGTTGACGCGGACCGGTGCCGGTCCGCGGACCGGCGGTTGAGAACCACTGGTCTAAACACATTTATAGTTTACAATGCGACCAAGCGGTTGTCAGACACCATGTAAATACAATCCAACAGCCCTATAAGCTGGATTCTTGACCAATCTTTGAACTTTCTTGCTTGTTGTAACTGATGCATGGGAACAGTCGATCATTCCAGTCCATAAATGATAAAGCAACAACAAAAATATTTAAGAGCAAATCAATATTTTACACGTTACACCAGAAATTGATCGATACCATACTACTATGCAATGCCATAAACAAAAAGTAAGACGCCATGTTGAAAAACACACAAACACTTGTGCATGTGAACAGTCGGACCACGGTGCGCTTCACGTAACCGGAATTCGATCGAGCCACTCCTGCGACATAACACAAGCGGTAGTGCGTTATCAGTGGGTAAATGAAAAGTCCAGCAAGAGAAAACTAAAACACGAAAGAGGCGATAAAAACGAGAAATCCGATTATGGGAGTTGCATTTGGGTCTATCTCGGCCACATCATAATAGCATCCAATTGGAGAACTGATGATATTATAGCCCATCGCATAGACAATAACTACGGCGGTACTAAATACTGGACAACCTACAAGTATTGTGGCGCTAATAAAGCGAAGCAAAGACGACCCCAAGTGTCGGAGTTTTGGATGCTTGTACATTCTTCGTTGACGCCACCAAAACAAGAGGTAGAAACAGTTATGAGATGCTTGAAATCCCTAATAGCTGAGTAAAGTACGACTTGCTCAAAGCGGCATCTCACGACAACTAGGACACTTGCGACCAGGCAAAGTGCTCAGTGGCGTAGCCAGGGAGGGGCCAAAGGGGCAATGGCCCCTCCCAAATTTTTAAAGTTGTATATTGAGAAACTTTAATTTAGTGTAGTTTTGTCCCTCATCATTGTGGTTTCGTCTTTCAACTATCAAAGGAATATATAAATTGACAAAAATGACTGTTGTCGCCAAGTTGTAAGCTGACATCCATGCTTTTTATATTTATGTAGACATGGAATAAATCAATAAAGCGTTTGACTGTCCCGTCGAACCAAAGTTTTGGCAAATGTTTGGTAAAAGCACGGCTTACGCCGAGCATTAGCAAAGAGTTGTATTAGACAACAAACTATTTGGCCCCTACCAAAATTTTCGTCTGCCTACGCCACTGAAAGTGCTCCTTGTGAAAGAAAGTCGTCCACCTTGAAGACGTTTCTTTTGTTTCAGGTTGTTCATGTTGCGTCGCCACTCGAAAATAGATAACCTTATGACCAAGTACAACGTAACAACTGTAAGGAACACATGAAGAATTTCGTCGCGAAGCCAAAGTCGAAGTATGTCGGCACTCGATTCCGGATCCCGGGTGGCGTTCCAAGAATCATTCATGGCCGGAGTAGTTACAGTCTTATTTAAATTCATTTTAAAATTATGGGTAGCCTTGTAAGATTGTTTGACTTGTGTGCAAACCGACGTTATGACCTGTAAAAAAATTAATGTTTGCAGCTAAACCATGTAGGCTACATTGAGTCCAAATGAAATGGTTCTTTATAGTTATTCGACACTGTCAGCGGATTTTTGCGGCGATTGGAAGCTATTGTTTCACAAACGAAACCTTGCTAACGATACACATCTAAGTTATCTAATGATACGTTTGCCAGTTTTTTTGGTGACATTCAAATACGTATTACGCAAGAAAACTTATAAGCTGTAAGCAGATCCAAACCTTGCCTAAACCTAAAAGAACAAGCCCAAATCCGACCTACACTTGACTTTAAAGAAAGAAAGTTAGGATTTTGCCTTGAGATTAGATCAACCAACGTAAAATTACAACACAAAAGTCACTAAGTGGAATTTAGGACCGAGCCGATCCCTCAGGACTAAACAATAGAAAAGCTAGACTTCCTTGATGTAAAGGTCTTTCGAGCATCTCACCATGCTACCCTGGTCCATTGCTCACATTTTATAGCTTACTTAATTGTTTTCATTTACGTAACGGTAGTATTCACGTGAATGTTACGTAACTCGTCAATCAATTTTTTTACGGATCTTTCGTGCCGTTTACCTATTTGTTTTCTTTCTATTCACCAGACAAGCTGAAGATAGATAGTAATTACTATCCGCTTGCTGCGTCAGAGGCAGCTGGAAAGTTAATATCCTCGGCGTTGCACAGATCGTGTGGGCTTGTTTGTTCCACGTACATGGAAGCTTTATTGATCCCATTTCAGCATTAATATTCTTAAGCTTGGAAGCAACAACAATTTACTTGTGCCCATTCACTTGTGATATGCAACAATAACTTAGGCTAAGCCTGCTCCCATTTTTGTTTAAAGTGATTTGTGTGGGCTGATTTAAACAGTATTTAGAAAGCAAACAGATTTGTACTTGTATGCTTTTTATCAGAACTTTTACATCCACGCAAATTGGAAATAAGTATTGTACCAGCACCAATTTCTTTAAAAAGTACTTAAAGACGAGCTTTTGAATTACTTGCCATTGCCAACATCGGTACGGTAGCTAGGGGTTACCAATCCCTGCCTCAGACCCTCATCGTCCTTACTTCAGGGACGCTTGTATGACCATTTTTCAGGTGGAAAGCGTTAAAAATTCTGAAACTTGCTGGTGAGACTGAATATCAAGATATAGTTTATTTTTATAATACCAATATCTAAAATTAAGAAACATTCATGCCATTTTGCATGTTCAAAGTTATCCACAATTTTAGACTTGATGTAAACGTTGCGGATAACAAGCTCATTATAAGATCGCAATTCACTCAGCATTCTACTGTAGAGCTACTAAAACCATACCTCACGCCAGCTCCACATTTAGCTAAATTACGTTAAGTGGCGCAAAGTGCTGAAATATTAATTTGGCAGCTAAAGAGGGACAGGGTTGGGAAATAAGTATTCAAAAATTTTACCTCAAGAACTAAGTTTAAAATGTTGTTTTATTGATTTTTTTATTGTTATTCCCCTACCCCAACCCAAACCCAAACAGCCTTAACCGTTAGCATTTTGGGAGATATACCGTTTTAATAAATAGGTGTTCGTGCTTTTTGCATTGCCTTCTGAAATTTAGCTAAATTTGCGGCTGACGTAAGATATGGTGTTTGTAGATTTTCCGTATTCTGCGTTGCATCGCATGTTGGGTAATTAGACCACCATACAGCCTTTCCTATAAGCTAACAACGAACTTCTATTTTTTTTCTTACCACTGTGCTTCGGAATATTTGGTATTGAATTTGTTACACGGCCTTCGAAAATAAAACTCCAATAGAATTTTGACTTCACACTGCGCGATTCCATACAATTCGTTATTTTGACACGCCCTGTAGCTGTTATCTTGCCCAATACGTTGTTCTAAAATCAATAATTTTTGTGCTGGAAAAGACAAAAAAGCATAACACAGACTGCATTTTTAGTGGTTCGAATTCAATGTCCAAAAATATGAGGTTCGACTTCGGTTCGGGTTTTTAAGAATGACTTGGGGTTTATTGAATTAAACTGTTTAAACCGGTTTGCGGTTTCGGGTTCAGTTTTGTTTTGAATCCCTGGATTTAACAACTGACATTAACTTACCATTTAGTACAGGATAATTATTTTTCACATTACCACGTTCAGTGTTGCTAAATACTAGAACTGCAAATATTATGGTTTCATACGTACGCTGCAATAACTTCATACGAAGATAAACAAATTCAATGGAATCGGGCATTTTAACAATGCAAATTAATGACAGTAAGTTGAAAAACATTTTTGACAACTCCTGTTCATAACCAGAAGCGGAAAACTCAATTTCCATTCAAATTTTCCTTTATTTAGTTGAAAAATGGGGCATTAAATATGAGTATTGAACGACTTCTATAGCACTGGGCGGCCCAACCGAAATTGAATCACGGATTCCTATAAATTGGGCACCTCAGTTTGGAAACCACTGCAATGTAAGATATATAACTTAACGTAAAGTTAAAGTATGCACAAAAAGACGTTGAAAATTCGCCACATTGTGTAAAGCTGGAAGTTTTGCAAACGAAATTTAAGTAAATTTGGCGCGCTTTGATACAAAATGGTGTAGTTTTACACGACGAAAAATGTTTGCTGGTAGTATTTGTATATTTAGGCACATGACTTTTGCTGAAAAGTGATACAAGATGAATTTTCATTAAAAAGAGTGATAAAACACGTAAAGTTAAAATCGCGAAAAAAAAATTGATTTTCTTTATAGAGCAACTGCGTTGAATTGCAATGTTTTGTGGAAAGGTTTCCAACATACAAAGATATAGGTATTTTGGACATATAATCGTAATAAAAGTAAAACTAACCCAGAACACAATTGGAAAAAATTCTATATTTTACCATGGCTTAATGAACCGTAAGGAATCTATTTTCTCAACCATTTTCCTCAATATTTTGGCAGTTCTTACTGGACATTATTATGATGCAATGAATAACTTATAACAACTTATATGTAAAGCTTCAAAATATTCTTGCTTTGAACTATTTGTGACAAAAAATGATAGAATTGGTAATTATAGACGGGAAAATATAGGTTAACACAAGTTTCGATAAAAACAACTTTTCAAAGAAATGGAAAAACTTTTGAACATTCCGAATATATTTTCCATGTTTTTCGAACTCCTAACGTTTCGTCAGACTAACTCACTTAAAATATAATAAATATTTAGCGATAAAACAGCAGAATAGTGGAAGTCAAATCGGTGACACTTTTTCCTGAGATGGACTTTACATTGGTGCGCTTTACTTTGTGAGCTGCAAGATCGTACCAATCTGTAAAAACACGATAGGTAATATTTTTGAATAAAAAAAATTCGAAACTTGCTAAATGTCAAATTGCCTAAATGCCCTAAACTTTAAACTCAAAATTTGCACTACCTTTAAATTGTTTTCACGATGAATGTTACGTCAATCAAATCCAAAATGAAATAAATCTACATTACTTGATTAAAAGAAAAAATGCCATGGAGCCCATTTTCAAATAATACATCGCAATATATAGACGTACCGCTGTTGTCATCATCATTGTACTTTGCGACGTTTTTTAAACTTCGGGTTTTTGATCAAGCATATTTTCAAGTCAAGGCATAGTGTTTTATAAATATTTTACTGTACGAGAATCAAAATAAAAAAATACAAACCAGAAAAATCACCACAGCCGTCAGGTAAGTACCAAGTTGTGGTTGTCACCCCGCCAATACAATACAAGGAAGGATCTGTGTCGTTTTTCAACCTAAACAGATTCGTTATTTGGTGTCCTAATCACTTTTTAGTTTGTACTTACGACATGTTGTTCCACACCCACTAACATTTCTGTCACTGAAATCACCTTATTCCGGGACATATCGGAAAAGGATATTCGTATTTGCCATACTTTCTGAACTCAATGAATCCAGGAGTAACATCTAATTGGTTGTAATCCATTTTTCCTTTGATAAACTTAACCGGGACAGACAAACTTGGAGGGATCTTGTTATATCGATTCGTTAGAGGGTGATCTGAGCGAGAAAGTTTAAAGCTACGTCTTAATAGTTTTGACAATAACACACTTCTTACCAAAGCACCACGGCATATGTTTCAGAACACGAATCCAATTATCTGAGTTCCGGGACTGGGTATATTTTCTGAATTATTATTTTTTATTAAAGAAACTTAAATCACTGACTAATACATGACATACAAACTACCGTTGAAATATTACATAGCCAATCAGAGTTGCCCTTGACATATTGCTGATTTGAACTTCAACGATTCTTTCCTCGTTGTTCTTGAAAATTGTTGCTGATTGGGAATTGGAAGGAGATATCGTTCCCCATCTCTGTGGGACATAAACATATAGTATGCAAAAACTTTATTTTTATCGTGCTTTACACCGTTAGATTATTTCAGCTGGGTCAAACTTGCAAATTCTGCGTTTGAACAAGAAATCTAAATGACAATGCTTCGACCCAATGAAACCTGATGAGTTGAACCAAATTAAAATCAGAAAGTTGACTTAAATCGAAAAAACACATATAAAATACTCCAACGAACTTGCAATCAAGCTGACAGCCAAATAACAAGGAGATTGAGGAATAATTTAACAATAAAATATCGTCATGCACAAATATAGATCCAATTGGTATACTTACGACGGAATTGGTGACGATAAAGAAAATGTGGCAAAATTCAACACCGCACATGGCTCGAAATCTTATGTTATAATTATCGGAAAGTGTTGACTCTTGACTTAATGTTGCGGACGTGGGTAGCCATCCCAAAGCAACCTGTATCAAAGATCAAGTATTATTATTTCTGCCTATACTATTAGTTGCTTAGTTATCGTTTGTTTAGTTGTAACGATATATAATGGTGTTATAAAAATAATATATTTAAATGTTGTAAAAAGAAAATTGTAGAACCTCTATCTTATAAAGCAGTGGTCTGCAAACTGTTATTAGTTGCCACCCACCCCAAACTCACCCCTTAAAATAAAAGTTAGCGCAAATCTCAAAAAAATCGCCGCACTAAAAAAAGTGAATACAAACCATGCTAAGCTACTTTACACCTATAACATACCTTGACATTGACATCGACAGGGTTGTGTTGCAACGGAATCCAAACCACAGTGCTGGCGACTTTACTTGATTTTTGTAATAAGTTATAGCTAAGATTGAATTAAAACCTGGAACACTACAACAATGGGAGTAAGTACATAGCCGAAAATTTTGTTTGGAATTAATTAAAACAACGAATACTCAATTTATCCACAAGTATTATTACAGAAAACAAGAAAATTAAGTACATTTTATGACCAACCTGTAATTTCCAGTCTTGTTTATATTTATAGTCTTTTGCGAATTTACCTTAAGGGTCATCTACACAGAATCAGGATTGTTATTGGTTGTAAACATTGTTAAATGTATAAAATTAACACCTTATCCAATCCATAAACTGGAGGCGGATTGTTCTCGGTCAATTCACGGCTCCAAAGCCAGTGCCAGTTATTTTCCTGCACACAATCTGCCACTTTTCCAAATATGACTGAATCAACAGAGCATTCACTCTCAAGATAGCTAGAAAAGCTGTCTGGACATTTTGTGCCAATGCGGGTCATGGGAAAGTACTGCGTAAACAAAGTCTGAAGATTCGATCCATATTTCAGAAGAAATCCGTTTGTTGTGTGATATTTGAAGAACGCGCCGCTCGAAATTGCTGGTAAAGCAAGATCATTGGGCACATGCCATATCATCATGTCTGAGGCCTGTGAAAAGTGTAAACTTATCAAAAATTAGTTGTAACCCATTACAAATCAAAGCGTCCCTATGCATTCATATCTATATCTTGTAACTTTATTGTGTGTTAGAACCTTGAATCTGATTGCCGCAAACGTCTACACATATATTTTGGACAACATATTTTTTGGAAGATTATATGGAGGAAAATAAAAAAACAATACAACTAAGTTATTTATAGTGAGAAAATGTTTTTATTGTAACTTACTTACATTAAGAGCGTACAAGGCTTTGCTTTTGTAATCTTCACTAGTTACATCTTCCAGTTTACCAAACGACTTAAGATTGTACCAGTTGTCGAATGCTGCAACATTTATTAGAACAAATAGTTTGACTCCAATTACACAAAAACAAATTAAATAAACAAACCAACCCGGGTCAAAAAAGACTTTTGACCACATGTCCCCGGATTCGCAGTCTCCGTCCATGTCATTGTAAATTGAAGCCACCAACGTCCAACCACCACCATCAGACGACATGTCGCAATACCCCTGAACACAAAACAAGTATTACCGTACGAACGTACAAGCAAACGAAAAAAAATCCCTGAGATGTTGTGTCCTTGGCTTAAGGCGTCTTTGCAATCTTTAAATGTTGGACTGGTGCACGAGCCGGACTCAGTTGGCTTAAATTCTTTAAAATAAAAGAAATATCTGAATGTTTGTGAAACGTGACCCTCACAGATAACATTGTCGTATGTTCTGACCAATTATTTTGCAATATACCTTCAACACTTGAGATAGACATCTCTTCCCCTCTTTGTGTTTTCATCTAATTGTAAAATAAAGAAGTTTTGAAAAACAGTTTTACACCTACCCTATTCGAATCAAGCGTTTCTAAAGATTGGTTTTATGACTAATGCGTTTTGAATAACTGTATTATGAACTTGATTATTGGTTACAAACAGCTTGTGGTCATTTTTTACTTTCCGATGTGAATCAAGAAAAATATTTAGTCTTGTATTTATTGGAACTTTCGTCAAAGTAAAACATTCTGACATGATAAAAAATGTAATACCGTTTTAATTCCGAATCCAACGCTGATGGCAACCACAAGACATGTCAGCAGTAAAATGATTAAAAGTTGTGCAAAGAGCCTGACTTTTGTGAACTATGCTTTCCAGATTCGCTTTCAGAGTCTAACAAATAAAATTTCAAAGTCCATCTAGCTGTTTGTTTTACAACAAAACCTCACCAATGGAACCTGTCCGGTGCTCGGTTGCCGCGCCTTCGTACATCTTGTTTAGTTTTGATTAGCAAACAGGTTATTTGTGTGCAACTCCCCTCTGTGAAACAACTAATCTAAAAATGCTGCAATTCTTACTGCACGTCTTGTGACTACGTAATGTTGTGACAAATTGGTTGCATTTCCGTCACGAAATATCCATCATGTGTTCCTTCAATAACGCATTTGTCAGCTGTCCGACAAGTTCTTTGCCCGAAAAAGATCTAAAATTAACGTCAGGACGAAGGACCGGACTCCTGTATTTCTTCATGATGTGTTACAGTGTTGCAAGTAGTATCGTCATTATTTAGCATTCGGCGTTTTCGTAATTATCATAGTTTTGCATTTATGGCCGGTTCGGTAATATTATACTTCACTACACACAACGGACAAGTAAAACAACTTGTGTAAATACATTTCAAATCTTAGCTTTGCAATTGTTCAGAACTACATAAGGTATGTTATGTATCAAACCCGCCAAATACGATAAAGTAAAGGTTTTTAAATAAGTGTTTTTAATAGTTAAGGTGATTAAAACAAATCACGTGACTTACAGCATGCAGTAAAATGAAAACCATGTTTTAATTTTTGTCTTTGGAACACTTTATACACGAATCTGTTTATAAGGCTAATGAAGAATACCACAGGCCAAATTTACGTTAAAAGCGACATGATTTGTGATTTAAAATTTTCGGCAAATACTCATATGTCATTATCACTGATAAGAGTCTACATCAGTCAAACCCGTTTATACACACATGAGTCACTTAAAACATTGGGAAAAAGGTGCACTGCAATGACGTAAAGTTTTAGCAAGGGGTAAAACGGCTTGTGTGTTGCAATCTTTTATCGCCTTTTCAGTATCATAGAACCTTAGTGCACAATCAGGCTTTGCCACCTTGCTACAAGTTTGACATTCCAACCCTTGAACTATTAGCTTTGACTTAAACCTCCAAATATTAGTCAAAAACTGTGCATGATAACAGACGTCTGAAATTGACGTATATGTCCAAAGTCTTTAGCGACAGATTTCCTTCAAGTTTCTGGTGCTTCGTAATTATGTAATATACTACACACAGTTTTGACAGTACCAGAGTTGAATAAACTTTGAAAAAAACGGACTTCATTCGGGCGTCATTTTACAACACGTGGATTTAAGTTTGTTTATTTTCTGTTTATTTTCAAAGAATCGCGACTTGAAAACCCTCGGCGCAAGGAACGTGTTTATTTAAAAGCTCTAAACTAAGTCAACGCGATTTATTTGAAAAACGGATAGCACCTTACCCTTTACCAGAAAATACAAAACAAGTGTTAGTGATATTTGCTTTCGTAAACAGTTGTCGCAATTTGGCTACTATAAGCTATTTCTCAGGAGCATTTTGTTACATAACTAAATTAATGAAACTAAGGGTAACTATTCTTTTTATGTTCTGTAATTTCAAATTAACTTGCTTTATTGACTGTAATTTCCAGTTGACCAGTGTCAGAAGCGCTGGCGTACACTAAGAACAGCATATGGAAAAAAACACAAAAAGAATACAGAAGCTCCAAGTGGCTCTGGTACTTTTCCACAAGAGAGGTGGCCATATTACCAGCAACTATCTTTTTTGGAAGGCTATATTAAGCATAGAGAGTATGTAGATGGTACATTATAACATCAGGCAAATATTAATCTTTTTGTTTGTATAGATCTGTAGACAACTTTGCTGATACCAGTGCCAGCAGTTCACCCCAGTCTGTCTTTGACAACCCAGGTCAGTAGGTGTGAGTTTTGCAGAGTAGTCATGTGGTTTATGTTTTGCTCATTATTTGAATACGATATTAAATATTTGTTTTTCAATATTTCAAGATGATTCCAGCAATGAAAATATTAGAGAAGAAAATGATCATACTTCTGAGATTCCCACACCAGTCAAAACCAGTTGTCAAAGAAAGAAATCAGACAAACAGAAAGTACAGGTACTCACAGACCCACAGTTTATTTTGTATTTATGAAAATAAGGACTATTTCATTTTACAGACAGAGATGCTAAATTTTCTACGGCAGAGCTCTAGTCATCTTGCAGAGCTGCAGGAAAAAAAATTGGACCGACTTGACCATTTTGGCAAATTTGTGGTGGCACAATTAAGGGAAAAGCCTGCAGCAGTTATGGAAACCTACATGAAAGAAATAACAAATATAACTTACTATTTTCGGAGTGTACTCTTGAATTTAACATTGATGAACAGTGAACCTAAATTGATTGTTTTTGCTAATGTTTTGTGTTGTTTTTTCGAAGTTGTTTTCAGTTCTTTTCAATAAATCTTGCATTGTTTTCATTCTATAAAAGATTGTTTAAAGCTACACGAAAATGAGGTGGACCAATCAGGCATGCGGCCAAAATACTGTGTGCGCATATATCCGCACAACCGCACGGGAGCGCCGCAGACTGTCCGGGATTTCCCCTGCCGTAGCCGCTTCTGTTTTCTTGTGTGCATCCGGCTTAAGTCATCTCGTCTACGGCAACTTTATATTGAACGTGGCCACGCTAATATGTTCTTTCCCTGATTACGGCGCAAGGTTATTTCCTTTCAAGCTGTTGTCAAGCACACAAACTACGAAGGTAGTGGTTCTGTTCGAATCAGCTTACAAAGGTGATGAAGCTGCGGAAGCTGCGGAAGATGCGCAAGCTGTGGAAGCTGTGGAAGTTCTGGAAGCTGGAAATACAGAAAGACCCAGAGTTATTATCAATGCTTGGGAGAAAGACGTAAAGATAACAACCGTCTCATCCCATATTGATGCATCGAAATAATAAATATGTGTGCGGATATTTATTTGTGCATACTCTTGTTTTACTGTTGACATTTGTTGTATGTTTTCTGTTAAAAGTGTTATGGTGATGCAATCAGTGGTGGGATTCAAATTTCTTGTCAGTAGATGCTCAGTCCTTTAAGTAAGTGGTTTTTGACTTGCACATTACGTTTATGGCTGAAACTGCGATAGCATTATTGATTTAAATAGTTTAGTTTCATGTAATTGTTGGTCTTTTGTTGTGGTATATTTCAAAACACTTATATTGTTATAAATTTTGGTGTCTTTGACGTTTGGGTTATTTTTTGTATTTTGCAGCATCTTAAGCAGTTCCTACACAAATAGTTTTGTCACAGATACAAGGTAAAAATTAAAGAGGTCCGGACACTTTTGTCGGTAGTGCAAAAGCAATATGTCTTGGCTAATTTTGGTTAGCTAATGGGAAGAATCGCGGTTAAAGATGAACACATTTGTTCAAGCCGAATTTTCATGTCAGCAAAACAAAAGCTCGAACACTTTATATGACAATGAATCAGGATTTAGTTTATTACAGGGGTCGGCAACCCGTGCCAGGGTTGGCACGCGAGGTGGTTTTTCATGGCACGCCAACCGATTTGCGTGTTTATATTGAAGTAACAACAAACCTGTCACACTGCTTGTTTATAGTTTTTATCATGCCATTGTCTTAAAATTTAGCCTTATATGCACAAAACACTCTGCCTTTTCTTTATTATTGATATCTGCTGGAACGAACCACTATTATTTAGAAAAACGTTGGCACGCGAGGTCATTAACACATGGAAGTAACAAGTAAATTGGCACGCGTCGCCTAAAAGGTTGCCGACCCCTGGTTTATTACATCACAGATAAAATGGTGCTCAAACCATTGCCGTTTTTTATAGTACACAATCTGACTTCACATAAGATTGTTTGAAAATTCAAAAACTGCCGCCACAGAACCAGGATCAAGTAATTAACACAAATGATAGTGAATAAGCCTTATTCAAAAGACCGTCGAGGTCCACATCGAAACGTCTCAAAGATATGGACCGTGGTCCGCCATGTGAGTACCAGCTTGTAGCTTTAAATACTTTTACTGATACGATGCTCTTAGCGCAAGAGCGAATCAAGAAACCCATTGCGACCAAAAAAATAAGTGTTGCTTCAAGTTTGAACCTATTTGGTCAACTTGCCTTTGACGTTTCTTAAGCGAACAAACATTACCACCATGGCTGTGCAAGTAGATATGGCGCGGCTTTCTTAGCAGTATCGCAGCTACTCCGGTAACCACAACTCAGATTTTGTAGTCTTGGTTGCGAGCTTAACCGAATTATGTAGCGTATGTTAAAGAGAAGCAGCAGGTGCCTGACTTTAATGGGCAAACCATTTTTTTTGTTTTTGCCAAAAATTCAGTGCAGAGTTTTCGAATTGTACTCGTAGACAACTAAATCACATTGAGGAATGTCTATTTCTTTCAAACATACAACTCTTGAATATGGCGCATGTTTTTGTTTTTTTTACTTGCAATGTTTTATGTGCATTTAATCTATACGTGAAAAAATAGCTTGATTATTGTAAGATTTTAAAAAGAGTAGTTATCTAACTTGCTATACAGTAATTGTAAAAATTTTCTGCAAATGTGTCATGAAAATAATGCATTAACAATGATTGGCAGTGATATAATATTGATATTGATATTCAATGAAAAATCTGTTTCGCCGTTTTTACTGACAAGTAGAGAATCGAACGTTTTCATACAAGTTATTTTCTGTTTGAAAGCGACAAAACAACACAGTATAACCTAACCATATTGCTCCAACCCCACAATAAAGAAAACACAATTAGGACAAACCGGTGGTCGGAAGTAATTAAGAGCTCCACGACATGAAAATGTGGAGAAACGTTTTAACCACACCTGTATGGTAAGACGCGACACAAACCTGCTAAAAAAAACAGCACCATATGTGTTTGATAGATCCAACACGCCTAAAAATATCATTCGTAAAGGCGTTGCATAAATGCATTTGGGCTAATTCAATTTCTCGATTGTGGCAATCTACACGCCCGGGTCCGTCTGGTTTCTGATTATATTTTTGTTCAACTTGTGATCATCACCACAAAAATATGTGAGCATACAAATAAATCATTACGATTTTCACAAAAGAGAGAGTAGGACGCCTTGTTCACACGCTTACTAGATATACAGTATAAAACCAGAATGTTCTGGTAGTTGCTTATAGGTTAATTTATACATATAAGTAGCGGTGGTAACTGATATTTGTTGCCTTATCTTTGTATTCAAAACGTTTCATGAACAAGGTTGGTTATGTTGTGTTTATCGGTGGATCTCACTTTTACGTATTTGTATTGAAACATGATTTGTAGTTTGTAGCTTTTATAACTCACTTAAATATCATTTGTTGTTAGAAATTTTTTTGCAATTTAAATATTTAGAATTTACAAACTTACTTTTTGACATTTTGGTAAAATACCGACTAGGACGATTTCTAGGAGTTTGTTTAATTTTTAGTACAATAGTTGCAGAATTGAAAGGGCGTTTATTTTCGTTACATTTTGACCTTACGCTAACTCTGTGACAACAAAACAAACAAATACATCTTAAACAGATTCGCTTTATTCGGTGATCAAAAAACGACAGCAACGTTCTGAAACAATACGGAAAAAATTTAGGAAGAAAAACACATAAGGTCATGCAAAATGAACTATACCATCCTCTGTAGACCCGAATCCTTATCTTTGATCTCATTCCATTTCGTCAAAACCCATAAACTCCTCTGGGAAGTCTTCATTTTGTTCTGAAAATAGTGTTTTTATAGTTTGTTGTAATATTTATTGTTTGTTTTTATAATTCAAATATACTAGAAAATAAAGCATGTTTTGAAAAAAATGTATGCTCTTGTGGATGAAAAATATCAAAAAAATGATTTTTTAAAATACGTACAAAACATTTTATAAATTTGTGGAATTAAAACAAATGTAATCAACAAATCTCCAATTGAACACAATGTATGATGAACTAATTGCTAAAATTCTTTGAAATTTTTACCACCATACACAGTTTCAAAGAAAGAAGACTTCACTCATTTACCTGCATCTTCGGCGTCACCGAAAAATCTTCGGCGTCTCCAGGCGCGTCTACGCCAGTATCTGCGGGGTACATATGCATCCGTTTCCACGCAAGCACTGAGAACAAGGACCAAAAGCAAAGATGCCAGCAGCAGCTTCATCTGAAAATTACAGGTAAAATGACTGACTAAAAGTTTTTGAGGCCTATATTGCTGATGCGTTTTTAAGAATAGAACGTAAATATTTTAGAATAGAAAAACACTAACATTACTTTATTTTAAAATATACTCAAACATTGATTACACAATTTGATATGGGTAAGTTAGACACAAAACGTCTCAAACATATTTCAACATATATTAATAAAAATGCCAACTTACATTTTTCCGATGTAAGATAATCTTCAACAGAAAAGTGATACTATACTTCTGACCGACACATATTTATAGCGCGTCAATTTTTAATTTTATTCAACATCTGCTTTTTTCGCTTCCATTTTCTCAAGCTGTTTTAGGTCACATGATGATCAGGATATCCCTTCCTCGTTAGTTCCTATTTTGGTCTTTGGGTCAAATCACCGCTTTTTTAATTTTTAAGGCATTTCATAAATTACCAGCGTGGATAGTAAGATCGTGAGGGCTTTTGGGCCCATCGGAAGCAATGTGTGTCCTGTTTACTGCTATGCGTGTATCATCTGGTGTCAGCCATATGTCGATGTACAAAATATCACGTATTACTCTATTGCAAGTTAATTACTCTATTGCCAGAAACGTCTCAAAGATATGGACCGTGGTCCGTCAAATAAGTACCCCTGTAGGTTTAGATACTTTTACTGATACGATGCTCTTAGCACAAGAGCGAATCAAGGAACTCATTACGACCAAAAAAATAAGTGTTGCTCCAAGTTTGAACCTATTTGGTCAACTTGCCTTTGACGTTTCTTAAGCGAACAAACATTACCACCATGGCTGTGCAAGTAGATATGGCGCGACTTTCTTAGCAGTATTACAGCTACTCCGGTAACCACAACTCAGATATTGTGGTCTTGGTTGCGAGCTTAACCGAATTATGTAGCGTCTGTTAAAGAGAAACAGCAGGTGTCTGGCTTTAATGGGAAAACCAATTTTTTGTTTTTGCCAAAAAATTCAGTGCAGAGTTTTCGAATTGTACTCGTAGACAACTAAATCACTTTGAGGAATGTCTATTTCTTTCAAACATACCACTCTTGAATATGGCGAATGCTTTTGTTTTTTTTACTTGCAATGTTTTATATGCATTTATTCTATACATGAAAAAATAACATGAATATTGTAAGATTTTTTGAAAAGAGTAGTTATCTAACTTGCTATACAGTAATTGTAAAAATTTTCTGCAAATGTGTCATGAAAATGATGCATTAACAATACTTGATTGGCAGTGATATAATATTGATATTCAATGAAAAATCTGTTTCGCCATTTCTACTGATCAGTAGAGAATCGAACGTTTTCATACAAGTTATTTTCTGTTTGAAAGCGACAAAACAACACAGTATAACCTAACCATATTGCTCCACCCCCACAATAAAGAAAACACAATTAGGACAAACCGGTGGTCGGAAGTAATTAAGAGCTCCACGACATGAATATGCGGAGAAACGTTTTTACCACATCCTGTATGGCAGGGGTGGCCAACTTGCCAGTCGTTAAGATCGACGAAAATTTTCTTAATTGTACGCGATCGACTGATCAGTCGTAATTTAGGCTGACACTAACACAAAGCAATAACGCAAATTTTTTCATGCGATTTGCTTGACAATTGCCACATATTTATGGTCATGAGTTTTGTTGGCAAGCATCACCTAGTTATTACAACAATAAAACGTCTCATATGCACACAATTTTTATCAAAGTAGTCAGTGGGAACTTTTAAATCTCCCCAATCAATAGCAACAGCTTCGTTAAAGCAAACACTCAAGTTGTGACGACAAACATTGTAGTTGTTACGACATAATTTGGTGCCAAAATAACAATTGTTACGCAACAAAGAAAGTGACAATTACTTAGGTATTGTCTTATTACACATGTGTGCGTTGTTTCAAAATGACAGAAGTGCTGTTTTATAATATTTAATTTGTTTTTCAATTAATAAGCGTTTGATTAGTTGTGGAGAATTTAGTGGCGATCGACCAGTCAAAAGCAGGCGATCGACCAGTCGATCGCGATCGACGTGTTGGCCACACCTGCTGTATGGTAAGACGCGACACAAACCTGCTAAAAAAAACAGCACCATATGTGTTTGATAGATCCAACACGCCTAAAAATATCATTCGTAAAGGCGTTGCATAAATGCATTTGGGCTAATTCAATTTCTCGATTGTGGCAATTTACACGCCCGGGTCCGTCTGGTTTCTGATAAATTTTTGTTCAACTTGTGATCATCACCACAAAATATGTGAGGATGATTTTCACAAAAGAGAGAGTAGGACGCCTTGTTCACACGCTTACTAGATATACAGTATAAAACCAGAATGTTCTGGTAGTTGCTTATAGGTTAATTTATACATATAAGTAGCGGTGGTAACTGATATGTGTTGCCTTATCTTTGTATTCAAAACGTTTCTTGAACAAAGTTTGTTATGTTGTGTTTATCGGTGCATCTCACTTTTACGTATTTGTATTGAAACATGATTTGTAGTTTGTAGCTTTTATAACTCACTTAATTAGAAATTTTTTTGCAATGTGAATATTTAGAATTTACAAACTTACTTTTTGACATTTTGGTAAATACCGACTAGGGCGATTTCTAGGAGTTTGTTTAATTTTTAGTACAATAGTTGCAGAATTGAAAGGGCGTTTATTTTCGTTACGTTTTGACCTTACGCTAACTCTAAGACAACAAAACAAACAAATACATCTTAAACACATTCGCTTTATTCGGTGATCAAAGAACGACAGCAACGTTCTGAAACAATACGGAAAACATTTAGGAAGGAAAACATAAGGTCATTCAAAATGAACTATAGGCTATATAAGCTTATATATATATATATATATATATATATATATATATAGAAATATATACATATATTCGGGTCTACAGAGGATGGTATATATATATATATATATATACCATCCTCTGTAGACCCGAATAAAATATATATATATGTATACCATCCTCTGTAGACCCGAATCCTTATCTTTGATCTCATTCCATTTCGTCAAATTCCATCAACTCCTCGGGGAAGTCGTCATTTTGTTCTGAAAAAAAAATTTTTTTAGTGTTTGTTGTAATATTTATTGTTTGTTTTTATAATTCAATCATAATAGAAAATAAAACATGTTTAAAAAAAGTGTGTTCTCATGTGGATGAAAAAATATAAAAAAAACGATTTTTTTGGAAATAAGTGCAAAATATTTTTTAAATTTATTGAATTAAAACTAATTTGATCATTTTAACAAATCCCAAATTGAACCCAACATACGATAAATTAATTGTTGAAAATACTTCAGAAAAAAGACTTAATCACCTGTTTCTTCGACATCACCAAATCGTCGGCGCCTCCATGAGCGTCTACGCCAGTATCTGTAGTGTGGTAAACCATATGCGTCCGTTTCCACACAAGCACTGAGAACAAGGATCAAAAGCAAAGAGGCCAGCAGCAACTTCATCTGAAAAATGTACTTTTAATTACTAGTGAAAAGTTTTTGAGACTAATCATACCTTTGTGCTGCATTTTTAGGAATACAATTTAAGTATTTAGGAAAAGGAATAAACTTAAATAAACATTTACACGTTTGTCGCACAAGGCCACAAAATTTGACATAAGTCAATTAGAAGCCATTTTGACTAAGAATGGAAAGCATTTTCCAAATTACGAAATCCGTCAATGAACTAAATGGAATATATATATTCCATTTAATTCATTGACGGATTTCGTAACTTGGAAAATGCTTTCCATTCTTAGTTATGCAATTAAATAAACGGTGATCGTCGATGACCATGTTGCCTGTTGAAGGGTTAGATACTGTTCATTTCAAATACTCTCAGTTCAGAAGCCATTTTACAAATGTTTTAATAAATATCAATGAAAATGTCAACTTACGTTTTTTTTCCGATGTAAGACAATCTTCAACAGAAAAGTGATTTTTAGTGCTCTCCGACACTTATTTATAGCTCAACGATTTTTAAGTTTTGTAGGACATTTGCTTTTTTTGCTCAGATTTCTCAAGCTGTTTCAAGTCATGTGATGTTCAGGATATCCTTTTATCGCCAGTTATTAGTTTTGGTATCTTTAACGCTTTCTAATTTTTTATTAGCAGTTTATACTGCTAAGCGTGTATCTAGTGTCATCCATATGCCGATGTATAACGTATTACTTATTACCACTTTGCAAGTTGCCAGAGGCATTTGGCTTAATGTCCTTGCAAACTATCTTTGATTTTGTTGCCTCCGGTTCACGGATATGTATACCATACAGTAGGGTAAGCATTAGAAACACAATTGGAAGCGTGTAGCATAAGATGTAGTATAAAATTTATTTTCTTTTTTTGAGCAAACGTTTCGACAAAAACCATTGTCGTTATCAATGATAGTGGGTAATGCACAAACGAAAACAATCGCGTTCAACACACAGAAGGGGAAAAGAGAATGCCCAACCAATTTTGTCAAACTGATCCAACTTGGATTGGTGTTCGCTCATTGGTGTGACTTAGTTTATTTATGTCTCACCTATGTAGGAGGACAGATTACACGAACAGACGTATTAGTTACAAGAACACCAATCCAAACCAAGAATCGGTAGTGTGCATGAATCTGCAAACCCATTCTATGCACATAGTCAATTTTGCCGAAACTGACATATTGGACGCAACATCAGATCGGTCTTTCGATTTTTTTCGATTTCAGAGTTGATTTTCAGATCTAACATAATGCACCGAAACTAAACTTTCGCAGGATTTGAGCTGAAGTGAGTTGTTTTTTTCAATCGACAAGCCAGAAATAGCTGCGCAACCCTGAAACACTATGGAGCACATAAAAGTGAGGGCGCAATTGGTGGATGAAAGCTAAACGCGCTGCGGGTGCACCGTCATTACAAGGCGTAATGTGACTGGGACTCACAAGAAAGTGAGGTTGGCGCATTGTGCCCCTCCGGAATTTTGTTACAACTGGTTGCTATTGATTTTATGTGAGTGTTACCATTTCAAGCTGTCTGCAATCTTTCCTCAGTGCGACATAATTTATTCCGCCCCTATCCTGTGTGCTTAAACGCGCTTATTTCCGGTCGGGCATTATTCATTTTCACTCATAATAACAATTGATTTTTGTCAAAACGTTTTCTCAATAAAATGTCTACGTTTAATTCAAAAACGCTGGAAAATTTGTTTTTAGTAAAATTACTCTTCAAGTTCGTGTCATGTACACCTACATAATGCAGAGATGTGCTATTTGGAGGCTGCCTAAAACAAAAGGGGCGGTATTTTTGTTGCAAAGTGCTACTAAAAAGTGAACTATACATTTTTATGTTTATTATGCATAATGGTAAAAGTAATGCTATGTAAAAGTTTAGCGTAAGTTAAATTTATTCAATACCCCCATTCAACTAAAGTGTTTTTGTGTCAAATATTTTGTTGTAATACATTTACTGTATTCCTTGCCAACCAACAGCAGCGGGAAGAGGCAATTAACCAGACAACAACTGCTGGCATACTGCAGCAATTTCGTACGCGTTCAAAAGGTTACTGAATTCCTATCTACAGTTTGAAACTATCTATTTTGACAGTTGCTTTTTGGTCAAACCAATAGAACATCAAATGTTTACAATCTTTTCATACTAAAAAAAACGAGTTTATTAATGACTTTCGTTACGTTTTGATCTTATGGTAAATGTACATTGTTATCTGAAGAAGCCTCCAAAATAAAGATTGACTGACTATGAGGAAATAAAACAAACAAACAAAATCATTTGCAAAGATTTGGTTTATTTCCGTGGATAATTAACGACAGCAACGTCCTGAAATAATGCAAAGAACAAGTTAGGTAATGGAATATATAAGATCATAAGATCATGCAAACACGAACTTAAATTAGTTCATATACCATTCTTTGCAGAAACAAATGTTTTTGAGTTTATTCCATTTCGTCAAAATCCATAAACTCCTCGACGAAGTTCTCATTTGGTTCTGGAATTTTATTTTTTGTTTTTTGTTGTAGTACTTATTGTTGTTTTTTTATGAATAATAATGCAAACTAAAAACGCGTTTAAAAAATTACATGCTTTTGTGGCTAAAAATAAAAATAACTGTTTTTAGATACAAGTGCACGTTAATTAAAAAAATTACTAAAATAAACGAAATTTGATAATATTAACAAATCCCAAATTGAACACAACATATGAATAACTCAGATTTTACCACCAAAAAGAAAAAAAGAACTAAGAAGACTTTATCACCTGCATCACCACCCCATCGTCGGCGCCTCCATGAGCGTCGTCGCCATTGTCTGTAGTGTGGTACATATGCATCCGTTTCCACACAAGCACTGAGAACAAGGACCAAAAGCAAAGAGGCCAGCAGTAACTTCATCTAAAATATAAAAAAAAATTGAGACTGGTCGTAGATTGCTGATGCGTTTTTAGGAATAGAATTAAAATATTTAAGCATAGAAATAAACTCAATAAAACGTTTCAAACGTTTGTCACACAATACCAAAGTTTTACATCAGTTCGTGTTTTATTTTTTGTAAGCATTTCATAAATCACCAGCGTGGAAGGTTATACATCGTGAGTGCTTCTCGGATAATAATCGGAAACAAAATCATCTCCTGTTTACTGCTATGCGTGTATTATCTGGTTTCAGCCATATGTCGATGTAGAAAATATCATGTATTACCCCTTAGTGAATGTTACCAGAGACATATAGTTTATTGTCCTTGCAAACTATCTTTAATTTTTGCTTTCCGCCTCAAGGTTATCTATACCATATTAGGTAAGCATTAGAAAAAAAATTATAGGGTAAGCATTGGTTTGATGTTTTAACAATTGCCTTTTTCGCTTCCATTTTCTCCAGCTGTTTTAAGTCACGTGATGATCAGAATATGCTTTTATCGTTAGTTCCTTTTAGGGCAAGCATTGGTTTGATGTTTTTATTTAATATCTCTTTCTGAGCCCCCACACTCTTTTGTTTTGTTATTCCATGTGATAAAACGCTTTGAAGTAGAATACTCGCGCAGTGGCAATTTCATTACGCATGCACAATTACCTTCAAATTATGCAAAAATTAACTACACTAAAGTGCTGCTGATGGTTATCTATTTGGGAATGAATTTCTGGTGTAACGAGTCAATTCAAGTTTGCAAGGACATTCACACAAGCACAACAAAGTGAATCTAAAATAACTTATGTTTGGGTTTTCTCAGTTACACACACCCTGCGGAAACCCTATATGGATCTTTTCTGTTTAAAATGTCTCCAGGTATTGAGGCTTGAGCTGTACCGGGTGGAACGTGTTTTTATTTACATGATTTTTAATCTTTATCCCAAACCCGCAATGTCTGGAGGTTGGCATATGGCTTATAGTTCAAACGTTTAATACCTGTTTTATGGTTTTTCGGCAATTCAAAAATCAGCAGCATTTGTTTTTCAGCCAAGGTGTGAGTATCAAATGTCAGCCCTGCGTTTTTATAAAGGACGTTGTTTACTGCTCAATTGCATACTTTTACAAATATTCAACTTAGTAACGGAAATTTTAACGATGATATTAGTCGTCAGCCAAACACTGTAAAGAATTTGTGTTAACTAAGAGTCTGATGTTTTGCTTAGGCTGAATATTTTAGTTGTTCAGTCAGTAAACCGTTATTGCCTACCTCAATCAAATACACGTTTTTGTTATTCATTTTTTGACCCTATTTCATTGATTGTACCAACAACCATTTAGGCCAGTGTTTAAACCGAAATTATGTGTACTTTGTTGGGATTTTGTATGTTGCATTTGAGTAGTTATTTACAGGTTTATAAGTGGGTTTTATATTTTGATCTATGTTCCTTGATTCACGAGGACTTTTATCTAAACCGTATGTAAAAAGTTTTTTTTTAATTGTGAGACAAATAAATGAGACAACAACTAAAATTTTTGCGATCCAGTTTATTGCTCCGATAAATCAACAGCAACGCCCTGAAATACCATAAACAGCAAAGTACGTAAGTAAGCGCAAAGCAAATGTATTAAAACTGACTTAAAATATAAAATACCATCGTTTAATCTGATTCGATCTTATTCCATTTCGTCAAAGTCCATAAACTGGTCGACGAAGTCCTCACTGTGTTCTGGAAATAGTTTTTGAGAGGTTGTTAATTTTATTTCATTCTTTATAATTTATGAAATGAAAGTTTAATTTAAAAAAAATCGTTTTTTCTACGACTGGTATTTTTCAAAATTAAACGAAGTAAAAGCCAATCTTTTTCAAATTCTAAGCGATTATAATAATTAAACCAAAAAGTATACTTACGTTAAAAAAGTTTCCAAAACTATTTTGATTAACAAAAAAGGCCTAACCGAAATTACTGCCTTACCTTCATCACCAAGCCAACGTCGGCGGCTTCTCCATGATCGCCTTCGCCACGATCGTCTTCGCCATTGACGGTAGTGTGGATGTTGTGCTTCTGTTTCCTCACAAACACTAAGAACGAGGACCACAAGCAAACAGGCTAACAGCAACTTCATCATCTGAAAAAAACGAAAAATGACTCTTAAATCTTCGTTGGTTACATTGCAGTTAATCTTAAAGGTAAATTATGAGTCTCTGCACATATAAGCATTTATACATATTTGAGAGATGTTACACATCATTACAAAACTTAAGCAACAAAACACTTAAATGTGCCAAAACAAATTACATTTTCATTGGTACTTACCCTTTTTCTGATGCAAGAAAATCTTTAAAAGAAAATTGATCGTTTTGTGGTGATAGGATATCTTAATATTGTCCCATTTTTTCCTAATCTATTTTGTTTGCCTAGATTTTTTTTTCATACTGCTTTTAGTCATAAAACGATAAAGGACGTTCTTATATGGTTCATTTTACGTTTGTAACTTTTATCTCTGTTTCTAAGATGGCTCACCAGGGCTATAATTAGTATCCGTAAAGGCTGTTACTAACGATCGGAAGCAAAGTATCTCCTGTTAACTGCAATGCGTGTAAGTCGGCCATATGCTGTTTATTGCTCCCTTTTGCAAGTTGCAATAGGCAATCGGTTGCACGCTAAACAACACAAATTAAAATACTAACGAGTATCGTTAATTCTTGTTTGTTTCATTTTTATCTTGAACATGTAAATGCGTTATGCTCACAATGAGTCCGCCGTCAAATTACCCGTTTTTTTCACTGGACTGTTGAAAGATTGTGTATGATTTTTAGTCTTTGCGATTGGAGACTTTTTTAGTTTGATACATAAGGTTACAGTGGGCTGGAGCAATGCCGCTTAAGTTTCTTGCTCAGGATAACACAATTCAATTTTTGCTTTAAACCAGATATCTCGAAGTTGCCCCGATGTGCCATCCTTTTATCTCCTTGTTTCAACACATATCTTTTTTGCGGGATTAGAACCCAGGACGCAGCCGAGGACGAATCCCGATAAAGGTTTTTATGTCTACATGTGGGTCAGGCGCGCCAGACCATTCAGCTAAGTACCTGCATAGTTATCCAATAATCCATATATGTGCGTGTGGGAGAGCCTATGTGCTCCAACGACAACAAACTTAATTATTTAGCTGAAATAATAACTTCGAACATCTCTTAAGCATTGCTAGCCGTTTGCTATTAAACATGCAAAACAGGTGGAAATGTCATTCTGGCGAAAATGAGCTGCGTAAAAGCGAACCTCAGTTCATTTAGTGGAGTTTTACATAAAAAGCGCTGATTGCTGACACAATGTTTGACGGAATGTCCAAAAAGGACAGCGGACCACCAAAGGCGCATTGGATATATGAAACATATATACTGTTGATTTATCAGCAGATTCGTGTCGTGGCTTTGTTGCAGGACGTGTTAAGAACGTTTCTTCGCATGCTCTTGTTGCGGTACGCTTTATTACTTTCAACAACCGGTATATCAAAATCGCCTTTTTCTTTCCTTTTTAGGAGTGGACAAGTATGGTGAGGTAAGTGTAATGTACATTATGTGACAGAAAATCAGACAATTCCCTCCCCTATACAATAGAAGAATGGCGATATACTTTACTACACCTTTCCAAGAAACACCACAAGACTTGTTTCATGTATTAATAAAATAATATCACAGTTAGTCAGGAACAAAATTCATGCATCAAAAAAACACTATAATAACAAAACTACTGTATAATACGAAAGTAAAAAAAAAACATATACTTTTCAAAGCTTTTGTATAGATCGTGCTTTAAAGTTACTTATACTCTCAACATATAAAAACATTACACTGCAATAGAAAAATAAGTAGAAAATAAACACACAAGTGCACGATCTCAAAAGGGGTTAAAAGCTTCAGTAAAACTGCCAAAAACCAAACGAAAACATATTTTTCGACATTTAAAATAATATTTAGAAAAATAACTTTTGATTTGACATGCATATTATATACGTTCTCTTGTGTGATTGTGACGTTATACGCTGCTTATTCAAAGGTATTACTTGATACCTTTCGTTGTAAAAATAAGCCAACAAGTTCACAGACCCGGCATTAAATATAGTTTTCGAGTCAAAGTGCTGTCGACAAACATGTTCACATGATCATCTCGATGTTGCGACGAACGCCCAACAGAACCAAAAGGCGAATGGCCGGTCGAGTCGGTTTTATCGGGAGATTCATCGCTTCGCGGCGAAGCAAAGTGGTCCCGAAAGTTCTTCTTGATATTTTTCATTACATCGACGAGGTCGGTGGTGCCTGCTTGCTGTGCGACAAGCGATAAAAAGCTGCGAGCAAACCAGGGGATTTCATTGTCGGCCGATGCGTTGCCGACGCCGCCGAATGTCGGACCACCGTCGCTCATGGTGTCGTCTTCAAACATGATACGTGCCACTAAAAAGTCATCTTCGGGTGACAAAGGTTCAGGTTCAAAGTAAACCGGTAAGTCATTGTCGGCCGACAACCTAGTCGATTTTCTCATCGACCTGGACTGTTTGCCAAGAATTTCGTCAACCATGGGTAGCACAGGATCTCTCGCGGTAACTTTTAACAAAAAAACAAAAACTTTCGGTTTGCCCATTAAAGTCGGACACCTTCTGTTTGAAAAGTGACTGAGAAACTCTTTGACTGACACTACACTGTCTCCGGGACCGACAATTTGCCCACGTTCGTTCGAGTTTGCAACAAAGACTACAAGTATGGAGTTGTGGTTACCAGAGTAGCCGTGATATTGGTCTGAAAGTCCCGCCATATTTTTTCGCATAGCTGTGGTGGTAATGTTCGATCGCTTGATAACATAGAAGCCAAGTTGGGCCAATATAGATTCAAGGTTGTGACCAAGATCATTTTTTCTTTCTTTTATGGGTTGCTTTGATTTGCTTTTTTCCTGGGACAGTCGAGGAGAGTTAATCCACTTATTATACACAAGCATGGCGACACCTTTAGGTTGTGTCATGTCGTATGCGTTTTCGGTATGGACGATATCAATGTCGATCTGAAAAAAATACAGAAGTGAATAAAACATCACTCCTAGCTTAATCCCTTCTGACCAGATAGTTTTAAAGATAGTTAAATCTCTAACTTTAAGCCTAAAATATCAACACCATAAAACTCATACTAATATAGTTAACAGCAATTTTGCCCAAGGTTCTTTTACCTTATTTGGTTTGACTAGGATGTTTGGTTCAACGTTGTTCCATAAAGTTGATATCATGATTGATGCAAGTCGTTTCACATACTCGTATTTGTGACTTAAAGCCTCAAAATCGGTGCCAAGTTGTAAAACCTGAAATGCAAGACAATGCCCTCATTTAGCTACAGTACGTTGATTGATTTACTGTTACGTTTACCATAATTTGTTTTACTGTGAAAGACTGGGCAAACTAAACGAAAGAAAATTGTATTGCTGACATCAAATAGGCTAATGAAAACTAAGACCCTACGAAAAACATATTTTGTTCACGAACAATAAGAATTTAGTGTACAATTTTTAAAAGACTTTTCTTAACAAAAGGCGCCTGTAGCTTTTTTACTTCAATTTAGTCCAAACAACGGGACTCGTACAATGTCGTTCAAGTTTCTTGTCCAGGGAAACACAACGGCCGAGACAAGATTTTAACCCAAAACCTTGTGAACACAAGGCGGCTGCACCAACCACATTGGCCTATTGTTTGAAAGATAACAGATGTTGTTGCTTAAAACAAATGCTTTCTACCTGTTCCATGGATTGTTCGTACGAAGCTTTGAGATCCTCTCTCTGTCTTTCAAGGGCCAGCAAGTTTTTTTGCAGGGCATTGGATTGTTCCCTCAGGGATTCGATGACACCAACTTCGTTTTCGTATCCCCCACGCAGCCATATCACCTCTTCTTCGTCAAGGCGTACTTTTCGATTCTGAAAGCATCGTTCATTTTAAGTTGTACTTAAATAAACATCGTCACTTTGTTCCTTTTGGAAAAGACTTTGGATTAAAGAGGAAACAAATGTCCCCGCCTGTCTTCGTTAGGGCAAAACGTTTACTTTGCTTGTTTATGCGTAGTGTGATCTGTATTTGTTTAGGAGTAATTAAGTGTCTGTTAATCAAACCTGTTTGGTTTTTCACACGCAAAGTCACATCGCATGCTTCCTATTTTGCTTAGTTCAGACTTGGCCACACCTGGCGCACGTGAATTCTTCAAAATGCTTGAGACAAAAAGTGTCCTACCTCAAGCCTATCCAGCTCTGCTTTGATCTTGTCAAGTTCTTCGATTTTCCTTGTCCTTCGGAGCATACTTGATTCCAGTTTCTTCTTCTGCTTCTGACCAACGATTTTGTATTTTCCGAAGCCCTGCTGGACCCTTTTAAAATGCAGAAGTTAAAAATTGATATTCTTTGTGGTTATTATTATTGGGATTAAAACATAGAAATAAGTATAACGTGCCATAAAGTAAGCTTAGTCACTCTGCACGCTTAACGCAAGTAAAAAAAAAGGGAAGTGACAAAAAACAACTTTCAATGTACGATATTGCCATTTCATTCGTGCGATATTTGCAATGCTGTGTTTTGTGAGTTATGGTGTCGCATCTTTAAATTAATTTGTGTTTTTGGTCCAATAGTTTAATCATGTGGCAATGGTAGGCTAAATTAAAACATTTTTTAACCAATTAAACTTGGATGCTGACAGGTAAAACAGTAAAAAGTTATCAGATCGCGTCAAAAATAGAAAAGGATCTACCACTATTCCCAATGCTTAAATGTGTAATGAGTTCAAAGAGCAAAGCTGAATTAAGCAAAACTAGATTCTCACGTCTTAATGGTGCTCTCTGTATTTTCCAAGTTTTGTTTGCATTGATGATATGCCTCTCGCACTGCTTCTATGCGTTCCGTGCATTCAGCGTATACCTGACTGAAGTTACTAGTGGAGATGGCTTGCATCCGAGATCCAATCTCCTCTTCCAGGAGGTCATGACTTCGTTTGTTCCTCCTTGATAAAAAAAACAGCATGGTTTCTAAAAGTTTTTCTTCATGTTCAAAATTATGTTCACTGTTTAATCATAAACATTACTGCCAAGGTAGTGGTGTATATAGAATACATCGTGTAGACGTTTCGACAATCTCCGTTGTCATCATCAGTACATGTTTTCAATCAAGCTGTAGAACACGGTATATAAAGCACTAATACCGTGTTCTACAGCTTGATTGAAAACATGTACTGATGATGACAACAAAGATTGTCGAAACGTCTACACGATGTATTCTATATACACCACTACCTTGGCAGTAATGTTTATGATTAAACTACTTTTCAAGTCCGTGCATAGTGTTCCTAAGTATGTTCACTGTTTTTTTGTAATACGAATTAAGGACTTTTTTAATTCGTTTAACCGGTCGTTATAAGGAAAATACCGAACTCTGGCAAGCAAATTGTGCATGCGTTTTTAAATTATGCCAGATTTGTAAGGTCTTGCTCGAATCCAAACTTTTTCTCTTTTTTTGAAGAAACTCGGCCCAAAATTTCCATTTACCAACGTAAAAAACACGACTCACTGTGGACAAGTTAAAGTCAGGTTAATCAAGCGCATTTCATTAAAATCAAAAACCCCAAAATTGCCGTCTGTTTGAACTTCATGTAAGTTAGGTGCGGCCAAACCTTATGTTGTGATCCATTGCGCGTAACGTTTTTCTTTTCTCATTCAATCCTCGTTCGGTTTCGGTCAACGACCTTCTGTGATCGATTTGCTCAAACTTTTGTTCAAAGCTAAAAAAAATAAAAGACGAAAATAGTGGTATGTATTATCTCATACTAATTTTTTTTTTGAAGAAAACGCTATTACTTTTATTAAAAAAAGGTTAATTTGTTTCCAAACAGTGCAATTGCAGCAATTAACGGTTCTACACAACATGAAAAATCAGAATGCAATACAAAAACAAAGGTTTATCAGCATCATTTTTCCATTTAGCCTTTCTTTGTAGGTTTTGTATGATAAACAGTTGAATATTTTACCTTGCGTGGATTCGCCATTGGAATGCAAGCATTACCATCTTGTTGAGAGTCTCATGAACTCGGGGAAGAACCGTAATAATTGGGAACCTTTGTTCAGCTTCGATGTGGTTCACGTTGTCCAGTAACACTTCCGTGTTGTCGCTTAGCAGGCTTTCACAGGTTGCCTACATTGAAGTTGAATAAGTCTTGACATACATTTAAGTGCATACAAATCCTGTTAATTGCATATCGAAAAAATATTTGTACAATTAACCAGAATATGCCATTAACTAGGGTGTATTCTTAATAAATAATCGAATTGAGATTCAAAATCCCTGTGCAAATAAGTAAAATATGCAATTAACTGGTATATGCAATTAATCAGATTCGTCCGTATGTTTACCAAGAGCAATATATGTCGCAAACGAACAAGAGCGTGCGTTAAAAACTAAAACTTTTTGTAAAGATATCACTGCTGAATTAACAAGGTTTCGGTTGTTTAAATTCCTATCGTTTTAGTTTGAAGTTTGATGGAGGAAATATATTATCATTGGAAATGTTCTTTTTTTAACTTTTTAAGATAAGTGGTATAGAACCAAACACAAAATCTACTTACCCTAAGTTGTTTCATTTGATCCCTGACGTTCTCCAACTCTGGGTTCGCTCCTTGCACCGTCGAAAATCGAGTTTGTAGCGGTCGGAGTATATACTCGACAAATCGGGCTAACAGAGTTCCGTAGAAATCAACTCTATGCAGGAACATTCGAATACCACGAGTGGCCGCATTTTCTGTTCTTGGCTCGATTACGTTTGTCTCTAGGTTTCGCTAAAGAGCAAAAAAATAGATTTGCTTTTACCCAAAGAAGAAGGATAGTCGTATTATTTGTTGGTGTGTATGTCTAAGTCGCTGAATGATAACATACGCTTTGACATAAATAATTGTCATGGATAAAAATTACTACTTTTGCAAGTTTAAGAAGTGCTTTGAAGTTGCCTTCAAATGTACTGTCGAAACAGAACCTTTTTTGCATTAAAGATAACACTCTTCTGCAAATTTCATTTTAGTTTGTCCGTAGGCATATAAACAGGTCAACTTTTTAAACCCAATCATTAGAGGCCCAATTATTCGTTATGGCACGGTGTTTTCGTTGCGTTGTGACATGCTCGCGTTTAATTCCATGTTTCCTTTGTTTATCGTGCACTATATACTAGTCGCATTCAGTGTTATTTACTCTGATGAAGGCGACCTGCATATAGGACGTCGAAACGTCGGAATAAAATACATTTGTCAGAAGAACTCTATAAACTTGATATTATGCTTGGCAGCAATAGCTAATGTACAACTTTTAAGCGTTTGTTACATGGACTTGACTTCTTTCCAAGGTATACTTATGAAGTAATATATACTGCTAAAAATATTTTGTTGAAAAGCCTTTACCAAAAGAATATGTACCTTAGTTTCCCATGCGTACCACTGGCGTACACATCGTATGGAGTTACAGTTTTTGTATTCGAGGAAGTACTGCCTTCTTCGCTGTGCAATTGCGTTCAACGATCTGCCGACTTCTTCAAGCGCATGTCGGCCGGCCTTGGGCTTCTCCTTACGCAAGGTTTGTCTGTAGATAAACTCCTGCGCTTGGAGCTTAATGTCTCCATCGCTCATCTCGCGTACCATGCGAGTTTTCTCAGTCGGCTTTAGAAGAAATAAAAACACAACATTGGAAGTTAACAACAATATTGTCACGATCAAGCTTAAGCTTACGATCACGGAAAACCAAAATGCAATAAATATGCAAGTACTGTATACGTTTGAATATTGTATATCTAGTTGGCCAACGCTTGATCATTTTTTGTGTAAAGCTGGTTCCTTAAACTTTAAAATCGCAAGGTTATTTTGTTTTAGTTATGCTACATAATTTCTGCAATCTGATTTGGGGAGTTTTCAGTATGACATAGGAATTTGTGCTATGATAAAAGGCAGGACATTTTGGTACAATGTAACTTCATGTTGAAACTAACAAACAGCTATTTTACTCTGTTACGAGTTGCATCATTGTGATACCACACCAAGCATGCTTAAACTTGTTTTAAACGCCATACGAAAAATGAGGTTTACTTACCCTTACAGCCAATAGTGAAGACTGGGTTTCCGTTGCTTCACTTTGCACCCCGATGCTACTTTCCATGATTTCGTTACTACATCAAGTCTAACAAATTTAATTCCAATCTAAACAAGACTTAAAGATTACACTTGCGTCTACATGTTCATTTAAGGTTTACAAGTTAAAAGAATTTGTTAAACAAAGAAAACATTTCTGTACAGAAGCCAATCACTTGGCGACTGTTTTGTTTCTTATTGTATACTTTTTATCTTACAGTATTTTTGCTCCATACACGTTAATACAGACTATTCCTCACATTTGTACAATGCTGACCACAAAATGATTTTGAAGCGTTTCTAAAATGCGAATGTGGAATATGGAATCCATCAACATCGGTTGACTATAGCAACTGATTCTAAGACTTCAATCAATCTACTCTACTATACGCACAGCTTCGCGTTGACCGGTTAAGCGTCACATAAGAGTAAGTGGCATTTGGACAAGCGCCACTCATAGTATCACCGTCACAAGTGTAATCCACTTATAACAAGCACCGACTGTTAATAATTATCCAGCTGGAATGGGACGAGACGTTTTATGTCTTTTCCGTGTTTGGGTTGGTCGGTTTTATGGCGTTCTCTGCTATAAAACGCGAACTTGTTCAAATACTTTGCGAGAGGTTTGTGCGTAAAATTATGGCGCAATAAATGCTGCATTCGAATTTTTCTAGCAATAATCCAACCAAAATTTGAGTTTACTACATGGATTTAGTGTTAAAAGAACTGTCAAAAAATATACGCGTGTTGCATTTTGCATTTATACGCAAAAGTACTAAACAAAATTTCTTTGAAAGATTGTCACGCTATAATCGCTATAATCAAGCCATAGACATTTGTACTCTTACTTTTTTTCATAAACAGTATGAATTTTATTTTAAGAAAATACAATGTTTAAAGTCCCTTTCAACTCAAACCAATACATCTGCGAGTACTAAATTGATCTTACACTCGTTGCCTCCTGCGTTGATACGAACTCTACGTAGCACACACTCGAACACAAACATGTCGCTACGTACTGGGACATTTCCTTGGGCACGCCTATACCTGCTAACGCGTAACTTGCAACCTAACACTTGTTTTTGTCCCAACTACAAAAGACCGTTACATTTTGCGATTTCGAGAGGCCAGATCGGTTCCTTTCAACGCCGTTCAACTCGAAATGATGTAACACGATTTTTGCCTTACATCCTGTTCTGTTTTCCCGACAGTTGAGGTTGCAAATACAACACAATGATTTTGTTTGGTTGACCCGCCAAAATAATACATTTTACACCATGTTTTTGTAAATAAATGCCAAGAACTTAGTTACAGAAATGCATGCCTGTATGTTCACCTTAGTGTGACGCTGACACTGTAATTTCGGTTGCTTTTTTGAACAATCCTAAATTTGTAACGCCTGTATCTTAAATCCCCAACTCGCGATTCTGAGACCTATAGTTGTTAGTAATTGTTACAAAACAATGTTTAGATCATTCGCAACGATAGCTTGTCGAGAAAGGTGTTTGCGATGTGTAATGTAACAGGTTTCGTGGAAACAATGTAATCAGATGAGTTATCCTTCGCATACCACATGGGCAGGAGGCAAGCGCAAAGTGATACTCCAAACAAAAGATAAAATAAATGGTGGTAGCCTTAATCACACACACCCTGTAATAATTTGCTGAAACTTTTACACCCACTTTTTTGGAAACCCTGTTGGATGTAGAGTTTAGAAACCAAAATAAATTGTGATTAAGTTTGGTAGAATTGGTAGATCAGTGTGTTTGGGTGATTGGTGTAGGCCAGGGGTCGGCAACCCCAGGTGGTTTTTCATCGCCAACCGATTTGCGTGTTTATATTGAAATAACAATTAAACCTGTTACTCTTCTTGTTTATAGTTTTTAGCATGCCATTGTCTTAAAATACAGCCTTACATGTACAAACCACTGTGCTTTCTCCATATTATTGATATCTGCTGGCACCAACAACTATTATTTAGAAAAACGTTGGCACGCGAGGTCATTAACACATGGAAATAACAAGTAAATCGGCACGCGTCGCCTAAAAGGTTGCCGACCCCTGGTGTAGGCAATTGGTGGCGCTACAGCGCTTTGTTGCTTGAAGGTTTCACAATAGTTGCGTCTACCTGCATGTGGCGAAAAAGAATTGCTGCTCTACGCAGCTAACCAATACATTTATTTTTGTGTGTGTTCATGGCTTGTGCAAATTCAAAATATCACAGGAGTTTACTACCGAAAAACAAATCCTTGACAGTGGAACATTGCAAAATATTTGAACCAAAGAAATCCTATGCTGTTTTGGGCATTTTATGATCAAAAACCGACATTAGACTTTCCAATTAGTTTTTAATGAAGAAATGAAGTGCGTTGTACGAAAATTGCGCATACCGCGGTGCAAAAGCGTGGGCAAAGAAGTAAAAACGAGGTCGCGCAGACAAAAAAAGGAAAAAAAATGTGTGCAGTTAAGTGTGTCGTTGAGCGTCGGCCCCCAGAGAGCCAGCGCCACTATACCAACCAAAACAATGCCCGTCGCGTCGCGTTGAAACGTATTTATGCGTCATAATCAGGTTTATGTTCAAGACGCATATAAAAGACTGGCGGTTGCTAATACCGTTGTACGAAATCGTAGTTGGGTCAGTGAGAGAGCTAAGGCATTTTCGTATCGAGGACATTGCGTGTTATAAAAGTTGTTGAGCAGAAAGATTTGTTTGAACAGGGTTGTGAGTTGTTTCAATCGCTGTGTTTTACTACTGCTGATTCGTGTTGCGACAGTTTTTGGAAGTTCGTTTACAGGAAATGTTAAATTTAGTGCAGGTTCGCGTATAACGTTTGTCTTAGATAAGATTCTTTCTTAAAACATGCATATAGTTTTAAGTCAAATTAAGTCACATTTATATTTTTGAAATTAGATAGATGTCATATTTCAGTGCGAGTGCGATATGGCAGAATTAAAGTAATTTGTGCAAATTCTTTGTATTTTCTTGAAGTATGTACACTTTAGCGGAGAATTTATCTGCTTTTTGAGAAAACGCAGATGCTGTTAAACATTAGCTAAATTGAATGTAAACATCACAAGGTGTATGTGTAAAATTGAATATTGGTTACAAATCTGATCAAAATGTGTATTGTTCATTTCTGTGCAGATTTTGTGCCTCGCATATCAAAATGAGTGTTTGATAATAAAGTTAAAATGCTTCATCAGAGTTTGTTTTATGAACCATAACAGTTGCACCTTACAATAAAATATGTAAGTATGCAATAATTTTTCTTTGCATGCTTGATTTCAACATAAACATGTATACATATAAATCTTGCTGTCCACTGCAAAAACCATGTTAGTATATTACAGTAATAAACTTATTTGACAACAACAGAAAGTTACAAAATAATATCAATTAATGACCACAAATATTTTAGTGCAAAACTTGAGTTATAACTGTGAATTACTTTGACAGCTTGCAATGTTTGTGCAATGAACACATCACCAAAAGATTGGGACATATTAGGCAATCCATCACCAAACAGGAGTGACTATCTTGCCACAATGGACATATCAGGAAATAATTCTAACATGCTGTCGCCAATTGTAAATGCGACCGAAAGACCTGTAAGTTTTTTGTATATTTTATTTATATTTTTAAAGCTTTCTGAGGAAGTTATGGACTTACAAGCATATGCATTACTGGTTAAATGATGTTATATGTGTATAGATGCAGAGTTTTCTCTATAAACTTTTATTAAAGTGATACATACATGATTTACATTAAACACCAAATACCGAAAGTGTTGGATGCGTAAACTCAAAACTTTTTACTTTTAGTTGGAATATTGCGAACCATTAGACTATGTTCCATTGATTATCACAGCAGGGCTTGTATCAGGTGGCATCATAATCGGCAATGCCCTTGTCATTCAGTCAATTGTTTTTGGAAGTGCTCGCTTTTTCAGACCAATGTACTGGTTTATTATCCACCTCAGTGTGTCTGACTTCTGCATTGGTAAGTCACTTTCTTTTGCTACATTTTCAACCTCAAAAAGAATCTATTAATCCATTTATAATTATTTGGTTTGTGGATTTGATGTGTTTCTTAGTTTGTTGCACACATTTAGCAAAATTGCTAGCGAAATTGAGGGGCTATTATTGACTTGCCAGTGATGCTTGGGCAAGCTTGTTGCTAGAAAAGAGCCATTGTTGTAAGCTCTCTGCAGTGCACTTATCTCGTATGTCTAATCTCTGAAATGTTTATACACTTGAGTCAACAGCCACATTCAGGATGAGTGTGGGAAGGCTACTTCCTAAAGTGTGCAAATTATATATTATTTAGCAGCTGTCAAAAAATGGTAATATGTACCATGTTACATTATTAACAATGAGGATTTCGAAATAAAACCACTCAAATGTTTGACCATCTTGTGGTCACAAGGTGTTCTTTCAATAACACAGTGACATATCAACATTGGCATGCTAACTCTAATATACCTTAACACCACTAAATGTCATTGAAAGGTCAAATTAAAGCAGCAGTGCCAATGCAAAAGGTAGATCTTTTAAAAATGTTCAACAAATATATCATCCTGTGTAAAATATTATTGAATCACAATAAATCCAAAACCTTGGAATTTATAATTTGAAGCTATCAAACTTAAGAACCCCTGACAATCCACCAGTTGTTAGTTGTGGGATGGTGTGTGACCGATTTATCTGGTCCCAGGTGAATTGGTATTCCCAAGGGCTTGTTGACATAAAATAAACTTTGTACCTAAGGCAATTTGTGTCACTTGTTTAGTGTGCCCCTTCCTGCAATTGCCAGGCCATCATTGCATCAGCAGTATTTTGCCACCCAATGCTACTTCCCAGGCTTGTTGTGTAAAACAATGTTTTGTGTTTGTTTAAATGTTATTTATTTGTCAACTGTTGTTAAAGGCATAAAAGTCTGTATTAAACAATTTAAACTATTGTGACATTTGTTTTTAATGGAAATTTGCCAGATGCAATAAATTATATTTTAGTTCAATTTGTCTGTTGGTTGGCAATGGTTATATGTTCAAAAAGGGGTTGGCAAACACGATTTTGACGTTTTTTTGTGTGTCTAACGCTACCACAAACTAACAAGTCTAAAATTTTAATAGTTTTTTTTGCCATAGTAATTTATAGAGCGTCAAATCTGCCACTTAATTGCCACGTGTGCTTTTCCAAAATCATTTGATCGATGTATTTGTTTAGTGCTCAATTTTAAGACCTGTTAAGGCGCAATATATCGTTTAACGTCTTTGTTAAGTGTGGCCTTAGCAAACATACCAGGGAATATCATTGTGTACCTTACGTTGATGGTCGGTGTCTTTGCCTTCTTCAGGTGTCATGCTACTATGGAACTACTGCCTTGCTGCGCTTTTCAACATCCATAACACTCTGGACACTTTGTCGTTCGTAAATGGAGTTTGGGTGACCAGCGCATGTGCTTCGGTTTTCGGTATACTTCTTCTGGCCATTGACAGGTACTGCACTTAACTTGCAAAGCACTCATGGTCATTAACAACTATCAAAAATCATGGAGTTGATGTTTGGTACATTTTATGTTTTATACCTTGTCTCCTAGAGTTTATAGTCGTTTTGCGTTTAAAGCAAGTGTATTTGGTTTTCTATAAGACCGTACGCAATTGAGTGCTAAAATTAAACGAAGGACAAACCTTAAGACAAACGTTAGATTGTTGAAAGGCATATTGGTCGCAAAAACCACCACATATATTCCTCCTCTTTTCTATTAATCTAAACACAGGGAATTTGCATTTAACTAAAAATGTGTCTTGAACTCGACCAGGGGTCGCGTCGTAACCGCAATTGAAGAGCCTTTGTCAATCACCTCGTTCTGCGTACGTAGGTGACTGCCCTGGTTTTCATTACGTGGTGTGATATTAGGTTAGTATTGGCATTTGAGCTCAAGCCCCAACAGCAATTCTGAGCCCTACGACGAAAGTGTTTGAAAAACGTGCTTTGTTTTTAGCCTAGATTTTTCAAAGATTTTAAGGGCTATATATCAGTATTTTTTTTCAAAAAAGCATTTTCCAATTTATAACAGAAAAAGCGTAGGGTACATATATAACAGACTGCCCTAATGCAGAAACTTTCGGACTAAAATGAATATTGACAATCGTTATTATAAATGACGCCACTTTTTTACCATTCTACGACATACATTGTGCTTTTTCTTTGTACTTTATATCCGAATTTCCTTTTTTTCGCAATTGCTGGTGCCCGTTTGCAAGGGCATTGACGGTTTTTGTATTATTTACTTGTTTATCCCGGAGGCAAGTATTGCAAAAATCCAGTCTCTGCTATGCCTCGGGTAATTTTGTTGAGTTGCCATAACACAAGTCTTATTAGGAAGTGCGCCTCAACTAATCGCATTAACTGGTTAAACTGTTTGTGTTTTTTCGTCCTGTGCAATCTACCAATCAGGTACACTCTAATTCACTGAAATTGTCTGTAGAAAAATAATATGCCAGGTTATCAAAAATTAATTTCTTTTTAGACTCAAAACGTGGCGTAACTGTTAATGTAGAGATCTAGGTGGTTAAATTTTTTGGTAATTGGTGGATGGCGTATTTTGTACCTTGCCGTGTACGAAAATACTAAAATACCAGAAAATTTAACGCTATTTATTCAATTACTGAACATAAACAGCATATTTTTCACGGTATTTACTCTTTTGCAAATATAGATGCGCTTTTACGCGATAATGGTAATAAACTGTACATGATATTAAAAATATATATCTAGGTTAACACGTAATACAAAACGACCAGGACCTATCAAACTCAGTCCTTAAGGTCACATTTGGAAACCTAAGGCGCACAGCCTCGTTAGCTACGTCATTTATTATCTCGAACCGTAAATAACGCCCCGATCTATTTTTAAGGTAACAAGGCTAGAAAGGTCTAAGGGTGCTATGTTGCATCCTTGGCCTTTCACAACTGGATTTTTATAAGTTCATTGGTCCAGTGGTTCACTTCGCAACCGAAATTTACAAAACAGGCGTTAATGGTTTATTTTAATCATAAAGTTATAAAAATTCGTAATATAAAAGGCACGAGCCTAAAATTTTCAGACTAAAATTGGCAAAAAAGCTTCTGCCATCTACATGCAGTTTGAAACCAACAGTTGCGTTTTTGTTTGAGATCTTTGGATAATAGGCAAGTAATGCTTCTGGTTATAAACGTCTTGTATGTGGATAAACAATTCAAAGTATAGATGGTATTCGATAAACCATATGTATAGGTATTCTCGCAGATAACGGGCATGTTTTCCTGGTATATGCTTACCATGTTTCGCAAACACACACAACCTTCGAGTTTGCTCAAATTTAATGTTTTAAAATACCCTCGTTACATGGTGCACCTTTTCTATTCCCCTTCGTGGAGACGATCACATAGCAACACAGCTGCACTGAACATACACCTAGTCGGAAATAGCTGCAACATTGGAACGTTACAGGGCGCGGTCTTCATAATAAACCAGTATTGAAAGATAACGATTGTGGGCTTGATCATTTTCTGCAAAAACAACAACAACAACAACTACAGGGTTAGAAGTAAAATAAATGGAGATAAATGTACAATGAACAAAGTATATAAGTTGGAGTTTAAAAGCAACACAACATATAGTGGTAAACTTTTATATTATCTTTTCTAAAATGCAGTAAGCCATGCAATAATAGGTCATGTAAAACCGCCCATATTGACCGATGAATTCGTAAATTAATTTTTCGATAAAACTAATAGCGTATTGGTAGCACTTAACATTAAAAAAGGGCTTTTACAGTCAAATTCATGTAATGACCACTAAAAGTCGACAACCAATTCAAAATGTCAGATTTTTGTCGATATGTTTGATCTTTCCTTCCGGCAATAGAGCCACAAGTCAAGTGAAAAAGTTTAAGCTGCTTACGAGCACTTTTGTCCAATTTACGGCTTTTCACACCTTGTTATTGCCAATTGCTGCTTTGCGGTGTACACGTGCGTCAGGCCTACTTACGCAAGTTGCTGGAAATTACAAACTTCATGCTAGGCTTACAAACCGCCAAGCACGCTGTTGTTTAAATAACTTGTTTTGGCATTTTAAAATGTGTTTTTGTTTCTGCACATAAAAGTACACAGCTGGAAATTTGACTGCGGTTTAAATATTACAAAAACTTAGAGTCTTGGGTTTGCATTTTGTAGTGTCACATCACAGGGCATGCAAACTAGTTTTATGTCTTTCTCCGTAAGCTTTCGAATTTTAACAAGACCAAGCGTTTGTTAAATGACCCAAGCGGTATCTTTTATGAAACAAATGTCATGTAATTTAGCAGTATTTGGAACTCCTGTAGTATTTTTTCACTTCTTGGTGAATATATCGCAAGGTTTATTGAACTCTATTGCAAAATTTGTGATAGTTAAGATACGTTTTCATAGAATTGGACCCATTTGTTTTTGTCCGTATGTTTTTTCAATTTTCTTTTCTCTTTCAAATTTTTTGGTCCTTGGAAAACATTGGCGCACTAGAACATAAAGCTTAAATTGCATTTCTACAAATGTATTGTCTCTTGTATGATCGTTTTCCAGTTTGGAAAGATAACATAACGTATTACCGGTATATTATCAAACCTACCAACCTGTTATTTATCAAGCAGGCATTTAACAGTTGGACCTTAGCTGCTAAAATATGTTGCGAACATATGTTTATTTCTGCAGGTACATGCAGGTTGTTCACCGAAGACAACACCGTTTGTACGTCAACCAGTACACTGTTGCAGTAGCAATTACGTTCGCTTGGGTATTCCCTACATCGGTGTTTCTAATTGCGCCCATGGTTTCTGACTGGTCATGCAAGAACAACTGCGAGTAAGTATTTCAACGCATTTTATTTGTTTATTTCACGCTCGTTGGAGCAGTTTTATTTCAAAACTTGAAATCCTTTTAAAGCACTGTTTTCCAAACTGTGACACGCATACTATTAGTTGTAAAAAGCGAAAGTGTTCTAGATCATTGGTTCTTAACCTTTTTTCCTTGCTGCACCCCTTTCAAATCACCAACCAATTTTCGCACCCCCTCACAAATCACTAACCAATTTTCGCTCCCCCTTCTGTAATTGCTTAAATAGAATGGACCTAACCAACCTTAATGATTCAGCATCCCCGCACCCCCTAGGAACAGTTCTCGCACCCCTTGGGGGTGCGTGCACCCCAGGTTAAGAACCCCTGTTCTAGATGGTACTGAATACCGCATGTTACCAAGACCTGAAAGGTGACCTGATTAAAGAGAAACAAACACTTATATAAAGACAATCCAGTTTATTGCAAATGTTACCACATTCAAAACAACGGTGTAAGTCTGATTTTTCATCAACCTTCGTTCTTTGGCAGTGCAACATGATTTTTATTCTAACAAATTAAAGGCAGCTTTTCAAATTTTCTTCGACGTTTAACTTTTTTTAAAAAAAGTACGTCCACCAAAAGACGATCAGGCCAATACCGTTTTGTCTACAATGTGTTTGATCGACCAAGATGCCTTTTTTGTTTTGTTTTAAAAAGTGATAAAGCTGACTATTGGAGGGTATGATTTTGCCGTATTCTAACGTACACCGCTTTATTACCTAATCCGCCAAATTTATCGTGCAAAACCTGCGATTACTGTTCAGCAAATACAAAACAGATTCCTGCGAGTATTTCCATTTAACGTATCTCCCACGGTTTCTTATTGACTTTTTTAGTCGATCGTAAAAACCTCAATCTCGTTACAGATGCCAAGTGGATCAATATATCCACTGTCATCCGGTTGTGTCTTGCTCCCAGGTGATACCTCCTTTCACAAAATCCTACATTCTCATAGTGATTATTTATATCTTTCTCGTGATGCCACTGCCCATACTTATTTACGGACTTATTTTCATACGGGTGAGATTGATGTTTTCTGTTTTTATTTTGCACAGTAGTTCGAGCCCATGCCTCTCAAAATATCTAATGTTTGTGTTTTTTATTTGTTAGTGACATAGTTATAACGTGAGGATTAAAATTGTGTCCCAAGCGAGAGTACAAGTCCGGAACCCGGCCCGAACCCGAATATATTTTTTAAAAGTTTCGCAATAATCAAGCCAAACATGTAAGAATATTGTCGAAGGGCTACAGGCCGTGATGGCCGCATTTGGGTATACGATTGCACATAAAAATTATGTTACTTTTCGATTTGCTGATATTACATTGTCATGTCGTGTTTTCTGTAAGTTGCTCCTATATCTTGATTTGTTTTCTAGGCCAGAAGAAGTCATAAGCTTGCAACCAGACAACGAATGAGGCATCGTGATATCCGACTTATTCGCACTCTTGTTGTCATCATGCTTATATTTGTGTTATCCCTTCTTCCGTGTGGCATTATTATGTGCATAGTAAGTACAAACCACACACAAAAAATAGATTATTGTGTACTGGTGCTCTCATTGTAAAAACACTTTCAAGAAATTGGTTTGTTATTATCTGCTCAATGCAAGCTCTATGGTTGTTTTTTTCCGAATCGGATTTGTTCTTATTATTATGGGTCCCCTTCCTTGAAGGGGACACATCTTGATTTTACTCGATTTCTTTTTTTTTTTTTTTCTTTTTTTTTCTTTTTTTTTTTTTTCTTCCCTGAAGTTTGTCCACCCCATTTTGCCCTGAAATGTTTGATGGATTTGGATGAAACTTTCACAGATGGTAGATATGGTTATGTAGATGTGCCATTTGTTTTGTTTGACTCGATAGCCCCAGTGTTTACCCCACTAGCCCCCTAAAATGGGTAAATTTTGAACAATGTCCGAATTGGATGAAATTTGGACAGTTTGTTCATTGGGCCATTTTAGGGCATCGTTTGTTGTGTTTTACCCTGTAGCCCCAATATTTACCCCACTAGCCCCCTAAAATGGGTGATTTTTTAAACAATGTCCGAATTAGATGAAATTTGGACAGTTTGTTCATTGTGCCATTTTAGGGCATCGTTTGTTGTGTTTTAACCTGTAGCCCCAATATTTACCCCACTAGCCCCCTAAAATGGGTGATTTTTTAAACAATGTCCGAATTGGATGAAATTCGGACAGTTTGTTCATTGGGCCATTTTAGGGCATCGTTTGTTGTGTTTTAACCTGTAGCCCCAATATTTACCCCACTAGCCCCCTAAAATGGGTGATTTTTTAAACAATGTCCGAATTAGATGAAATTCGGACAGTTTGTTCATTGGGCCATTTTAGGGCATCGTTTGTTGTGTTTTAACCTGTAGCCCCAATATTTACCCCACTAGCCCCCTAAAATGGGTGATTTTTTAAACAATGTCCGAATTGGATGAAATTTGGACAGTTTGTTCATTGTGCCATTTTAGGGCATCGTTTGTTGTGTTTTACCCTGTAGCCCCAATATTTACCCCACTAGCCCCCTAAAATGGGTGATTTTTTAAACAATGTCCGAATTTCATGAAATTCGGACAGTTTGTTCATTGGGCCATTTTAGGGCATCGTTTGTTGTGTTTTACCCTGCAGCCACAATATTTACCCCACTAGCCCCCTAAAATGGGTGATTTTTTAAACAATGTCCGATTTGAATACAATTTGGACAGTTTTTTCATTATGCTATTTTAGGGCATTGATTATTGTGTTTCACCATGTAGCCCAATATTTACTGCTTAAGCCACCTATTGTTTATAAAACGTCCGATTTGGATGAATTTTTGATAGTTTTTTGAATTTGGCATTTGTAGCTGTCGAATATTGTGTTTCACCCTGCAGCCCTAATATTTACCCTACCAACCCCCCAAAATGGGTGAATTAATCAACAATACATTTTGACAGTTTGTATAATATGCCGTTTTGAGATGTCAGTGTTTTATGCTATTTAGGCACACAAACTTATAACAATGTCTCAATTGCATGAGATTTGGACAGTTTGTAATTTACATAACTTCTTTTTTTAAGTAACACTACCAATTACTGTGTTTGACTTTATAGCAACGTTTCTTATGGTTGTCTGTTTACAACTTTGCGGTTTTGGGGACCCATGAGTTTCTGCCTGCAGAAACAAATCAAGATTATAAAAAATGTTGGCTAATATGGGACCCAATAAAAATAAATATAGAGAATATATTACAGTTTGCAGAATAGATTGTAGTGTATATGCTATGGTAAAATGTGCTAAGCCACCCTTCTAGTTTATAATCAAGTTTTTTAAAAAAAGTTCAAATTAATCGATTTGACAGGTAGGCCCAAAGAAGCACCATCTGACTACCAAAACTCAACATAATCAATACACCCCATGTGGGCATGCACAAAGTGAACTTAAACCTAGCCCGAGACCTAAATGCAACCATACACAGCACAAGAGTCAAAATCGCATTTGGTCCTAACTCTAACTTCACTTTTCAGGACTACACGATGGACCACTACAACTCGAAATTAACAGATTACGCCCTGTACGTTTTTGTCATCGGGTCCCTTAACTCTTTGGCAAACCCTTTTCTGTACATTTGGCGGATTCCAGCTATCCGCGCATCTCTACAAAGAAGATGGCGGTTCTGTAGTTCCAAGGGAGCTGCTCTACATGTGGACGCCCAGGCTTCGCGCAGACTAAAAACGTAAGTGGTATAAAATAGAATACCATTTACTGAGGGTTTCTTGGTTCTCAGAGTTGTAACCGGGGTCGAAATTGGAACCTGAAAACAAAAGTACGAACCTGAAACCAGGCCTGAACCCAAACTTTCCAAATGCCAAATTGGGCTTGGAATTTTGTAATTTGTAAAATGTGGAGTATTGTTAAATCATCTGCATACTGCATTCAGTTTTGTTTATAATTCAATGTGAGGTATTTGTATCATAGTTGTGTAAGGGTTTAAATTTTGGGCAAGAACTCAGCCCGAATCCGAAAGTACAAGTCCAAACTCGACATGTTTTAAAAAAATACCCGAATTTGGCCGGTAAAGTAGACGTGATGAGTGTGCAGACAGGCCTGCATCTAATTCAACCTTAACCTGTTGCAATTAGAATTCGCTCACAACTGTCACTTTTATGTCAGTGTTTGCGTTCTGTGGAATGGGAAATTTAATTCCAAACGTGCGAGTAAATTTCCTTTTAAAGATTATGGTTATAGCTGTTTCCAAAATATTGTGAAATTGTCTGACCTAATTATATATATACGAAGAAATAGTGTCGAAAACATTCGCCAAATGCTTTTGACATATACCCGTTCCCAAAATCCATTTTGACGTGATAATAATATGGTCATAAATATATACCATTCATCTAACACCTGCCTTTGTCGTTGGCGCAACAACCGATTCTGTCAAAATTTCGTTACACCAACGGTGTGACGTTTGTAAACCACACACGGGAATTACTACATTAAATATTAATACCATTTTACCACCAAAACGGTGCGTGAGGGAAATTGCCAACTCGTTGGAAATAGCCTGTCTCGTTTTGTGTGTTTTGTTTAGCCTTGGACGTCTGTTACGGGTTAATCCTCGACTCCTCAATTAAGTTCTTTGCATTTTCAATTCTGTGGTCAAAAGCTTTACGTAAGGTTTTGAAACTTTGTATACGCAGTTTTTTGAAAGATGCTTCTATATTTACTTTTCGTGGCCATCACAGTAGGTGGTTTTATTTTTTTAGCTTTTTTGCGGGTTCCAACAAGGACATTCTTGTCGACCTTTTTAGTATTTGCAGATTATATCCTTTTTGCAGTTTTACAGATGATATTCGGTTTTACATATATTGTATTTTATTGGATGCACTAGACTAGTCTATTCTGTTTTTTGTTCATACTCCTAGCTGCTGCAACAATTGCTAATGTTTAGATAGGCGGTATTATTGCGAAGTAAAGATGTGGAAAAGCACGTTTGTAAATGTTTGTCCGCAATTGTTAAACATTTCCAAATTTTATTCAAAAAGCAACAAGCGAAATTGTCTTCCAAACGTTTTTTGTTTATGTATTTATGTGTGGTGAACTTCAAGTACCTTGCAAGATTCCACCACAATGACTTAGCGAATTCAAATTACTCTGTCGAACCAGTTGGTTGAGTATTTAAACTATTTCTTGCAGACAGTAAACCGACGTCTTGACGTCATTACCTCGGTGGTTTCCCGTCTTTGCAACCGCACTCGGGAAAATGGCATGGGAACGCGTTGGCCGTTTTCGTGATATTCATGGGCTTTTCGTAGTACCAACCAATAAATCTTTATGACGTAAATTCAGTAGACTCCCACGCCCATGACGTCAAACCAGTCTCCAATATATTTCACCGTTAAGAATATTAACATTGCTTGGGTTTTACCACATGTGAAAAATCTAGCTATGACTGACATTGATTAAACCCAGCAGTTTGTTTGCGGTAGCGGCGTGAATTCAAAAAAAAAAACCTGTAGGACAATTGCGTTTTGCGCCAATAATCCCTTACTCTTATGTAAGCATTGCTTGGTGTTTTCTTTAAATGCATTACTATTCGTAAAATAAATGAATTCCTAATCATAGCCAGGGTTTGCCATCGATATGGGCACACAAATAAAGACGATAGGAGACATATCGTGATACTCCTTTGGGAATAGATTTTTTTGAAAAAGGCATATTTATTTATGCCAAGAAATATGCCCAAACCTCACAGCTAAACTAGCTACATTAATGTGCTAATGCTGCTTATAACAATGTCTTACTATGATGTTTTTAATGGGAGTAGGTCTTTTACAACTGTTTGGTGTGAATATAAAAAATATGGTCATTTAAGGACATTTAGTAGAAATAAGGGCAATCAAGTTTTCTAAGACGCTGTTTGCCACAATCAAGACAAATCTTAGAAAATAGAACGTTGTATGGCAAACCAAGTAACGATTGGTTTGTTGTGAGTACAATTTTATGCCTCTTTGTTGCCCACAATGTATGAAAATCATCGAACGAGCAATATATGCATGACAATATGTCACCGATTCATGATACCACTTATCACGTGACTCATACTACGACCAATCGGAAGCAATTAACAGGATACGTCCCACCCTATATTACATCATTGTCTTGACAGATGCTTCCTCGACTGCCCTTGTAGTCTCTTCCCAACGCATAGGCTTCGACGCCTTTGCTGTATATTTCCAAGGGAAAATTTGTGTTTGAAACATATATTTTTGTCAGTTTGTATGCAGCAATGTATGTTTTGTTATTTGCTTTACTGGGTGGGTATTTCAGCCACAAATACATGCGGACAGTCTTAAGGTCAAATGTCCGAAATGAAATTTGACGTCGCAGACAACATTTGATCAACAGTCAAGTTATTCATGTTTCCCCTGATTAGTTTTCAGCATGAGTTCAAACCTTATCAAGTCAGATTGCTTTAAAGTTAGGATTTGATTCTCGCGGGTCCCACAGCTACCTTTCCCTTTGGGTCATTCCATGTCAAACGTCCCAGAAAAATGGCAAAATGTAACCCACCCTCTCAGATTTTTATCAAATTTCATATGTCCATGCAGCTAGTTGCACTGATTTCAACAACAAAAATTTTTTTGAAATCTATCAATGTTTCACGAAGTTATGACATTTTGAAAATATGTCAAATATGTGATCACGCAGCGACGCGCATCAATGCTTTTTGATAATACTGTGTTTAAAATGTCATATTTCTTTCTAATTTGTATGTTGTGGTCATTTTGGTAGGTTAGGTGAACCTTTAGGACATTCTCAATCACCTCATTACAGTTTTTCATGTTTTTGAAATATGGGTCAGTAATTGAGGGGGGTTCAGTTTGGGGGTATGCGAATGTGCATTCATGCATAACGACAACTTTAAAAGCTCATATCTTGAAGAGCACACTAGCTAGAAAGTTAAGTAATGGCTCAAATGAAAGCTCTTGCTGAGTACTTTCCTTGTTCTTAATTTTATGATGCTTCTCTGTAATTTGTTTAAAGGAGGGTCATAATAAAACACAGGTTCATTTTTCGGATATTTTTGTGATACTGCGTCTATTATCTATACTTTATGTGCCCTAATTTGTTATTAAAAGTTGTTAAGATGCAAAAGTTTAGTGTAGGTGGATACTGAATGCCACAAAAAGACATATCCAACACAAAAACAAGGTATTTTACCAATTGACTTTCTAACAGATGAAGAGCAAGTGCTTCTGAATATTCGAGTAGCTGCTGATAAGGGTAATGAATGTTGTTTGGAGAACATATGTATTTTCCACAGGTACAATTACATTGGTCGGTACCCTTTCTTGCAGAAGAAGTGTTGTGATCCTTTTCGAGTCCACAGTAAACCAGTCAAAAATCTTAATATACGTCCTATCACTTGGGAATATTACCAAAAATATAAAAATTACAATTTAAACATTGTACCGTGAAAAGGTGTGATTTTCCCTTTTGAGGTAGTCTTTTCTCTTGACCAGTTGCTTGGGTATCATTGTGGGGACTTGTATTTTTCTGCTATCGTACTGTCACTGTTCCTAATTTTTTTTCATTTTAGAGATAATGTTGTCAAAAGATTTTATTTTCATTTTGTCTTCGTCTTTAGTGTCAGGTTGGTCTTGCTATAGGTCTACGTCACTGACATTAAAAAAATTGGACATCTTTGCATGAAGGGTATCATGAATTTGACATAATTTTCTTTGCCCATAGAAAATGTTACTGCTTGAAGGCACACTATGCAACTTCACAGGTAATCACCTCAACGCTCTGTAAACTTTCATTAAGCTTGCTGAAAGATGCGTTTGCTTTAACAGTAGATGCAATGTTACATATTTCACTGTCAGTCGAACTCGAAGCTTCTTCATTTGATGATACATTTTGAAGGATAGTTTCTTTAAGTCTTGTACTGCATTTGGCACACACCTTTTTTTCTGGTACAATATTTAAATTACAATTTTTATATTTTGGTAACATTCCCAAGTGAGTGGACGTATATTACGATTTTTGACTGGTTAACTGTGAACTTGAAAAGGATCACAAAACTTCTTCTGCAAGAAAGGGTACCGACCAATGTAATTGTACCTGTGGAAAATACATACGTTCTTCAAACAACATTCATTACCCTTATCAGCAGCAACTCGAATATTCAGAAGCACTTGCTCTTCATCTGTTAGAAAGTCAATTGGTTAAATACCTAGTTTTTGTGTTGGATATGTCTTTTTGTGGCATTCAGTATCCAGTGAGACACCTGCACTACACTTTTGCATCTTAACAACTTTTAAAAACAAATTAGGGCACATAAAGTATAGATAATAGACGCAGTATCACAAAAATATCCGAAAAATGAACCTGTGTTTTATTATGACCCTCCTTTAAACAAATTACAGAGAAGCATCATAAAATTAAGAACAAGGAAAGTACTCAGCAAGAGCTTTCATTTGAGCCATTACTTAACTTTCTAGCTAGTGTGCTCTTCAAGATATGAGCTTTTAAAGTTGTCGTTACGCATGAATGCACATTTGCATACCCCCAAACTGAACCCCCTTTAATTACTGACCCATATTTCAAAAACATGAAAAACTGTAATGAGGTGATTGAGAATGTCCTAAAGGTTCACCTAACCTACTAAAATGACCACAATATACAAATTAGAAAGAAATATGACATTTTAAACACAGTATTATCAAAAAGCATTGATGCGCGTCGCTGCAGTGATCACATATTTGACATATTTTCAAAACGTCATAACTTCGTGAAACATTGATAGATTTCAAAATTTTTTTTTTGTTGAAATCAGTGTAACTAGCTGCATGGACATATGAAATTTGATAAAAATCTGAGGGGGTGGGTTATATGGCCTGGGCAGTTGACATGGAATGACCCCTTTGTTAATTTGTGGTTCTGTATATGCGCTGTTCCCAACACACCTGCTTCAAAAAACTATTTTTTTCCCTAACAACCAACCATGATATGAACTCTATTTCCTTAAAGCCCTAATCAAAAACTATTTTGGACCAAAATGCCCGTTTTTGTCTCTCCTTTTTGAAAATATGATACTTTTTAATCTCTCTTTGGTTTACCAATAAGCAATTTTCAAATTTTTGTGTGTTGAAACGTGAACTAATTGAAACATAGCGTAGTTACAAATACTCATCATCGAATTGCGACCTTTGGGCTTGTTTTTCCGGTAATTTTCCGCCGAAAGTAAGCACTGTTTTTTATACACTTTTACATGTTTTTGTTCCACTGACTGTATATCAGTAAAGTTTAAGTAAATAAAGAGTTCCCATGCGAACTTTAGTCAAGTCCAAAGAGCCAGGTCCAAATCTAACCATGTGACACTTTTTTGCCGCAGGGGAGATATCAACTCGGATTTGATAAGCACAGAAGCGCATGAACATGCTCCACAGAAAAGTAGGTTTCCATACTGTGGAAGATCGGCTTTTGCCTCAAACCTTTCTGACATCAGCAATAATTCGACCCCGATGTCACAGGTAAAGGTAAAAAATAATTGTCGACCTCAATTTGAGGGAATTTACCATTGTTGTTCCTTTTACTTTGTTACGATTTTGTATTAACAATCTTGCACATACACAACAAAATTAAGCTTCTTGAGATGCCACTAATGTTTTATAGCCTAAAGTTTAAAAAGAATCATTTTTGCTTCGTGTTGCCGCACGGTGCTTTAGTTTAGCAAGCCAGGCTTTTTTACATGTTAGCCTGTAACAACGAAAAAAAAGAGTGTTGACCAATTAAAATTTAGTTTATTTAGCGGTGTCAATTTTGCATTCAGCAAATTAATATTGCAGATCGAATTTCAGTTTTTTGGGGGGCTATAGTTTTGTTTCAGATCAAAATGTCAATATTGGTTTCATTAGTGCTCAAATTAATAGCCACTTCCTTGGCTGTGTTGGTCACTCCTGAAGTGTTAATCCAAACCGTAAAAAATGTCTTTTGATTTGTCTTTATTCACTTTTTTAAGCTACTTTTTATTCAATTAAGCTACTTAGTTTATTAACCAAGATATAGAAAAACAACATGGAAGGACCTAAGGCCCATGTTGGTAAATATTTAATGCACCCGAGTTTGTTGTTTTCTGACCTGGAGTAACCCGAATTGTTACCAGTCGGAAAGTTAACTATCGGTCAATATTGCTCGCTGACTCCCTCTGTGGAGGAAGCCAATTCTAGCGCTTCAGGTTATTTTGGTACCAAACACCAATTCTGCACACAAAACATAGACTTTGGGTCGCATGGACAGTGTATACAAACAAATATGTTTTTTCGTTCACCATGGAACAAAATCGTTTGTGTTTATTATTTTGTAACAATTAGTTAGAATCCTGTAAGATAGAGTGACAATTCCTTCACAGTCAGTGGGTTCATTTATCTAAACGATTTTAAATCAAATTCCGGCTGGACGACTTTGACTCTGTCAGCCTAGTTCCCGCATGCTGTCCCTGATGTATCGATTGGTGAAATTTAAACCCGTTAGAGTCACGTTAGCGACATATAATGGGTTTAATCGGGACATAGTGCTTAACGGGTTGTGTCCCAGAGCGGAAAAAAACAGCTTGAAACTTATAAACAGTCAGAAAACTAGGTTAAACGTCAACTTGTGGTTGGTTAGTTGGGTTTTTGTGCTGTATTAAAATTAGTTTTTGTCATATTTCCATCAATGATGAAACGTGTTTTAACGAAGCTTTCGAACATAATTCCAAATTCATTCGGAATACACGGGTTAACGAATCTAGTGACAAAATTCGTTGCAACCTCTCGATTCAACCAAACTTTTTCAACGCAAGCAATTATATTTCACCTCTGATCATTTGTTGTAGTTGCTGCTTTTAATTACTGTGGTTAAAAAGTGAAAACAAGATTCTGCAATGAAAACATGCACGCTATATTTAGTAATTGGATTTGTGTGCTTTAATATCGAAAACCTTTTAAAGTGTGCTATATAGTTTTGCGAAAACAAAAACGCATGTTGTCGTTCATTGAAGCAACGTTATGTAGTGTCTTATCGAAAAATGTTGACATTGCAATATTCAGTATACAGCGGTTCGTCGAATGCCAAAGGCCATGGTGTATGTCATAATCGTCCATCCTTCTCCAATCTGTTTTCATTTCCCGTAAGTGGATCAGTGTCTGATTGACGTATGTTGTTTTCCGCTTAAAGACTTTAATGTGGTTACTAATTCACTAATATTTAAGTAAATATTGGTGCATTAGTCTGGTGCTGTTTTGCAAACTGTGTAGCTTATATGATTGTGATTTTTCCGTACGTTATTATTATTATCTAAGATGGACATACAATCATAAATAGGATCAGCTTTTAGCTTTTCATGCAGACTAGCGATCACGACATACCCGTAGATAACTAGCGATCACGACATACCCAGACTTGCTTCGGTATAATGCGTTTAATAAGCCTGGTGTACTATGATTATATTTATCCCTGAAGGGGACACATATTGTTTTTGTCCGTATTTTTTTTTCTTTTTATGGGTCCCCTTCCCTGAAGGGGACGCATATTAATGTCACTCAGTTTTTTTTTTTTTCTTTTTTTTTCTTTTTTCCGCCGAAGTTTGTCCATGCACTTTTGGCATCAAATCGTTGATGGATTTGGATGAAACTTTCACAGATGGTAGATATGGTCATGTAGATGTGTCCTCTGTTTCGTTTGACTTGATAACCCCAGTATTTACCCCGCTAGACCCCAAAATGTAAAACGTTTTTGTATGTTGCTGCGCACCACAAACGAAAGATTTGTGTGGTGTAATGGTATAATAAAGGCACCAGTACACGTGGTACTTGTGTTTGTGCATAACTTGGTGGACGTTTTCACACATGCCCAGTCAGAGGGGCACTAACAGCCTGATGACGTCAGAAGCGTTGAGGAACGTTGCTAATAAGATCTCTAGTGGTCAGAATTTTAAACATTGTTGGATTTGGATAACATTTTACATGACTGTTAGATGGGTCATTGTGGTTTCATATTTTATACTTTTGAGTGTTAAACCCCATCAGTTACCCCACTGACCCCCTAAAATGGGTGAGTTTTTTAAACGGTCTCGGAATTTAGTGAAATTTAAAAAGCTTGCAGAATTTGTCATTTATGGGTGTCAATTGTTGTGTTTAACCCTGTAACCCCAATATTTACCCCTCTAGCCCCCTAAAAAGGGTGAATTTTTAAAACATTGTCCGAATTTAATAAAATTTGCACAGCTTATAGAGTGTGCTATTTATGGTTGTTGTTTGTTATGTTTAACCCTGTCGTCCCAACATTAACCCCACTAGCCCCCCAAAATGGGTCCATTTTGTAAACAATGTCAGAGTTGAATGAAATTTACATAGCTTGCAGAGTGTGCCATTTATAGGTGTAGAACGTTGTATTTAACCCTGTTGCCCCGACATTTACCCCACTAGCCCCCCAAAATGGTTTATTTTTTAAACAATGTATGAATTAATTGAAACTTGGACAGTTTGTAGAGTGTACCATTTGTTGGTGTTGGTTGTTGTGTTAAACTCTGTAGTACCTATTATTTACTCCACTAGACCCCCTACAGTCAAGTGCAATTCACCATTAATAGCAGCTGATTTTTGTGTTTTGGCCTGTTTTGTCACTATTTAACACTTTTTTCTCAGATAGCCATAAAAGAGAAAAACCTTAATAAATGTATGAATGGAATAAATTTAAATAGTTTGTACTCCATATAGCATATTTATTTGTGCACAGTACCGATCACTGTGTTTGACGTTACAATGCCAAACTTTCTCAATGTTATCTTTTGAAATGCATTATTTACAACTTTGCATGTGTGGGGACCCATGAGTTTCTGCTTGCAGAAACAACTAAGGTTATAAAAGACAGTGACTGATATGGGACCCAATATAAAATAAGTGTCGGATGTAAATATATGTTAAGAAATAGGTCACAGTGTATGTGCAATGGCAATATGTGCTAAGCCACCCTTCCAGTTTTCTTTTTTCTTTTTTCTTTTTTCTTTTTTCTTTTTTTCTTTTTTCTTTTTTCTGTCTAACGCTGGTTTGTAACGCTCGTTTGGTAAAGAAAGAGTGCTTTAAATTTATTGAAATTCGGACATATGTTAGATATTAATCCAAACTTGGTCCACCTGAAGTTTGACCCCAAATTACCCAGCGGTTCACCCACAGGTCCCCGAAACGTAAAATTTTTAACGCTGGTTTGTAACGCTGGTTTGGTAAAGAAAGAGTGCTTTAAATTTATTGAAATTTGGACATATGTTAGATATTAATCCAAACTTGGTCCACCTGAAGTTTGACCCCGATTGACCCAGCGGTTCACCCACAGGCCCCTGAAACGTAAATGTGTCTAACGCTCGTTTGGTCAAGAAAGACACTGTAGGCAGAAGTCCCAAGAGAGTAACTCACTGGTTTACGATAGCAGGAGGGCTCAGCTTGACGTCGGACAGACGTTTTACGAGACGTCGTTTCAGTGATTAGAAATCAGCTGTTTTGCACAGCAATGCTATTTCGTTTTATTAAGTTATCACTCACATTTTCAGTTTTGGCAAAGGTTTCACACCTATGACGTGATTTAAACCTAATAAGCGTGCTTCGGTTTCGTATATGTCAAGCAAAACTTTGTTAATAAAAATAAAGATGAAAAAATAAACTTGACATTTTTGCAAGATAAATGTTTTTTCAAAAGCTCGTTGTCAGGTTGGCCGCCGCATGACCACGGGTTACTTAAGGTCAACTAGTAGGTATCACTAACACAGTTCAGAACTTTCTTTCGTCATAACGTAGCGTTTTTTGCAATCGATTTAGGAATCAATACTCAAGGCATGTATAAATTAGGTTAAACGGTGTTGTTGAACACCAAGGACTGCGTGCTATTGAAAACGGTGTCAAAAGGTCAAACAGTCCTTTGGCGTGTGCACCCTGAGAGGTTACTACAGGTCAATGGTACTCGTTTTGCGAAACAAAGTTAAATGAAAAACAATTTGTTATGTATACACTTGTAGCAAATTGCTTTTTAATTTAAAGTGTCTGTAACACAACTGTTACAGCTTTCTAGAAAAAAAATGTGTTTGAAACCTGACCTTGGACCACAATATCTGGGTCAAAGCAAGAGAATCAATTGAAATTATTTTTTTTGTTCTTTTTTAAAGTTTTTGTAATTATATGACAATAATAGTGCAAAAAGAATACGAACAAAATTTTTTTTATTGTTGGGTTAATGCATTCTAAAAATGTGTCCTTAAAAATCTAAAAATCACCGCAACATTTGTTTACCGTAAATCCGTACAAACACGCGTGTGGGGACCCATTCGTTTTTGTTTACAAAAACAATCATATGTGTAGATCAAATGATGTGTAGTAAATTGGTAAATATCGTATAGAATATATAAAATGGTAGTATATCAGAAAGCCACCATTCTAGTGTTATGCCCGCTTTTCGATTCCCTGGTTGTGTTTGCACATGATAAAACCCTAGTAAAAAAACAAATCAATGCAAATGCTAAAGGCAATGGAAAAAGTGTCAGTCGTTTGTGTGAAAAGTTATGCAAATTTTAACAGATCGCCACCGAAGTGACCATACAAATTGGTTCAAATATGATAATCCGTATTAATTTGAATATGTTGAATTTACGTGTTGTAGTGTTTGTTGCATTTCAGAGCATTCGATTGTAGATTAAATTTTTGACCCCTGTAGGACAAACTTAAGTTTTCGTATTCACGGGCCAACAAGGAAAGAACAATTTTTTTTAACATAAACAGTGATAGATGGGATCCTGTTTTTTGATCGTTTAAAATTTCGCTACAATCGACCTGTTGGTAAAACGTACATCACTTTTACCTAAAAACCATGTTACGCTAAGGAAGTAATTGGCATCCACAACTACTCAGAAAAACTACTCAGAAAACCTACCGGTGCTTCCGATAAATAACCAACACTCCTTTAATGCGCAGGGATTTCCCGTAAGTCACGATCGAATAGCAAGTCACAAACTGGCTATAGTGAATAATTACTTTCATAAAGAAAAGCCATTTGAGCCCATGTTGTTAAACCAGTAACTTTATACCGGTGTTCCACAGAACACTAGTCGATTAAACTAGTAAATTTCTTGTGGAATACCTGACGATCTTTAACTTTAAGGTACACCGGTTGAAAATCACTGCGTGTGTTTCTGTTGCATTTTTGTGTCAAAATTTACAAGTTAATTCTCAGCAACGACGTTTTACACATTTTCACTTATTTGTGTGAACCACATTTTTTCGTTTCCGTTGCCGAATACGCGATTATCCAACATCAATGCAATAACCCTAGTTTCACTCAAAAATGCTATACTTTGTGGTGTGGCCGTGTTGCGTAAAGACATTAAGAAAATCGTTGTGTCAGATGTTTGTCGGGTGGTTAAATACCGTTTTAGATGGTTCTATGTGAATGTAAATAAAAAGTAAATAATAGTCGAATCGAATTCTTGAATGTAAATCATAGTCATGTGGAAAAAAACCTAAATTTTGGACTTGCAGTCTTGTCATAAATGTAGTTGTTGTGATGCTGGATCTTAACATTTATTTGGATAAATCACTATCAGCATTAATCTCTCGTACATAATAATAAGCACTGATACAATTAAAAATTATCATTTTTCCAATGAGCACTGAATACAGTTAGCGTAATTAATAAAATCCTAAGCCTATTTTTGCTGCAACACGAAGGTATGGTCCCATAGGTCTGCTAACCTTGCCCAAAGAGTGTTTAAATATTGCAAAAGGTTGAATAATGTACTTTAAATGTCATACAACCCACTAAAACGCCCCCAGTGACCGCAACAGCATGTTTAACATTCTTTTCAGGTAGACTCTACGCAGGAAAGGCCACACTTGTAAAATTTGCCGCTGAATTGCCTTCGCTAATCTCTTGCGGGGTGTTTATCTGCCTTGGTTTATGCAACCTTTTGAGCACATGAAAAGGGCAGTGTAAAAAAACGAAAATTCGCACAGAATTGCTTAAAACCCACACAGCTTTGCTTATAAACCGTAAAATTTTGATGTTTCATGTTGTGAGTAGGTGTAAATAAGGAAGCAGAATTCGAGTTTTAGCATAATTTGCATAAAGATGCATATTCACCTGAATGCTCTGCTTGTAACCGATGAAATATTTTTAAATCCCCATAAATTTGGAGTTTCTTTAACGTCTGATACGAGTCCCGTAGAATAATCCATTGTTTCTTTCGGCGTCCTAGCTATTTTATGTAACCGTTTACCGTTGAAAGTTAGATGAATTTACAATGCAAATAAATTTGACTTGACTTGATATAACTTTTGGTTTACATTTAATTTGTCCCATTGATGCTTAGCGATTAAATCTACTTAAACGTTATCAACTACATAGCGGATTCCCAGTGGTGTCATACATTCAAACCCTCTCCGAATATTGAACTCATTCGAAACGGACGCGCTAACCCAGTGATAATATTCTCAATCACCAGTGAATTCACCTCACCCGAGAAAATTACGTCACGTTCCCACAAGGAGATTCTAAGGGGAATCCCCGTGCCGACAAAGATTTTCATTGTATTAAACCCGCCAATGAGAAAGTGACGAATTTGAACAAATAAACTATCAAACGACAATGGAGCAGATCAACTGAGTCAACGGCAAAGGCAGATCATTGGCAAACAACCTAGTCGCGACGCTAATTGCATTTCCACACAATAGTGTCGCATATTGCTCAGTAGCCATTGGCGCGCTTTTCTTAGGTGGACATTTGTCTTCGTAGTGATTTAATTTTTGGAGCGATTCCGTTTGCCAGATGTTGTTGTTTGACTGAGTCATTATCTTATGACGTCAAAGGCCTGGTTTAAAGACGTTTTTTTTTTCGAGGACCCTGACTCAAAAAAATCGTTGGTGGTCTGTCTATTGTTTACACTTGAACATTTTCCGGCAACAGGATGCAATGTCTGCCATTGCGTTAGAAAATAATGACTATTTTTGCGTGTATGTCTGCAGTCCATATTAGTTCATGTACACTTTGCCCCAAGCGCGCCCTCATTTTGGTTACTTACTTTGGTTGAAAATATGTTTTCTTTAAGGGCAGCTAACCTTTGAATAGATGAAAAAAATCGGGTAAAACAGGCCTAAAATTATAAGTTTGTTTAATTTTCGTTTTTGCGAAAAACGAGATAACTTTAAAGCAGTGGTTCCCAACATTTCGTTGACCGTGGCCCCCTAAAAGTAACTTTTGGACCTCGCGGTCCCCTTCAAGTAACCCTGTATGACCTGTGGCCCCCTTAAAAATGTAAATGGCAATCTCATGTTGGAATTCGGTATTAATTTCGACTTTAAACAGGTCGAATAGAATAAACAAGAATCCGTAATCGTAAAAAAACTCAACATAGACAAATAGTATGTGAAATAGTCAATTAAATTTGGGAATAAAGTTAAAAGGAAATGGATTTTAGTGGGTGTTTCTTGTGAATCAACACCCGTGGCCCCCCGGAAAACAGCTCGTGGCCCCTGGTTGGGAACCACTGCTTAAAAGAGTTTGGTTTATAACTTGCCTAAGTGACGAAAATTACAAAAGGTTTTGAAAGCATATACTTGGGAACACTATACACGGACTTGAAGAATAATTTTATCATAACGTCTGCATAATGTATTCTAAATGCACAAGTTCTTAGGTAGTTATGTTTATGATTAAATTTTGAGGACAGTTGTGTTGTTTGTGATAAACTCTTGCTCCTGAGTTTCAAAGCAGCATCGTTCAGAAACGTATAGTTTTGGACGACCATGATTTAACTTGTGCGTTTGTTTTTTCCTTAGCGTTCCAACGATGAACCCAAATCGAAGAAAAACGCTCGAAAGCACTTAAAACTTCTTCAGCAACACGAGATGCAGAGAATCCCGAATCGTAATCTCCATCCGAATGCCGCATCACCCCTATGCCGTAATTCTGGAGTGGAGTTGATTCATGCCGATGGTAACAAGTAAGTTAAAGTTGGTCATGCTTAATTGCGACAACCATATATCTTTAAAATAAATTCTATTTGAATGAGTTTGAAGAGACTGACGATGCCTGCATAGGCGAAATATAAAAAAACATATATATATATATATATATATATAGATTTTTAACAACTTTGTGTTTAGTGATTTTGAGTCTGAAACAGTTTGACTCAGTGATCGTGGATGTTAACATGCCTACTATTTGAGGCACATATCCACTGAAAAGCATTTATACTATACCTCTCGAAACATTTTTTGAGGATTTTTATGGGGGTTTAAAGTAGTGTTGCATGCACCAGACGGGCAGTATTTTTTTAGAAGTAATATATTTATGCTACTACACACTAAACGCATTACTTCAACATGGCGTATTGAAAGACCTCACTGGTGCTGTTTCAAATTAATTTGGCAATATCATGCGTTTGACAGACAAGGCGTTTTTTACAGTCGGTCTAAATCTAAGGAAAGAAAAAACATCAGAAAGCCAAGATTTTCGATGCTTTCATGAAAGAAATGAATTAAAAATTGTTTATTTCGCACCGCAACTGGTAGAAGAATTTTAAGGGTTTTTTGTTGGTCAGTCGACAAGTCTTTATCTGGTTTGTCTTGTAAATAGATACTCTAGTTAAAATGCGATGCTTCCTCCTACCTAGGTTCAGTACAGCTTAGGACTAGCATTTTTTCTCTATTTGCCTTTCCAAGTTCGTAAAAATTTGTTTAAATGCAGATTTAACATACACTAAACATACACTAAATAGTGAACACAACCGCACAATCATAATGCTAAGGCAAACAGTAACATACAACTATTTAAGTGAACGAACTGTTCGCCAAATGTGCAATTCATGCAATAATAACATTTAATAAAACAGTTTCGTTGAATTTGGGTAAATAATTTATTATGGGACGAAGTGTATTACTTGGTTATTAATCACAAAGGTTTTGGGAAGTTTTTTACTCCAAAAACTAATTACAGAAGGTAGACACAGTTCTCCTTTTGAGCACATCCAGCTCCAAGCGTTTGCAATTTGGGAACCTTACCTTTGTCCAATTACGTTCATTAGCGGAGCAACGAGGTTTTCCACTCACTAAATGCGGAACTGGCAGTTGGCAAATTAGCGCTAAGTTTATTTCGCCGTTTTCGGGTTCAACCTATAGACATTGATTTATTTTCCTAATTACTTGGAACTGAGACGGAGAAAGACCTACACCTTGTGACGTCAATGAGTTAATGTATTCGTTTAACTAAATTTAGTTAGAAAATGTAAAGATTTAAAAACGAACAAGGTCATTTTGGTGTTCAATTTCCGGCAGAAAACAAGCTTCAACGGAAGTGAATAAAAAAAGTCTTATTTCTGGTGCTTAAGTAACCTCGTAGGTCAATGTCTTACTTACGTAGGCCTGCAAATCAATAAAGTAATAATCAGAAGCTACGAAGCACAGGTCCTTTTCGTGATTTGAAATTTACACGCGTGATATTTTGACCTTTTTTGTCAGGTGCATTTCTTTAATTTGTAACAAGGGTGATACAAATCTGTTTATTTTTGGACAAGTCAGATTCTTCCTGATGGACTGAGCTAACAATCGTAAATAGTTGCAAAGAGAAAAATGTTTGTTTTGACGATATGTATTTGATGAACTGCATTTTAAAAATATAAGTAGATTTCACCCTTTTCAACCCAAATTTACTTCTTTTCGCGGTTTTGCGCAGCTTTGCATTGAATGAAAGCATTGTCATACAAAGATAATACCTAAAACATTGGAATAAAATTTGAATCTGCCACACCTAATGACCCTTTGGTTTATCGAGCTCCGATTGTTATAAAAGCAACACTGTCTGTGCCGCAATTAACTTAACCTTTGTACGCTGACAATTCTTAGGATAGAAAAAGATGTTATTTTGACAGTTACAGAGCGGGACCCTTATCAGGGCAACAAATTATTCCTTTTATCCGTGTTTTGCATCGTTGTTTGTTGGTCTTATGAATAATGCATGGAGGACGGCGGGTTAATGTCAATTTCTGTGGTTTTAAAATTCCTTTCACACGTAAAACACCTTTAGAGTGGCCTCTGTGTCTTCAAGAAATTGATTTCTTCCGAGACAAATAAACGAAAGATTTACTGCTGAGTGGATATCTTGCAGATTCGATTTTACTTTACTTCTGTTGATATGGTTCAGGTTAGGGCTGTAAATGAATAACCGAGTACCCGACCTTGATATACACCGGTTCGTTCCGACCTAATTAGAACCGGTTTCGTTCCGACTTAATTAAAACCGATTACGTTCCGACCCAATTATTAACCGGTTCTATTTAGACTTGATTACTAACCGGTTCCATTTTGTCCTGATTACTAACCGGTTCTATTTCGACCTAATTACTAACCGATTCTGTTCCGACATGTGCTAACCAGTATCCGGTTGTATGGATAAATCTTTTCCAAAAGGCGTAAAAATGTCTGATCACTAATACCTTTCAAACAATTTATATTTAAGTGTGTCGTGATCGCTGGTCTGCAAAGCGGAAAAATTGAATATATGTTAACTGTCCTTTAATGTGTTTTTTTTTCAAAAATTATTGTGATTTTAGTAAGCAAGGTTCGTCAGTATTTGTCAGTTTTTATAAACATCATAAGGATCGGTGCGGGACAGTGGGAATAATAGAGAAGTAAATACTTTTGACTTCAAATAAATTGTAAAACCGAGATAATCTATGATTGTATTGGAATAAGATTTAAAGAAGGACAATGCATGTATAAGCGAAATATAAATCTCGGACAAGTTTCGTGTTAAATAATTTTAAATCAAATGCATGTGCGTCTATAATATCAGGTCCCAAAACTATTACACTCAGTGATCGATGCCTACTACTGTAGGGACAGATCATCAGAAAAGCCTTTATATGGATGATTATAGGGATTTTGTTTATGTAGAGCTAAACTTGAAACGGGTAGCAAGTTGTGATTCAGTTAATGAAACTCGCATAAAGCAGTGGAGAATTTCCCAATCAGCACAAGCCCAGTTTAGATTACATGAAGTTATGGCTGTCATATCTCCTCGTTGTGGTTGTTGCAGTGTAAGCAAAAACTGGTAGTGACAAAACAATATGAAGAAATATACTTTTTATGTTTTTTATTTATGCTCTTATTATGCATTTTTACAGTACATTATATACACACCGGCGCACAGAAAATAGCTTTTTTGGGCAAAAACTATTGCAAAACGTTGCGGAAATAGAATCAGCGGTACAATAGATTTTGAGCAAAGCTTTAGAAACTCATAATGTTTGCATTTGACAGTAAACTGAGCACAGGTTTAGAAAATCAAGTGATTGTTGAAAAGGTTATTGTTAAGAGTTGAGCAATGGTGTTTCTGTATCCTGTATTGTTGCATCATTTTCGTCCTCAACCTCTATTCTTCGATTTATGGACGATATCAGCAGGGATAACAACAGAACAGCCAACGCATTAGAACCCATCCACTCCAACAGTTCTCCGTCGTTTAAACATGGTCCTTGCGACAGCGCCAATAATCAAACCGATTCCTGTTTAAATTCCGGTAATCCAATTGTTGACCAGTGTTGCATTTTTTTACATTTTCGTTTTATATTTTTTTAAAATTGTCATCCTGCAAAAACAGAACTTGCGAACGTCTTTAAAGTCTGATGGATGTATATAATTGACCTCCGCAACCAACATGCGTAATGTGGCCTGGAACTCTTATGTTTTTTCGGTTATACACAATGTTTTTAAAGGGGCCTTGTTACCTGCAGGTACCTTACATAAAAGTTGTCGCAATGTATCCATAGAACGCTTCGTATGAAATTGTACCGTTATTAAAGATTTTCTGTTCAAACTAGCGACACAGTCCACCTTAACTATAGACGAAGCGGTGATCAACATCTTATGACTGCTGGTAAGTTAGCAGAAAAACTCGCATTTGTTCAGTTTTTACATTTGAGCATATTGTTTCACAAGCGTCAGAAACTGTACTTTGTGCATTGTGGGTTCAAATGCCAATTTTAGTGCTTGCATGTCAACACTTGCGTCACACCGGTTTGCCTAGCCCGGATTAATAAAATTGTAACTGATATGTGACTCATTATGGGCACGTGATTCGACATTAAGATCAAATTTTGTGAATAATTTGTGAAATAAGGTTACAATATCAGGTTTTGAGCTGCTGCAATCGTTACAGCAAAACTACATGCAAATTTTGAACAGCAAATCTACATGAAAACATGTTTAAATGCAAATATTTAACGATAAGTCACGATGAATGTGACATGCAGGAAAGTAAAAATGTTAAAGCATCAGGCCAATACACGATGCAGACAGTGCACACTGTTTAGAAGATCTATGAACATAGGCGCCGAGTTTTGCAAAAATGCAAGGTGGCGGACGTAAAATATGCTGTAACTTTGTGTGACGTCACTAATGTTTGCAACCATAAGAACTCAAAGCCAAACAATGGAACGTTTGTCAAAATTTGGATAAAAACTGATGTTTGAAATATTATTTAGCTGGCAATTGCAACACGTTGCTGTAGCGTTTATCATTGGTTTAGCAATGTTCAAAAATGTTTCGTCAAGTTGTTGCTGCTTTTATCACTTTAGATAACAAATTATTACAACACATTTGAATTGTACACAACAATGGCCGACATTCACTGACAGACAATTGTGTGTTTGACGTCATAAACAATGAACTAACCACAACAAGTTGCAGTTTTATGCCACGTTTTGTGACTGAATCGCCAGCACGCTTGTTAAAAGGCAAAATTGTTGCTAATACTCAGTTGCTATATACAGATTTTACGATATTTCGTACGATACCGCTAAAAACTAACCAAAATTTCCACGGTGGCCGCCACCGTGCTTTGAAAACCCAAGGTGGCGGCGCCACCCCGCCACCTCCTACTCGGCGCCTATGCCTATGAGGTCTTAGTAGTGCAGATAGGGACGAGCGATAGGCCGTATTGACTAGTGTAGCCAATACCGTATTGGATAGTGTAGCCATGTCACCATCTGCACTGATTAGGTCTTTTAGAAAAGCAAACGTTTCCAAAAAACATTAAATTGCACACAAACTGGATTGACTGTAAAAGCATTTTAAAACCTAGCTTCTTTTTAAATTGTTACGTCGGGTGCAACCTCTAACTAAATTGTCTGGCAAAAATGTCTGTTTTATTTGTCGCAAGTCTCGTGCAACATTACTTTCAATATTAATCACAAAATTGCCTGAAACAGTTGTTACCTTCAGCAATTGGGTATTAAACGCCAAAAAAGAACAAAACTGCGAAACTTTTCTGCAAAACTCTATTCATCGGATTTGATACTGTTGCGTACGTTGGGCTTTCTTCTCTTTGTGCGCTTTGGTTTAGATAAGAGAAAACTTAATCCCGGTAAAATGTTGTTGGGTGGAATTATGGTAACGTTTCCCAGCTACTACGCGTAGTGAAATTCAGCTCTAAAAACGAGACAGTTTGCAACAATTTCTCTCTTAGAGTATTTTTATGACGTATCACTGAGCTGTTTTAACCCCATTTATGAGGAATTTGAAAGCAGCTAAGGGTTTTGGATTGTTTACACGCTTAGAACGGTCGCTAATTTCTTTAATGTGTATATTTGTGGTTATCTGAATATAACGTTTGTGGAAAAAACACCTGATTTTAAAATGATGACAAACCGTTGTATAATTTCAACTTATCGTTGTCAAGCAAGATGTAAACTATAGAGTCACATACATCTTTAAACAATAGCCGACCCTAGTCATTTTACACCATGCGTTTATAGTTTCTGTATAAATAACATGTTCAATTATACAAAGCAATTTAAAGTAAAACTAAATGTGTTTTTTTATATTTATCCTTGATGTGTTTCATAGGTCTGTTTGGTATGAAAGTTTGTTTTTTATAACAAAGACAACAGTTTGAGGATAACAGCTTGCTCTGAGTTTTAAAGGGTAGTTACACAATACTAAATTTGGCATACATTTTCTACGTAAAGAGAAGTCGTAATAGAGTTTAAAGGGAAGTTGTAATAGATTGTTCGTAATAAAGTTTTTGATCGTAGACCAGGCGTTGGGAAGTCAGACAGATTTCTCTCCAGTTGTTCTTGTTGCATGGAAACACTTTGGGAAATATATAAAACCAGTGCAATGGAATTTAAGTTGTACAAACGAAGATGGGCATTTCTTTCAGGAATATTTGTTTTACAGTTTTGTGCTGGAATATCGTTTGCAAGTTACGGACAAATCAACAGTTTCTACGTTCAGTTTTTCAACTCGACTCCAGGACAAGTAGATTGGATCACTAACGGAAGAAACATTAGCGCTGTATTTATTACACTTCCCATTGCCATTCTACTTTTCATGAACAAAATTGGACTGAAAGGACTTGTGCTAATAATTGCTTGTAGTTCCACGCTCGGTCTTCTGCTCGTTACCTTGTCTCTCATAGATCGATCGTTACTTGCTCTTATTGTACTCGGGCAAGTTTTTTGTGGACTTTCTGACACTTTGGGTCTGGCTCTGCCTTCGACGTTTGCTGTGCTTTGGTTTCCAGAAAATCAAGTTGGTACAGCAATAGCACTAAATGTAGTTGGATTATTTTCCGGAAACCTAATCGGATACACATTGCCTTCATATCTTGTGACACCATCAAACCAAACATCACGACCAAATAAAAGTTTAAGCTTGGATGATCTAGTAAAAGGACAGCTTCAACTACGTTATATGTACGGTTCATTTCTAGCTATATCTGCCGCTGTAACCATCTTGTTGGCGATTTTTTTCACTGATAAGCCTCCTACACCACCTACTGCGGCACAAGATCTAAAAAACAAGGAAGTGAAGGCACCGAGGACGGCGACAGAATTCTTTTCTGAAACAAAGCAACTTTTTATCACACCCTCCTATATTTTGATCTGTTTCGCTATTGGGTTAATTTTCCAGCTTGAATTAATTGAGAATATGTTCATGTCTGAAATCATAGCCGACATTCACGTCGCACATCAAGTTTCACCTTCAATATTAAGTGGATATATCATGTGTATGTTGGGTTCGGGCGCTATCATTGGCCTTAGCCTCGCTGGAAAGTCGTTGACCGTTTCAAAAGATACAAACTGCTTGCAATTTGCGGAAGCGTGTTGTTCCTTGCATCAACTGTGGCAATTGCTTTAAGTGCAATATACAGAAACACAGTGGCAATGTATGCAACGCAATATTTGGATTCTTAACCGGTTTTACTGTTGTCGTAATGTTCGAAATGACCACTCAGTTGACCTACCCGATTGATGAAACACTGGTCAACAATTGGATGACCGGAATTCAAACAGGAATCGGTTTGATTATTGGCGCTCTCGCAAGGGTCATGTTTAAACAATGGAGAACTGTTGGAGTGCTTGGGTTCCAATGCGCATGTGCGTTGTTGGCTGTTCTGTTGCTATCCCTGGTATCGTCCAGGAATCGAAGATTGGAAGTTGAGGACGAAAATGTTGAAACAAGACAGACTGCAGAAACACCGTTGCTCAACTCTCAGCAATAACTTAAAACCAGACAATTTGTGAAAGTTTTCGTATGCTTGATTCTATTTTCTGCATGTAGGCTATGTATGTATGTATGTGCACGCGTGTAAAGACTATACGGTGGATTTGCATAAAAAGGCAAAATGAAAATATATATCTAATTATATTCCACTTCTAATATTTTATAACATTCTTGTTTCTGTTTGTACGAAGCGACAACTAGGCTACCAGATATTGCGAGACTTATTGACACCGTTTATCTGAACAAGGGTTGGCGTTTTGAAAACTCGCTATAACCCTTCAGTAGGGTTTAACGACATTTTAGCATTTATGTATCATGCAGGAAAAGTAAAAGTTTTCACAATAAAACAAAAAAAGCTGAAATCGACTATAAAACATTAAAAAACTGAGCCTTGAGCAACTTTGCTTTCAATATTATTTGAAAAATTGGTTGAAACAGCTGTTATCTACACTTTGGTATCGAACGTCAAAAAAGTACATAACTTTTCTGCTAAATTCTATTCATCGGATGAGTTACTGTGACCTACGTTAGGCTTTTTTTCCGCCTTGTATGCCGTGATTTGAATGAGAGAAAATTTAATCTCGGAAAAGTGTTGTTGTGTGGAATTATGGTAACCTTTCCCAGCAACTACGCGTAGTGAAATTCGACCCGATAAACGTGACGACTTGCAACGATTTCTCTCTCAGATTATTTTTGTGACGTATCACTGAGCCGTTTTATCCCTATTTATGAGGAATTTGGAGGCAGCTTAGGTCTTCGGACGGTTTACACCAGGGGTGTCCAACCCGCGGCCCGCGGGCCACATGTGGCCCACAGGAAGGTTCTGAGTGGCCCGCGCGGTATTTTTCGAAATGACTTATATTATGAACCTTAGCGCCTGCCCAATTTTGCTTTATTTCTTTGTTAATAGAGTGATACACGACTGTTCAAGTTACTTTTATTACATCACAATGCATATTGTTACGTATCACATTTTCTGCATTGTTACGTCCACAATCTTACTCTTGCTTCAATAGTCAGTCAGTCAGAAATATGTCTTGCCTTATTGAGGTTCATCTGTTATCATATCAGAGACTCGCGCAAAACGCATTTAGCAGTGAAATATCTTCAGCACTCTGCAGTGATATAGATTACCGGTATGCCAAATAAGATACGAAAAGAAAGTAACGTTAACATAATATTCTAAGAAAAGTGGACATGAGGACAGCCATTTTAAGATTACAAATTAGCAGTAAACACTCAAGTGGCCCGCGCAATCATTCGTAAACCGCATGTGGCCCTTTGGCCAAAAAGGTTGGACACCCCTGGTTTACACACTTAAAACCGTCGCTTTTTTATCCAATATTTTTTGTGGTTACCTGAATGTGGGATTGTGGGGAAAAAATCCTGATTTTATAATAATAGCAATCCGTTTCATAATTTACAACTTATTGTTGCAAAGCAAGCCGAAAACTCTGAGTCACATTTTTCTAGAGTTCTTTAACCAATACCTTACCCTAGTCATTTTACAACATTCGTATGTAGTTTTGAAATAACACGTTTAAATTAAATGAGGCAATTCAAAACGAATAAATGTTTGTGTTTAGTATTTGCCCAAACTGTTTCTCGCTGAAATTTTCACTGCAGTATAATAAAAGCCACAAAAATATTCTGAAGTTCTCATATTAATACCTATAAGGATCATATTGTTTTAAATTGGACACAAAAAATACACACAACACAGAAGTTTAGCATCAGTTTTGTCGGTCTTGGATGTGCTTTATTACACGAAGACATCATAAATAATTAAGGATGGTTTAAAGAGTCGCGTTCCTTAAACGAAAGTGTCAAACTGCGATGACAGCTCCAGTGTGATCAAGGTATCATCTTTTTGCCAAATGCACTTGAATTATCATTTGGATCTTTTGTAGTGACGTGAATAATTGATGTAACCTGTCGCGTTGACGTTAATAGTGTGCAAATAGTTCTGCGTAAACAGTATCCCTGAAACTGTTTTATTTTGAGAAAGGCATACTGCTTTTATCAGGGCATAATGTCGAACAAGCTTGCAGCCTAAATATAGCTCAGCTGAGAATGAAAATGTATCACGGAGCATCAAATTTATATGCAGCACTTGCAAAAATATGCAAAGTAACATTACTCATGGAAAGGCCAAATTACAAGTATTGTTTTTACTAGCACAAAGTGTCGAGAACGAACCACGTCTCATTTTCCCTGGAAAGCACAGACATGGAATTGTATTGTTTCAGTTCATTAGTGGGCATGTGTAGTCATTTTATTTTAAGGCCAGCGTTTTTGCAATGATGTATTTGTGGGTATAATATTTTTACAAAACAGATCTACGAAAACAAATGTATTTAGGGCATGAGTGTTTTTCAAACACTTTTATGGGTTGCATTTTAACAATGATGTATATTTATGAAAATCAGGTTCAGGTACAATATTTAAAAAAAAAACAGTTTCTCCAAGACAACTGTTTTTTTATTACATTTTCAATTGCATTTGCTCTGCATAGCAGCTGAACAGGAAAAAGGTAATTGCTTATCCATACTCGCATGTCATTTATACCAGCATGACGCCATCCATGCCTTAATCTCATGAACCACGGTAGATCTTATTAGCTCGCCTTTGCCCTTTACATCGGGACATTATTAAGCTTGTGCAATCAATATCCTCACATATTAAGACCAGCATCCCAGACTTTATTGCAAACCTTCTGTGTAATATTTCGCACAGCCATAGTTAATGTGTTGACACCAAAGATGTACTCAATGACACATCACTATAGTAAAATAACGACGGTATCATCTCTATTAAAATGTACTAGCAGATAATACATTATATCAGTGGTTCTTAAACTTTTTTTTGATGCGACGCCCCTGGAAAAGTTTTCTGAATTTGCGACGCACCAGCAAATAAAAGTTAACGAGGAAACTTATTATTAAAGTTATGTGTATTGATCAACAACAAAAAGCCACGAAACGCAACTATTCTTCGACGCCCTTGGAAAACTGAAACGACGCACCAGGGCGTCGCGACGCACAGTTTGAGAACTACTTCATTATATTGTGCAAACTAGAATATCCCCAATACGCTGAGCTTTTTGCTACTTGCTACTTGCTACTCGTCCAGTGTTGTTGTGTTAAGCAAACAGTGTTTCGTATACTCGTTCTCATTACTTACCATAAACGAGTAATGACTATATTCTTCCTTAAGAACATTTAATGATAATACCATCGAGGTTACTGACGTAGCTCTTTGAAAGTGAGTGTTTCAGCAGTGCTTGCAGACTAACGGGTATAGGTCAAATAGAAAGGAAAGGGGCGAGAATTGTAATTTTCGCAAGTTATAGCTGTAACGCTAGATTAACGACAAGAGGCTGTGGGTACCACTCAGTATATAAAAAGTGTAATGGAGACATGATTGATACGCGAGGGTTTTTTAGGGCACGCCAAGTCACTGGGAGTTCATGAGTATATTTTGAGATAATTATCATAGTACGCCAGGCCTATTGAAGGCGTCATACCGAATCAGCCGGTCACCAGGCATTCACCATGTGGCAGGCGTAGGCTAGGAAAATATAGCCCCGGTGGGATTCGAACCCATGACAGGAGTCTTTCTATATGATTGTGTCGTGATCGCTGGTCTGCATCAACTCTTCAGGGCGGATCCCAGTTATTCATCTGTGTCTAAATTAATAGATAATTATTACGTTAGTTTGTGGTAGTTTATTGGTATCAAAAATGAATGCTCCTTTGCCTGTCTAATTATTGCTTATATACTAACGAGTTTACGCATCTCGCGGTCCCTCTGAAATGTCGTGGCGGACGCCAGTTCAAAACCGCTGTGTTAGAGAAAGGATTCTGCTCTCATCCTATTTTAAAATTTATAGGTACTCACAACCGTTGGAAAGGTTTGATATAAACTCACGTTATTTATCCACGTTGTTAATCAAGGTGCCACAACCAATGCGCCTGGTAAAACGCTACTAAGTGAAAACGCAGGCAAAAAATCAAACATTGTAATATATTGCATTTTTGTTTTGATTGTAGGCAGATTCTTCGAGCCAACAATCGCATCTCGGTGACCTCCAGCTTTGAAGAGAAACACAACGACGAAACTGACGTCATACTGCATCAGAACAATGACGTCACAGCCCCACCTGAATAGTGAAACGTCATTAAAGTCCGTCTGACAACATACCAGTTTGGAAGTCTCCCTGGTTTGTATCCAACCTATTGCTTTGTAAGGCAGACGGCGTTGATGTGAAACATTCCTTTGTCAGCAGTGGCTCACTTAAGGGACCTAATGATCCGTACTGCAAAGTAATGCATTAGCAACGCAAAATTTTCAAAATTAACTTCGTAGCGCCTTTGCGTCACACCCGCTCTTTATCGCCACACTGTGACCAAACCGGCTAAAATGTACTTCAACTACTCCCGAAGTCCTACATAAGAGATAACGTACAGTTTAGCAAACCTTACCGAATCGGAACAACAGCTATAAATTATTCCTATTGGCTTTCTAGTGGTTTATCTACATTTTTCCAATATATTTTAAGTACAAACTGTGCGCCTGTTTCCAAATAGCAACTATTGAACCCGAATTGAGGCTATGTCCCCGTGTTGTATAGTACAATGTAAAACTAACGTTTCATATAATTACACATCAACAAACACTACCCAATATTGTTTCCAGCAAAATTATCGAAAAGTTTCCTCACAAGTTGCGTTCTTTATATCGTTTAGTTCCTTTTTTGCTTTTCGAGTTCCATTTGAGCCTATCCTTTCGTGTGTTTATGACTTCTCCCCATTATACGCATTTTCTTCAGTTTTTTTTTACCACCGGTTTATGTTCCTAAAGTCCTTTTGTGATTTCAAAACTCTACGTTTGCGCGCTAGTGCAATTTATCTGCAGCACGTAAAAGCATAAATGAGTCCTTACCTTTTTCTTTGCCTTAAATTGGCTCCCAGAGCGTAATATTGTATTGTCGGTATAACTTACTATAACCTATCGATATGCCTTAAAATAGGACACATTGTTCGAGGACTGTGTAAAAGCCCACTCATTGAATTTAAGTTAAAACTCATTTCGGTTATTCGCAAAACTCACCCTATTAATTATAAAATTGTTCCGGTTAATCGCATAAAAATCATAAAATTAGCGATTAACCAGAATCGTATTATTTTCCCATGTGGTTTAAATAGTTTTTTTTTTTCAAATGAATTGTTGAACAATGCATTATGTTTGCTTAGAAAACATTACGCCTAAAATCAAAAACATAAACATGTGCATGATTACATGTAGTTAAGGTTAATAGTGTACCATCAATGACGTTTGGATAAAATATTCTACCTATATTCTGCTTTATTGGACGCACACACCACACGATAAGCATGTTTGTATCCTGCAAAATGGCTTTAAAACGCGACGTATTATAGTGACATTTGAAATGCCACCTAGGTCCTAAGCAAGACAAACGATATCGACTTAGTACTGCGACCCTAGTGGCTACAATCCAAATTTGGCCTGTTACCCTTTACGATAAAGCTTTACGATGCATATTAAGGGTCAAGGGATCGAAATTCAAAACAGGCTCTGCTGCTAAGTTTGCGTACTACAAGGACGCTTGGTTAAAATGGTTGAATTCTTCTCTTTGTTTCTCTCTTATGTGTATGACACGCTGTTTTCAATATGTTTTGCGTTATACCATTGCTTTTATGTTGAATTTTTGGTTTCACACTGTATGCTGTGATGTGTTTACAAACGCTATGACCTAAAACCAAATATTTCAGAATTAGAACCAAAAGTACAAACGCTTATCTTAACTCGAACTCCAGATCGAAAAAAGATTGGAATATTTCGTTTTCGGTCGTAGCATTTTTAATTATGATTCGGTTGCTGTGGGCAACCAAATCTTCTATCACATCACTATCCTATACTGGGTTGCAACAACGGTAAGAAAGTTGCAATAACATGCAAAAGCACAATCGTTTTGCCGCATTCTTTGCCACACACTATAGAAAACTATTGAAACTCATATGCAGATAGCTGATGCACTGTTAGACGGTTTTAACTTGCTTTTATGCATAGTTATGTAAAAATCTACGTCGTAACAAAATCGTAACATTGCGTTTTACTAACACCAAAACAAAATGAATATCCCAAATTACAGTTCTTTTTGTAATTTCTTTCTCAAATGCAACGACGTAACAAAAAGCGCAAAAGGAGTGCTATACTATAGCTTAGCGACTGACATTTCGAGTAGCGTTTTTGCATTTGTGGAGCTATAATGTCATGTTGCTCTGTGTTTGTATAGGGGACATTCCTTATAAATCCTCATAAAAAATAAGTCCTTATGATACTTTTACATATAAACGTACAATATTTTCCACAATACAAACATTACATTCCAACAAGAACCATCACTTCGATTAGTCCTCTTTTGTCAGCATTTTCTTTCGTTATTGAGGCGTTTGAGTTTTTGCTGGACTGTAGTATTGTTGAACATATGGGCATCTCATTGACGCCTTAGATTTGTGTTTTACCTATGCGGCACAACACACCTCTTTGTTTTCACTGTGTTTCGCGACGGTGCAAGGCTTCGTAGTGTTTTACACAACTCCGATCTGAAAAAATATTGTCAGTTTATCGCAACGATTTTTTTTTCTTTCTGATCAATGCTTTCGTTGTTCCTTCTGGTTTTCTTGTTTATTTATGATTTAAAGGCGTCTTCCCAGTTTGTTGTGATTATTTTTTGTAAAAAGATCCACTCTTGTTAAAGCCGCACAGTTCTAATGAGTTTGTTGACCTACCACCTCCTCCTGGCGTTTTTATCTCAACTGGGCGGGTAAAATCATAAATAGATGACACTAACATGAAAATGCCTGAAAGAATACAAACAGCAACGGGGTTTCAGAGTTTTTTTAACCAGGAGTATCTCGTTGTATATTCGTCATAGTTTTAAATATATTGACAAAATAGCTTCTCATGCTGGTACACAATACAGTTTTGAGCAACCCTTAGTTAAGTGTCTGACGTTTAAACCACAATTGTGGTTCCAGTTACAAGCCCGGCGTGCAAAAAATCCGTTCACTGCGTTTACTACACAAACGGACATGAAATATCGATAGTTTGTAAACCGTGTTGCTTTCATTTGTGGTTTTTGGCCACAACCACCCAAACATTCAAACCCAACTACCATGGTAACTAGCTCTTCACAGCATTCCTTGTGATTATGGTTATGTGAATTGAAGTAACAGATAGTCTGAAGGGCCCAACGTAATTCTGTACTTAGTCGTCTGGCTTCAACAATGCCATTTAAATCCGTATGACGCACATCAGGATCTGATTTCCCAGCGAAAGTGGAGCATTACAATACACAATAAAATCGTCTGTAGTCGTTTGGTGTGGGGCAATTTTCTTAATAGGACCACAAAGCAACCCTCAAGTTATAAACTTTGTCTCTTGGCAGGGTCAAATAATTTATGGTGTGTCTTGGGCGTGCGGAGTGGTTTCTATCCAATCTATAGATAGGTGTTCAACTTGCAAGGGAGGGAAAAGACGGGAAAAGAAGTAGGGTGAGAAAAATTCATCACGAAAAATCTGTTTCAGATGAAGTAGAAACTAATAAGTGAACAGTTACTACATAACAGTGCAAAGTAACAAATGTATTTTTTTAGCACGAAATAGCATAATTCTCACAACAAAACCCATCGGGAATTTGCTCCGAGATCAAACCAAACTTTTTTGCACGGTGTTCGAACCTCGGACGCTCTCGAGGACGTAACCCGATCATTTTTTGTCTGAAAATGGGTCATGTCAAACTGAACGGCCAAGTTCCTGGCCAAATTCATAAACAATTGTATTGCTTACTATGAATATGGCGCATCCGTGTTGAAAAACGAAATTATTTTTTCCACTAGATGTTTTTTGCTTTCCTTTTTTCACTCACCAGTTTGCGTCACGTTCCTCAAAACGCATCAACTGGAACCGTCATGGTTTAGGCGCACCAGAAAACAACAAAGCGTGACGAAACTTTCAGCACTTACATTTCCAGCAGTTTCTTTTGCTGAAAACATCTCTGTCGGAAGAGCAATGGACGCTAGAGAAAGAAAACTGATTTATGGATTGGTTTTCCTCAGCACAGTGTCCCTTTTTGTTTCTTTGTCCTGTGTCTATTCTGTTTTGTCGCAAACGGTAAGGAAACTTTTGGTGTAATATGTACTTATAGCTTGAGTTGCAATTGTGTATATGCATGGATTATAATAGTTAACGGTGCCATCGGTGGCATCGAACAGATTTGGTGAGGCATGGCTTTTCAGCCTTTTACTTTTAACTAACTGGAGCTTCATAGTGTGGCCAAACTAGCAAATGCGGTCAATGTCTTGTCACCAGCTGCACAGTCTGCAGCTTACTTAATTGTGTTTGCATTTCAATTATATTTTAATGCACTTTGTGTTTTACAGAACGCTTGGCATAAACACACCGTGAATGAGCATAGACTTGGCAAACGGGGTCAGTAAAGGTTTTTTTTTGTGAACTTAACATTCTTAGAATTCTTCAACACACGCTATTTGAAGAGATACTTTTAAATTGTCCAAAACGAAACTAAACGGTTTAGCTCAAGTAAAAATAAAACGTCTTTCTACAGCGGTCGGTGACTTGACAGACTGCAGTGATGATGCGCTTGCATCTTATGACACCACAACTCACGAGGGCGCCACCTCACGGCACATACACGAGCTCACCTGCAAAAATTCGGCCGTGCGGGAACAGATGGACAGTTGGGTGGATGAGTTTAATTCGATGCTTTTCTTCATCAACGAGATAGGCATGAATATGCAAGTAGCCAAGAACAACATCAATGCCAATGAACAACGAGCGTTTTTGGCTACTCTGGCCGCCGACCGGGCCGTGAATTTGTCTCAGCAGAACACAGGTGCCATAACCAACGCTGCGAGGGTGCTAAACGTCACCAACAGCGCTCTGACGTCACAAGGAACCCGTCTAGGTGTTGTGGAGTCGAAATGTGAAAGCTTTGTCCAGATACTGCGAAAGTTTAACACGACTTTGCGACGGTCCCTAAAGCGGCAACAAGAGCCGCCGCGATTGGCCAGTAGCGATCACGTGGATCAAATTAGACAGCTGATAACTTTGGGAAATGAATCAGCTGTTTTTAAGACAATCGTAAGCCGCGGAGAAGAGAACAGCAAACACATTGAAACCGTACTTGCAAGCATTACAAGACTCAAGACAAAACTAACAAGTAAGGTATTTGTTTGTAAAGAACCAGCTAGATGTATCTTACTGCCTGACAAGTAGGCTACTTAATTTAATGCTTATTTTCACGAGCTTGATGTCTAGGTCGCTCCCGGTTATAGAAACCCAATCACGGTATTTTCATTATTGAAATGTCATGCACCACATTACCAGCCAACGCCCTGCAGTCCATTTCTTATAATTGTCATGGGGTTCGAACCAACGACTCTTTTTCGAGTGCAAACCACAGTCAGGGTTTTCATTCCTGTGTTTATAAGTCAAGCGCCACAAATCATTGTATTTTTTCACCCGGTTTTGAACCGCGACCAAGAGTTTTTATGTCTGTATGTGCGTCAGGCGCACCGGACCATTCGGCCAAGTTCCTGCCTCAATTATTTGCATTTTTGCGTCCAGATTTGATGTCTGGTTGGTACAACGCACCCAACGGCTACCAGTATTTCCTTTCGAGAAACGCCTTTACAAGTAATGCTTTCGTCCGTTCAAGAAGATACTGTAAGCACAGAGGAGCGGACTTGGCTCATATTGGCATCCGAAATCCCGACATATTCAGGTAAACACGTAATCAATTAATTTTGCAAATAACAAATGTACATGTTTAAACTGTTTGTGCATGCGCGCTTCATTACGGTATAGTATATCGTCGAAGCCTTTTGTCAGATAGTAGATATTGTCTACAGTCATATACTTCTCATTACAAATGTGTGCAACCCATGGGCATACACACGTACTAAACACTTTTCGACTCAACAGAGCAACCTTTATTTAATACGGGTTGTAGTCCCGCCCTATGAACTGAACAAACAGAAACATGGCATGAAAGAAGTTCATATCTTAGTTATTGTTGTTGCGTAATCTATTACGTGAATTTCGCAACAATTATATATACATTGTAGTCGCAACGAGTTAAGTCAGTCATGATCCACCAACTGTGCCCTCCACTATTTTGTGCTTCCAAACGTTTTAAAGTTGCGCAGCAATTTCCGACTTGATGAATTTTTCGGTGTAATTGTGTCCCTATGTGTTCTTTCACCAAGCGAAGCAAACTACAATCGAAATTAAGCGAACTTATAGTCAATGGAACCAAGATTAAGCGTATAGGACTTCATTTGTGCCATTCAGAGTTAGTCGGCCGTTACTAGCCTATGTAGGCTTTAAAGTTATTGTCAGGTAACATAACCTCAAAAAATTTGATCAGTTTTGGTTCTTAACAATACTTCTCTTCCAGGTACTTGTGGCATACGTTTATTGCCCCGGCTCGGCATCACTGCGTATGGGTTGGTATGACAGATCTTGCGGAAGAAGGCGAATGGTTATGGGTGGATGGGGAAGCTGTTGACGACCATTGGACCAACTGGGGCCCAAAACTGCCTGGCAGGGCCTTTTTGCAAGACTGCGGCCTGGTTAGGGGTGGAAAATGGGGCGAAGGACCATGTAGTGGACATAGAAAGCTCTGTTCGTTTATATGCGAGCGAAAAATTCTTGATTTGTGATCGGATTCAAGGCGTTATTTTAATTGGACCCGCAGTAACTTAGCATGTTGCTAACTTGAGTGTTGAACGTTAGAGAATTTTGTAAAAAGGTAAATTTGTATATAGTAGTGATGGGTTTTAAACTGCCCGACTTGTAATAAACATTTTTTGGTTGCTAAATCTGACCTATAATACAAGGCAACGGAAATTTCGCTATTGATGTTTGCATTAAACGATCTTATTCCACCAACGGCCACCATAGTATATCCACCAAACAGAAAGAAAGATTCCAGCAGCTTGGCCGTTTGTTCAGTAGTGTCAAAAAACAAGGATGCAGCAAAGTAGTTTTTGTTGATACCTAGTCGCTAAGGAAATTGTGAACGCAGAAAAAAAATCGACCATTTTAAATGGATTCTAGCCTTACGGTTTTTCAAAAATCGGGTAAAAATTTCCGCGTTTACAAACCGCTTTGGAGGTTCGGTAGGAGGCAGGAACCGGCCTAAACCAGTTTGAAACTAGAATATTCCGGCGAAAACAAACCCAAAACCGGATTTTTCTTCCATTTTTTTACCCCCAACATTCGTAAAAACGGATAGGGTATAGCGCAGGCTTTTTTCGAAAATCGAGTCAAAATTTTCTTGTTTAGAATCCGGTTTAAACCGGTTTGGAGGTTCGGTAGGAGGCAGAAACCGGCCTAAACCAGTTTGAAACTGGAATATTCCGGCGAAAACCCACCCAAAACCGGATTTTTCTTCGAATTTTTGACCCCCAACAATCGAAAAAACGGAAAGGCTATAGATTAAGAGTTTTTTCAAAAATCGGGTGAAAATTTTCTTGTTTAGAATCCGGTTTAAACCGGTTTGGAGGTTCGGTAGGAGGAAGAAACCGGTCTAAACCAGTTTGAAACTGGAATATTCCGGCGAAAACCCACCGAAAACCGGATTTTTCTTCGAATTTTTGACCCCCAACAATCGAAAAAACGGATAGGGTATAGCGCAGGCTTTTTTCGAAAATCGGGTCAAAATTTTTGGTTTTCGATTCCGGTTTAAACCGGTTTGGAGGTTCTGTAGGAGGCTAAAACCGGCCAGAACCAGTTTTAAACTGGAATATTCCGGCAAAAACTCACCGAAAACCGGATTTTTCTTCGATTTTTTGAACCTCAAACTCGAAAAAACGGAAAGGCTATAGCCTTAGGAAAACCCACCGAAAACCGGATTTTTCTTCGATTTTTTGAACCTCAAACTCCTTTGGTTTTTTTCGAAAATCGAGTCAAAATTTTTGGTTTTCGATTCCGGTTCAAACCGGTTTAAACCGGTTTGGAGGTTCGGTAGGAGGCTAAAACCGGCCAGAACCAGTTTGAAACTGGAATATTCCGGCGAAAACCCACCGAAAACTGGATTTTTCTTCGATTTTTTGAGCCTCAAACTCGATAAAACGGAAAGGCTATATTCTTAGGTTTTTTTCGAAAATCGGGTCAAAATTGTTAGTTTTCGATTCCGGTTTAAACCGGTTTGGAGGTTCGGTAGGAGGCTAAAACCGACCAGAACCAGTTTGAAACTGGAATATTCCGGCGAAAACCCACCGAAAACCGGATTTTTCTTCGATTTTTTGAGGCTTAAACTCGAAAAAACGGAAAGGCTATAGCCTTAGGGTGTTTTCGAAAATTTGATCAAAATTTTTGGTTTTCGATTCCGGTTTAAACCGGTTTGGAGGTTTAACACCGGCCAGAACCAGTTTGAAACTGGAATATTCCGGCGAAAACCCACCGAAACCCGGATTTTTCTTCGATTTTTGAGCTTCAAAACTCGAAAAAACGGAAAGGATATAGCCTTAGGTATTTTTCGAAAATCGAGTCAAAATTTTTGGTTTTCGATTCCGGTTTAAACCGGTTTGGAGGTTCGGTAGGAGGCTAAAACCGGCCAGAACCAGTTTGAAACTGGAATATTCCGGCAAAAACTCACCGAAAACCGTTTTTTTCTTCGATTTTTTGAGCCTCAAAACTCGAAAAAACGGAAAGGATATAGCCTTAGGGTTGTTTCGAAAATCGAGTCAAAATTTTTGGTTTTCGATTCCGGTTTAAACCGGTTTGGAGGTTCGGTAAGAGGCTAAAACCGGCCAGAACCAGTTTGAAACTGGAATATTACGGCGAAAACCCACCCAAAACCGGATTTTTCTTCGAATTTTTGAGCCTCAATTCTCCGTAAAACGGAAAGGCTATTTACCTTAGGTTTTTTTCGAAAATCGGGTCAAAATTTTGGGTTTTCGATTCCGGTTTAAACCGGTTTGGAAGTTCGGTAGGAGGCAGAAACCGGCCTAAACCAGTTTGAAATTGGAATATTCCGGCGAAAACCCACTCAAAACCGGATTTTTCTTCGAATTTTTGACCCCAACAATCGAAAAAACGGAAAAGCTATAGCCTTGGGTTTTTTTCAAAAATCGAGTCAAAATTTTCGAGTTTAGAATCCGGTTTAAACCGGTTTGGATGTTCAGTAGGAGGAAGAAACCGGTCTGAACCAGTTTGAAACTGGAATATGCCGACGAAAACCCACCCAAAACCGGATGTTTCTTCGAATTTTTGACCCCCAACAATCGAAAAAACGGAAAGGCTATAACCTTAGGTTTTTACAAAAATCGGGTCAAAATTTTCGAGTTGAGAAACCGGTTTAAACCGTAAAACTGTCTGCAGCTTATCGGTTTAAACCGGTTTGGTGGTTCGGTAGGAGGCAGCAACCGATCAAATAATTTTCAATACCTTGATTTAAAACAGTTCCAGCTTGCTTTATTTTATGTCTAGGCAGTGTTTTTTTTACGGTGTTTTGGGGGACCGTTTCGGTCTTTCTCCAGCGTTTTCCCAAAACTTGGATTTGGCCATTTTTTGGTATTTAAATGAAACACTTGCGGTCTCTTAAAACTACTTAGCGGTCACCCAAACCAAACCTTAAAAAAAAAACTGTGTCTAGGTATAATGTACGGTAGTTTTTTATGTTCCACTGAACCAGACTTGCAAGTCGGGTCGGGATTTTCGTGCCGGGTTCGGGCTTAGGTATTTGTGAGAAAACGGGCTTAAAACGGACCTGGCTTTGCGTTTCGTGACCGCCATTTTTTTAAATAAAGTCACTCAGGTAAGTAACAGTCTGTGGCTTTGACCTCATGCTCACCCTACTTTCAAACGTATTGTTTACGCCATTGTCTACTATTGTTCATGGTGTTTGTTGTCTTTTCCTTTTTTCTTTCTCACCTTTTGTTGCAAGGCTTTCGTGGATAGGCCTGTCAATTAAAATTCCGGGCCTAAACGGGATTCTCAAAAACGTTTCGGGTTCGGGCCGGGTTTCGGGCTTGTGCTTTCGGGTTCGGGTCGGGTTCGGGTCGGGTTCGGGTCGGGTTCGGGTCGGGTTCGGGCTCAGATTTCGGGCCCGCTTGCAACTCTGCACTGAACAGCTCAAATGCAGAATACAAAGAACTGTATAATTGAGGAATATACATCCTTTTGATGGCTACGTACCCTTCACTCCCCAGCCAAAGAATCACTGCGCTTGTTTAATTACTGTGCTCATTGCGCCACCTCCTGGGGTGTTTACATCTCGTCTTGAACTAAGTTAGGATGTTAGTTACAAACCAGTGTATTTTTAAGTGTTCCTAAAGTTCTAACTTTAAACCTTGCCCACAAATTATTTAATAACTGTGCTTATTGTGCCATCTACTATTGGTTTAAATCTTGTCTTCAAATAAGAGACTCTGTTATTAGCTGCACTAAATCATGTTTGACGCAGTGGCTGTCCTAAAACTACCAATATTAAAGTTTTAGCGGACCCCACACCGCCAGCTAGCTTAATAACTAAGCTCGTTGCGCTACCTATCGGTAAATTCCATTCATGTCCGAACTGTGTTACGGGGTTATAGTAGCTATACCAAAGTGTATTTGGCATATAAGTGCATTACCTAAGCAATAAACTTCAACAAACAATGTATTTATATTTTCAGATATATTCACCAAAGGTTCAAACTTTTAACAGTTGGATGAAATAAAACTGCAAATTTACGTGAAAGTAATCACAAAAACAGAGTCCCGATGCCAAATAAACAAAACTCTCTATTACAAATACACTTGTAACTGGCGTAGGTAGCAAATACTATAGGCTGCCCATTTGGTAAAACACAAACGGAAGAAAAAGTTCGAAAATCTGACTACACAGTAGGGACGAACACTACATTGGTTGTTGATACGGCGCACAACATCAGAATGGAAATTCGAACGAGGTGATCAAATTTAGTGGAAAACTACACCAAAAAAGTTAAGAACCAATGTCATAAACATTGTTGGAAGAGATGTTGGTAACAGCAGTGGCAAGAACAATTAAAAAAAATATAAAAACAAAATAAGTAGGTCACTTACGTTAAAACTTGGTAATCTTGCAAACAATGTCACAACAATAAACAAACAAAGCAATTCAGTTATCGAATCAAGAATAATTTCAAAATAACTTCAGTTGTCGCGACTTTATACCAGGTATGCGTTTTGCGAACGCGTCAGCAACGAGAGCAGCATCGTTGCTTATTTTTTCGAAAAGCTACTGTTTCTGTTCTCGGGGGAAACGTTGTCCCTGTAAGATAGGTATGACGTCATGCCTCCTACGTCACAGTGACGTACACGTCAAACAGTAACGGGTCTATTGTATGCATTCTTGTGTAGATTAGACTTTTCCAAACATCTGATGATGACGTCAAAGTCGGAAGGGAGGATGATGATGACAGTGAAAGGTCACCGAATTACGTCACAGATGACGTCACCATGAGATCGGTGGCTGGGTGAATGTGTTGTGTGTAGGTGCGTAAAAAAGAATCAAATTATATGTTAGAATCTCAATCTCTGTATGATACAGATCTTGATGCACTACGTGGCATAACTTAGCTTTGTAGTTTTAACGTATGTTCACGTTTTCGCAGACTAATAATAGTTACGGCATCGCACAGAATAGGTGAGGCATCGCTTTTTAGCCGGCCAATCTGTCACCAGCGCCACTGATATTAACTTATAGGTCGAAACAGTGTGCACTGTCTGCAGCTTATCATTTATTGGCACGATGCATTTATAATAATGGTTCTACTATAACAAAATGCACAGGGGGGCGCAAATCAATGCATATCCATACGACACATAAATAATACAAGAAATCTGTACCTGGTCTCTTGTAAATTCAACAGTTGTGTTGAACACGGTCGTAGCTCTCCATGTTGATAGCGTTGTTGGGCAGAACGTTTTCGTTGGCGTTGCAAAGTGGTTCGCTGTGTACGCTGTGTGTGGGTGCCTGAAAACATAAATGAAAGTATGTTTTAAAACAGGGGTCTCCAACACGCGGCCCGCGGACCACATAGGCAATTTTCCGTGGCCCGCGGCGTAATTAGCAAATGAAAAAAAAATTAATATCTTGTAAAATTTAAAGGATGTGTTTGTTTTGATCACCCTTCAAGTATTTCAGAAACCTTTGTGATACATTATTATTATTGTGATGAAATAATGCAATCTTATTTTTATCATCAAAGCGTAAAGTTAAAATCCGTTAAGTTTTTTGTGTCCACTATTTTTGTTTAGCTTAGGGATAAGGAACTTTTAAGTTCATGAAGGCCAACCAACATTTTGTTGACACTTATGTTGGCCGCATTGACTTTTTCAGATGCCTATAGGCCAGTGGTTTCCAAACCATTTCATTTACATAACAGACGTTTCGTAATTTTCCGCGATCCACGATGAATTCAAAGCTAAAACCAATTAAACAGCCTAAGCTGCTAAAAGTAATTTAATATTTGACCACTACAGCTTTACGATTTATTTTACCTAAATATTATCAATTTGTTACGCATATCAATGATCTAAGAGCAGTTTGTGACATTACAGACAAAACTGAGATATGGCATTATGCGCAAACAATTGCTTTCTTTGTTGATTTTTATGAAATAAAAAAGCAATAATGAACACGCAAGTAAGATGAGCTCTTGGAGGTCAACGAAAATAACGCCGTTAGCCACTAAGGGACCATGAACTATGTAGTTTAGAAACATCTGGCGTGGAGTGTTAATTCCACATTAACGTAACCACATATTTTTCTATGATTGGTAGCGTGCAGTATCAAGGTCTTTAGGAACATTTGAAATGTAAGACTGCATGTGGCCCGCGGCCTCTAGAAAATTTGAAAATTGGCCCGGGCAACCGTTGAGTTGGAGACCCCTGTTATAAAATCTCTTACTACCCCATGATACAGATCCCCATACATTGCGAGGGCGGTTAGTTCAATTTAGGTTTGAACATTTTGCGTTCGTTTGAAAAATGGACGTCCCGATAAAAAGGTTTTAAAACACATTGAAAACAATGGCTAAAGTACCACTCACTTAATTTTACAAAACCCCAAGACCATGGTTAGAAACATGTAGTTAAATACATGCACAAGTGTTACTCTTCAGTGGAAACAATTTACCTTCAAACTTCGTGAACAAGATCTCCTTCGATGCTGTCGATGCTGCTGAATGGACAAATAGGTCAGCCAGGATATCTAAAACAAAATAGATTTACAACTTGTATACAGCTTACAGGGAATATGCAAGATGGTTTTAAGATATAAGTAGCCTGATTACGTAAATCGGTAATGGTGTGTTATTCGTGATTTCAGGTGCAACATGCGTTCACTGTGGTGAATGTTTAACAGAATGTAAATATTTTGTATATGCTCAATGCGTTCAAAAATATACTAGGGTAAAAAACAATGCTTTGGATTAGAACAATTATAATTGCGACGTCACTTACCGAAGTATGCTTTTGAAAACTTGGGTCCCAAATTAACTTCAATCTGTTAAAATGTGTTTATTTTTATCAAATTTTGGTTTACTAAGAAAAGATGAAAAACGCTGGAAAAGAAAAACACATTTGTTAAACCTGAAAAGAGAGGTTAGTGAAATGTTTAAGTTCGCTACGTGCATAATTTAAAACCACGACTTTTTAGTAAAATGTTACAAAATGCTCATTAGGTTAATTTTACTAATAAAGGTTAAATATTAAGACAGAAGGCCTGCAAAACAGAAAATGCATTGTTAAACCTGGAAAAACACTTCTGCAAAAGATAAACAAATTTGTTAAACCTGCAAAAAATACTTCTGTAGAAGATAAACAATTCTGTTAAACCTGCAAAAAATACTTCGGCAAAATAGAAACAAATCGGTTAAACCTGCAAAAAATACTTCTGTAAAAGATAAAAAATTCTGTTAAACCTGCAAAAAATACTTCTGTAACAAATATACAATTTTGTTAAACCTGCCGAAAAAACTTCTGCAAAATAGAAACAAATTCGTTAAATCTGCAAAAAATACTTCTGTAAAAGATAAAAAATTCTGTTAAACCTGCAAAAAATACTTCTGTAACAAATATACAATTTTGTTAAACCTGCAAAAAAACTTCTGTAAAATAGAAACAAATTGGTTAAACCTGTAAAAAAGTAACAACTTGTTATGTATTTCAAAATACCTTAAGCTTTTGTGGAATCTCATTTTTTATATTTCAAACCATTTAGTCAGCAATATTTGAAATCCAATCCTGAAAAAAACAATTAGTGTTATTTTAAATGCTCTTTTTTTAAGATACATTACATTTTGCTTACCTAAAACACAACAGCATAATCAAGCCAAGACAAATGGAAATTTGAAAACTGCAAAGACTTCTGTTCTAACTGTTAATTCTTCAAATTGTAAAACTAGACGATGGCGGTTCGCATGGTTAGAGCAACGAAAAATAAACAAACATACAATAATAAGAGGAACCTGTTCGGCTGATGTAAAAATGCACAACACCCCCCAAGAACTGGTCTTACTAATTGGAAATAAAAGGATAGAAATAGTGAACTCGCACACATTTTCGTTGATGAAAGAGGGAAAACGAAAGCTCAAAACATAAGAGCAAGCAATCGGTGGATGAAATCTTTGTTGATCTCTCGCACGTAACTGGTGTTAAAATACTTCGTGCATCGAAAAATGTTTCTGAAAAAACATTGGAACCGCCATCGTCCCTGCGCGGCCGACGTAAAAGTACACAAGCTTGCCTGAACTAACTGCCCTGAATACAACCGTCGCAAATTAGCCTAGAAAAGTAGAAGGCGAGTCTGTCGTGTTTTACAACCATCCAAATTGTCACTGCCCCATAATGACTGAATGACCGGGTCAAGCAGGAATACGAAACTGAAGTTATAAGTTAGCCTAAGTCCACGAGTAAAATAAAGGGCTTGACCAGTGAAATGGGAATTAGGGGCATCAGCGCATCTGGTTTGCTATTGCATGAATTGATTCATTATACAGATTTATCACGATTATTAGGAGTTTTAACATTACATGCTTGATATCCAATTCTCAGTCTCTTCTTGGTAAAACTTTGAACTGGACTCACAAGCATGCATACTAAACTGGTCAAAACCCGAAAACCACAAAGCCCTAATTTTACTGTTAATACAGGCGCAACCGTTTGTTTGAAAGGGAGCAGTGACGTTTAAGGCGTATAACTCAACAACAGCGAGTCACTGCCCCCTGCCCTCCGAGTCCCCCCTAAAGGACCCAAATGTTTTACGCAAACGCAGGGCTGGGGGAAAAAAAGTTAACAATAGTTTGCGCCCTACCAGGGTGGATCACGAAACTTTTCGGGCTATATGCAAAGCCGGTCTCCTCTGGTCCACGAGCCTGGACCTTCATTGGAAATAGCGGTGTCCCTACTCGATATCGTCTACACCGCGGCCAATGCAATGCGGTGGAGGCCATGCCCAGGCCGTGTTTCTAAGCGCAGCTTATTTTAGCTAAAGCCATTTAACAACGCGCCACACCTAGCTAAAAAAACGATCTAAGCTAAAGTCCCTAAGTGGCGCGCGAATCCCAAACGTACCCCACCTATGTTACCTAGCCTACCCTTAGTTAAAGAGTGCCACTCTAGTTATAGCCCTAGCGCCAACTTGCTGACATAGAAGCACTCCTATAGACTTGGACTCTTCTTTGACCGAGGAAGACTTCCTTTTACGGGTCCTCCCCGGACAAAGAATAAGTCACTCAGCCCTAGCGCCAGTTAACCTAAGTTAGGCCTAACAGTTTCGCAATCCCGGTTGACCCACGACAGACTCCTATTCTTACATACAAGGACATATTTGAAGTTGAAAAACGTTGGTTGAAGAACGAAGATATGGATGTCGATAAGATGCGAGATAGTGAACCTGCAAAAAAGTTAAAATGAAATAGTGCAGCAAACTAGAATGCTGCCATTAAAGAACAAGTTCCTACAGGCAAAAAGTAAAGGTTTGTGCGATTCTGCATCGGCGCTGATTAAAATCCCCGTGTTTTGCTTTAGGCAGAACCCTTACGCCTTGCGTGTAAAGATGGTTTGTGCATTAAGTGTAGTGATGGGACGGGTACCCGGTACTCGGTATCGATGGTATCGAACGATTTCAGTGGTATCGATACTCGTACTCGGTATCGAAATATTTTGTCTCAGTTTTCGATACCAACGTGCGAGTACCGAAGGCCGATTTACACTATAGGAACACTGAAAACTTTGTGCCAATATATGCTTCGGACAGTACAAATTTGGGAAAAAGTTCCGCCAGGTTACGTATTTTTTTCACTATCGTATGGAGATTACTTTTTTCTGCATGTGTGTGTGCACGCCTGTACGCCGACCATGGCAGATAAATTAGCAGGTGATATACAACTAAGTACAACACTGCACTTAAGTACTCGGTAATCGTACTCGGTATCGAAGGTATATACATGTGGTACTCGTACTCGGTATCGGTACTCGCTTCAAAACCTGGTATCGTCCCATCACTAATTAAGTGCTTCACAACATCAGCAATTCAGATTTAGTTTATAACTTAGGACTTGTACTAAAGTGTACATCACAGTTTGTTGCATGCAATAACAAATATGTTCAACTGATGTAAGAATCATTGAAACTTGGAAACATACTCTTACAAATGTTGTTGTTTTACTGATATCATTGTTGTAACATAGTCTTGACGATTAATAACTCAACAGCGTGAACCCAGCTTTCGATTACAACAGACTAAAACGTTCGTAGTCTAGAAATAGTTGTAACTTACCTTGTAACAGAGCGACCTTCCAGCCATGATCCCCGCAAACCAAATGACTTTACAATGGACGGAACGACCTGGAAGTGCATTCGAACTCGTCTCTGATTGGTCGTGACGTTGTCGCACTTGGCCAAGCGTGTCAACTTTAAACGTGGCGCGTTTAGTAGATGGTTGCATTCGAAAACACATTGATTACAAACTTTTCTGTGAGTGACGAATTTCAGCACCTTTAAGCTAATGTGTTTATGGTAGCCTACATATTAAAAACATTGAAAATAAGAAATAGTTTGATGTGAAATCGACTCCTACAGTCGGAGGTTTGTGTTCTCTACATCGACATAATCCGAAGCCCAGTGTATAAATCACGGTAAGCCAAGGCAGGTTATGGAAAAATAGTGAAATAAATGCTTCTACATGCACTTAAGTTGTATTGTATTGTATCTTGTTCACGTGCACATTGAAAAAAACATACTAGCACAAAAACACAGGACTCAGAAATAAAGAACCAGGCATAAGTCAATATTTCAGCAGTTCGATTTTTGTGAAAAAAATTAAAGAAAAATCCGTTTTTTTTCTTCGACTTTTTGACCTCCAAAAGGACCGATAAGAACAACTCATTGCCCGATAAGAAATGGTCACGAAACTTTTAAAGGACCGTGACCCCGTTCTTTCCAAGGCCGACGATGGACATGTGAAAAGAACTGAAAGGAATCAACGATAAGTTACTGCCCTACAATGGCTATGTAGCCTTTTCGTTTTTTTTTCGATCTTTCGGTTTTGGAAAAACCCGGGTCCTGCCGAACCTCTAAAACAGATTTTTTCGATTTTGGGGGTTTAAGAAATTGAAGACAAATCCAGTTTGGGTAGGTTTTCGCTGGAATGTTCCGGTTTCAAACTGTTTTTTTGCCGGTTTCTGCCTCCTGCCGAATCTCCAAACCATTTTTTTCGATTTGGGGGGTTTAAAAAATTGAAGATAAATCCAGTTTGGGTAGGTTTTCGCAGGAATATTTAGTTTTAAACTGACTTTTGCCGTTTTCTGCCTCCTGCGAAACCTGCAAAGGTTATGGTATTTAACACTATTCGAAAAGTTTACGGCAGGGGTTCTTAACCAGGGGTACGTGTACCCCTTGGGGGTACGAAGCACCAAAGCGGGGTACGGCATGCAGGGTGAAATTATCCGCTATTTAGTCATATTTGTCAATGAGCGTACCAAGTTACTTTGTTATATATTTTTAGAACGGCTTAATTTTGTACTACTTGCATACTGTTTTAATGCATGCATTCAACACGCAAGTTATAAATACACTGAGTTTAATTCCTATTATTACAATTTTATTTACTTCCGTCGGCCATTTAAACAGGGGGTACGAGAAAATTTTATGAAAGCTCAAAGGGTACGAGCGCTAAAAAGGTTAAGAAACACTGGTTTACGGTATGAAAGGATAGATTTAGAAGAACATTTGTACGTGTTTTTTGCAGCCGTATCGGCGTGTAAAAGCAAAAATTCAGGAGACGCGTGTAATACCAATGCAACAGAAGAAAGGTTGAGATTCCTGTAATAAAACGATAATTCTGTTTAGTATTGTAGGCTACGTGAAGAGTATCAGTTTAAATTGACAATGCTAACCAGCCTCTTGCTTATGCGGAGACAATATGCATTACTGATTTGTGCACTGTTTTTGGTCTCATCAATATGGTTAGTTGTGTATAAGGCAGCAACAGTGGAGAAAAACAAAGAAGAAACTGTATTGCACATAGATAAAAGAGATCTGGGAAGCCTGGTAAGGATCTTTTATTAGAACCTTGTGTTACAGACTACTTAAATTAACTGGATGCTTTTCAGTTGGGCTCGGTGCTTCACTAGTAGGCTACCAACATAGGTCTTTGTTGAAAATTTTGACAGTTTTGTTAATCAAACTGGCGAAAACATGGCACTAATGCTGTACGTTGAATTAACAAGTTATTGGGATATAAGTCACCAAGTTTTCTGTCTTTCAGTTAGCCAGTTTCAGTCTGGCAACCAATGTTTCGGAAAACGATCTAAAGTTTATGCTGGGAGCAATATTTAAAGATGCAAGTGTCAAAATCGGTAGGTTTGTAACAAATAATAAACATAATATTTAGTATTAACAGTTATGCTTTGTATTATTGCCTTGCCTTTTGTCTGCTTTGTTGTTATTTATTTTTATTTTGCTACGTAACAGAAAAAATGGAAAGTCCCTCCACCTTTGCAACCACTACTGCACAGACCCGGAAAGATGCGGTTTCCATGGTTTCCGCTGATGTCAAACGAGAGAGCTTAAATAATTATGAAACGACAACAGAAGAGAAAACACAACAGCCGACACTATACCACGAAAAAACACAAGTTAACATTACTCTACCAAATGAAATACCGAAATTCAATGGAAACACCCAATCTACACCTCAAATCCAAAAATCTATAACGTCACCAGCAACTACAACTGCTACAGAAGGTCTATTGCTGCAACAAAACGTTCTAGACAGACTGCAAAGTTTTACCACTACTGAAAATCCCGCCAAACCAAGCATTTCTATGGTCAATGTCAAATCCTTAGTAAAAAATACGGCAGTTCCAAACAAATCAACCAGCCGCCCAAAACTCCTAGTGGTTTTGACAAGCACACATTTGGCAGACATCAAGAAGTTTAAATCAACCAGAAATGCTTCACAATTGGCTACCACTACCACCATGAATGGTTGGGATTCGACCTTTTCGGGCCCAGAACATACACCTACAAGTTCCGTTACAACAGAAATAACAAATAAACTGTTTCGTGCCCCTACAACTGATAAACCAAGCGTCGAACCGAAAGACTTAAGCAGGCCTACTGACAAAGCAGAAACTACAGTTTCCAAAGAGGCGACAACCCCTCGAAGGAATAGAGTACAACTTTCCACTCTAAAACATGATCCAAATATGGTTCCAGTATTTGAAAATCAAGGCGTCTCCAATATATTTGCGATAAGTGTAAAAGGTGTGTTTTTGTGCTGCGTAACAGTTAGGCTAAGGAAATGATGCAAGCTGTTGCTTAATTTACAGCTCGGGACGTATTAATCTTGTCGGCGTTTCTACTGGTTGCTGTAGGAATAACTGCTGTTCTCTCATCACTTTTGTTAAAGAGAAGGTAAGCATAACAACACTCTTTATTCGATTGAAATAGAGAAGTTTAAGCTATGCATTTAAAACTAGTTGCGTTAATGTAATTCAACATGTATGACTATTCGATGACAAAATAAGAGTACTTACACATTACGGGTTATGTAAACATTGACTATACATTTAAGCTTACAGTTAGTTGAAGGTCATTAAACAACATTTAATTTAGGTCAACAGTAAACAGAAGCCGAAACGAAGCCGTGGAGCCGTACACCGTTGTTCGGAATACTTATCTTAGTTTATACAGTGGGTGGTAGAAGCCAACGAACACTTGACCACGCAGTACCTATTTAGGTATTCTAAAGTATATTTATTATTTTCCCATCCTATTTTAGTCAAGAGTTTCAGTATCTACATGAATGTCACAGCTTTTACTTACTTTTTGTTGTTGCCATCTGCCTTATTACTTGCCTACGAGTTGTAACCAAATGCCATGTTAAATACTCAGTCAAAATACTACACTTTTCAGACTTATTTTCTAAGTAAAAGCTAATAAATTCATAAGTTACAAATCCTTACAACCCTAAAAATTGTGCTATATAGCAGAAAAAAACTTGAAATGAATTCAAGCAAAATTAAAAACTGTACTTGCTTTTTTTATTCTGTAAAATACGTCCTGACATGTATATGCGCTACTTTTTTCACTGTTTATCCTGTACCACTATTTGGAAACTGTAAAATAAAACACAAATTAAAGTACCCATTTCGGAATCGTGTTTTCAAAGACACTTTTTGATGACGTCATAAATGTGACGATTTCAAACATTCTGACATCAAGTGTTTTCTTTGATTGTCCAAAGTGACGGAAAGAGCCAAGTGACGGAAAGTTTCGTTTTCTGCAAACAAACATATTTGATCTTACATGACTAACAATACAGTAGTCTGAGTTTCACCATCCGTTAAATTTGCACCGCAGTGCACACAGAGTGTATGCATTTTGTTGTGCATAACTTAGATCAGTAGATATTGCAGGTCTATCAAATAGTTTTACTGGTGCAATTAATTTTCAGGACGAATTCCGATTTTAAAACTAATCTCCGGTTCAGGAAATACCAGAGGAGCTCAATTTGGTATGAATTATGCTTGTCCTGGTCGGTAATAGTATGCCCATAAAAAAAGGCTCATTTATACCCTTGATGTGTATAGTTATATCAATTTGACCTGGCATTGCTGGTACTGGGAGGTTGCCGACACATTTTGTAGCTTCGAGCAGCAACATGTATAGATCTGTAACCGAAATGTTTGAAATTAAAACTATAAGTTTACAAGGGTTAAATGTCGGGAATATTTACGAAAAATAAAGTTTCGTGCAACACTCAAAAACATAGGTAATATTTACCTTCAAAATTAGTAATATCGCTGGAATTAAAGCAAAGAAACTCCGAAACTTGTAGGAGCAGTCTCTGTACCGCAACCTTGTGGTCATCAGCAAGAGGTTCGTCTGAAATTTGAATAATCAGTACGTAAAAACTACTGGCAAATGGCACAAAATGATTTCTGGCAATCAAAATTCGTGGTAGCGAAACAAATGAGTACTATGTAACACAAAAACCACACCACATTTTTTCAACCAAAGTTTGTTCGTATTAAATACCATACGACCTGTTCCGCCAGGGCACAACAGTAGAAGAGTAGAAAAATAGAAAAGTGTGTGTTTTGGAAAAAAAAGGGCCGAAATTCACATGGTTTACGCCTAGAATGCTTCGGAAATTGCCTTGTTCTTGACGAGCTATTTCAGTTGCAAATAAATTTTCTATGCGCCATCAAACTTAACCAGATCCATTTGTGACATACAATAGTATTTGGGTTCAATACATTCGTACGTTAGAAACAGACACACAATGGAGACACAAAAATGGCCTTACCTTTCGTTTCGCCTAGGACCTTGATCCAGTTCTTAAACCATAAAACACTTTCGCCCAGAATCTTCCCGATGTATTGTGACGTCACAATGGTTCGCATCGTCCACGTGATTATTTGTAGTGGGTTAGTAGACAAGCAGGACCTTTAATTAAAAGATGCATGTCATGTGCCACTGCCAAGCAAACACAGCACTGTTTATATCATTTCAAACCTACGTAAAAGTTTTGCATACAAAAGGATTTTGCAGACATTTCACCATTTGTTAAACGGGGCAAATGGAATTTTAATTTGGTGCAAAACAGCGGTTCTCAAACCACTTATAAGTTAACTTGACCATTCTGCCTAATCTTTAAATGTTCATGAAAACGGTCTCGAATTTTTTTTATCTTACATACCTTCCCACGTGTTTCCAACAAAGCAAAACCAAAGCACAATTGATAATCCCATCGGCATGGTTGTGTTCCAACAACTCACCAACATGAAACAGAACCTTCGCTTGCCGGTCACTGATTCTGACATCACTCCCGATAACGTCATCGCCGTACTTATCACGCAAGTAAGCAAACATTAGGGTAAGGACGTGTAGCACATCAATGAAGGGCTTTACAGCATCAGAGCTTAAGTCAAAGCGTTTAAATTCTGCTGAGTCAGCACCGGAGACGCGTAACAAGTTGCTGAGTAACTCAAGTGATAAATTTGTGAGCTGCCGTGCGAGACGCAATGACACCGGGGTGAACCTCTTTGGGAAATCCCTCGTAACGCCTATCGTTGAGACTTCCTCCTGTTCATCAGCCACGATATCTTCCACTTCTTCTGAATGGGACACCACAGAAGGTATGTTCCCACTACGGGAAATCCCAGTATCAGGTGTTTGCTTTTCATCTACCAAGGCCACATTGTGAGTTCTTTCAGGGTCTAAAGCACACCAGAGGCTTTTGAAGATAGCAACGACCCCCGAAGTTGGGTCTTGTCGCTTGGAAACGTCACTACCACCATCACGTGTCGCGGTACTGTCGTTTTGTTGTGTGACGACGTTGAGTAACCATGGCAACAAGCCGTGGTTGAAGATCAGATCAAAGGCTGCGCCTCGGATTGCGCAACATCGCTCCAGCACCTAAGAGAAAAAAATCATGTTTTAAATGTGAAAAATTCTATGATACTCATAAGTAGTTTTTGAGTTTTCCCCCATTAGTCGTTTATAGCAAAAAACAGGCAAAAGTAGTTTTTGTTAAAAAAGGCTGTTTAGTACTAAGTTACAAAAGAAAACACGTTAAAATTACGTGAGGAAAACCCATACTTTCATGTCTGCAATCTGGTTTGTTTGCTTTCCTTTAATTTACTTCAAAAGTAAGTTACTATTAACCCATGGTTCTGGTTGAAAACCAGTGGTCCTAGGCCACAGTAATAAATCGAAAAAAGTAAAACTTTGTCACTTAAACAACCTGAAGTACTTGTGCCCTCGTCTTGTTGTCACTGGTCGGTGACGCGTAATACGTCATCAGAATACGTAGCAACTGGCGACTTTGCGTCACGTGATAATCACCCATGTCACGTGTACCTGTACATATGTAAATAGTTGGCAAATATAAGCAATGTTTGTATGTCAATCTAAAAACAGAAAAATATCCTATTTTGTGCAACCAGGCAGCAAACAACAGCCTTGTTTTCACTTATTTTCATAGTTTTTCCACTTATTGCCAGAAAAAGTGTTTTCTTCTTATAATAAGGTTTTAGGTAAAAGAATAAAATTTAACAACCTACATACAATAAGGAAGCGTTTACACTGAAATTGCAATAGTTTCTCTATACTTTCCTCTTACCTTGTGCCATAAGATCAAGCATCCAGGAGCGTTCAGTTTTATATTCCATGTCAGTGCTGAAGAATAGGACGTAGAATTCGGGAACATGTCGCAAATCAAGACCCGGTTTTACAAGAAGAAATCGATTCAAAGCAAAGTAAATGTGTTCAGCAGGCTAACAAAACACACAATTAATACAAAAGGCTTGTACAACTTTCAGCTGGGAAAAGCAAATTAGTACACATGAGTGGTAACACATTTCCAAAACGTTATTAATGCTAATATTGGTCCTTTTGGGTTTAAACAAGTGTCTAACTTCACATTATGTCATAGATCAAAAAAGAGTTACAAATTATATATTAAACTTTGTTAAAACTAATGAGTCATTGGTAAAACTTCTGATTTGGAAGTAATAAAAACACGTTATTGTCGCACTGTACACCTGTATTGTTCAACCAAAAATGCCGCATTTGCCAATTCATCTACAGTAGCCAACCCCAAAATGTAGGCAATATTAAACCTTGGACAACATCATATTAGCGAGAATTTATTACATAACAAACATGCCAAAAACTTGTGTGCATTACAATTCACTTACCTGCATCATAATTTCAGCCATCTTTGAGAGGTAAAGTGCCATGATAGTGGAAATCTTCTTAAACGATCCCTTCTCTATTTGTGCTGCATTTCGCACACAGCGTAGTAAGTAGAGGGTAAGGTTCTTCTCCGAGAACCAAAGAGCTGCAAAAAAGGCACCTCTACTTGATAAACCAGAACAAACATAAACTTATTTTTAAACTTGAAAACAACGGAATGGTTTTATCTTTGGCCTAACAGGGTAAACAATAAAACAAAGATCCTTCATTCAGGAACAGACGGCTTTAAAGCGCTTTGGAATTCGAGTTAATATTGACACGGCTGTAAATACCTACATCCACAAAACAATGGTAAAAGAACAATTAAATCTCTTGTTAATGATGCTAATACCAAGTTGATTGTGTATATCGTTTACCTGCATATTGAGAATTTCGAAGCAAAACTAACACTATTATTGACCATAAACCTTCCTTAGTCCTAACGCATACGACTTAGGACAGACAATGTACCCTGTTTCGACCCATAACGTCCCATCAGTGCAGCTGGTGACAAGACATAAGGCCACATTGGCTAGTGTAGCCACCTAATGGCACTCCAGTTTGTCGGGAGCAACAGACTGCAAAGCCTTGTCTCATTTTAAGTGTAGAAACAGTGTGCACTGTCTACACTCATCATAGACTTCACGCTTTCACATATGACTTACGTTCGGCAAGATCATAATACCGTGCCAAGCATCCAGCAGCAAGATTTCTTATCATTGGACAATGGCTGGACAAGCTGAGAAGCAAAAACGAAAGTGCTCCCTGGCGAAGGAAGGAACGGCAATCAACGAGATTTTCCGGAACAAGCATGGTGGAAAATACGGAAAGAAGGAATTGCGGATCATAACGAGGAGTCAAGCGAAGATCGGATACCTCTTCAATGTAATGCTGGTTCTTGGTGGGCTCTTCTGTTGTTAAATGTTAAACGTTACTGTATGTTGGTTGATAAATTTTTGAAAATGATTTCGGATGTAGGTGGGTCAGATTTTACTTTACCCTTACGTTTCCTGACAGAGATTTTTTTTCAAAAATGTACGAATTAGGGATGGGTCGAGCCGAGCTGAGCGAGAACCCGAGCACTAGGTACCGAGGTTTGCTGTTTTTGATGCTTTCGCTGCGCATTCGAGCAGTTGCACAAACTTAAACTGACACGAGCAACAAATTTGCATATTCATGCCCTGCTAACGTACGCAACTAGTATTCGAAAGGGTATCCAAGAACCAAAATGACTTTTTTTTAAATGGCGAAAACCGCGTGCTTCTGGGGCCTGTACAGCTTAATACACCGCTGGTGACGTAACGGACCTTTGGAAAGCTACAAATCTAGCTAGGAATTGGAAATGTTTGTTACATCACAATGCACTGAGCATAAACGTTAGATGCTCGGTGTTCGACCGAACAGAACATTTGCGTTTTGGCCCATTGGTAAATTTGCAATTCAATTTAAAGTTATGTTTACCATATTATCTTTACTCAAACAAGGCTACAGATGCAAAAAATGGAATTTACGATGTACCGGGTTGGCATTAACTGAAACCATACGCAATTGCATATGCGATATTCTTACCCCGTAATTGTTGCAAAGTGATCAGCCTTCTTCTGATAGGAAACTCCCGCAAAGTGTTGTTCATAATTTCGGAGTCAATGCATGCTGAAAACGAACCAAGTTAAGTATTAGTTTTGCGTTGAGCAAACAATGTAATATAATATGACATATGTGACCTCATTATACCACAAACAGGATCAACCAATCAAATCCTTGTCACCAAAGCAGCAGTTTTTTTTTTGTTAAGTGTATGGTTAGCTAATCGTGACCGTACTTAAAAAAATACTATAGAAATTTTCGTGTGCAAAGAGGTCTGTAATTTTGATACTCACATAGAACTTTGTTGGGAGCTGGATTTCTGTACAGTGTTTCACCCATGTTTTTTCGAGCTTGATACGACTCGACAGCAGTGTTTCCCCACAGAAATGGGCTGCAGTCTGCCGTCGAGACACCATTTGCTTCATACAGCAATAAAATCTACAAAAAACATTGTGTTGCAAAAGAGCGAACACTAGCTTTCTCAATTGGTTTGACACTGGGCTTTTTGGCTTTCATTTTTGGCTAGTATCCACCCATGCTGCCACACCCAGTCGCGTTGTCCTTATCCAGCAAGATTTCCCAACTTTTCTTTCACTCGTTAGTTGTTAAATTTGTCTCAAGGGTTTGGTCTACGAAGTTTTTTGACTTCGAGTTCCCAATATTTTTATATATTTTCCACCATGAGCAATATATTCCTGATTCTGTGGCACTAATGTAGTGTTTTGCACTAATATATACCGCTTTTAAGTTAGAATCGCATTTAATACAATTAAATGTTGTTGTGAACTGGTTTAATATTCTCAACACAGAAAAAATGAAAAATAACATGGAATACCATCATTTACCTGAAGAATGCACTGATCAGCATCAGAAAGAGTGGCATGATAAGCTGCCAGAAGATAATGGTAGTCGGCGGTTTGAAGTGCTGATGTGTCACAACGTTGTACCAATGAATGTAAAAGTTGCATAAGACTGGTCTTGGCTTGGCTAAACTGCAAACCAAATTTAAACAATGTTTATGGCAACCAAAACACAGTCAGGACCCAAATAACCAGACTTAGTAAAATCACATTTTTTAACAAGCAAACAGAGTATTTTTGGACCATGTAGTAATCAAGTATTTTTTGAAAGACTTAAGATAATTTTCCAACTTAATTTCAACCTACCTCACTGTTCCCTGACAAGGCTACTTCCAGGAAACTGGAATGGCTGGTTAACATTTTAAAGATTGTCGTAGGTTGCAGCAGCTTGTGGGTGTTTTCAATATTAAATTTGCATATTCTTTGTCGCAGAAAATCACAAACTTCCGAACTTGCGATCTGATACCTAAAATTGTTTATTTTACCGATAAGAAACTCTGCCCTGAATGCAGCAAATATACATGTTAATTGAAATATCCCTAAAATTGAGCTTAAAAACAAAATTAAGTTAAACAATAAACAGGAACAGAACTACATTTTTACATTATAAAACTTTGGGTGGACTTGCAACAAGGCAGGCAGTTCAAGCAGAATGGCAGAATCATTATCACCATAACACATTAAAACATTATGCAACAACTAAAATATATAAAAAACAAGCATACAAAACTTACTTCAATGCTGATTTAACAAACTGATTCCAGGCCTGAATTAAATCATCATCTAAAGACACAACAGAATTAAGTTTTTCAAAAAGAGTTGTCAGAACTTGAAGAACAAATGACATTTTAGAAGACCATCCGCTCTTCAAAGCATCATGTGCAATTGTCAGAAGTGAGGTTGTTAATTTTGCTCTGTTAATGCAAAGTTGTTACTATTTCAATTGCCACCTAAATTGCAAAATTAATGATTTTTTAAAGTTACCTGAAATCTGTTGCTTCAATGGGCAGTTTTTTTAACAAAGTTTCAGCTACCTTCCACCTGCAAATGAAAAAAGTTTGGCTATATTTCATTTTATATCACAGTATTTGTGCTAGCCTATGGTAGCGATTTAAAATGTGTTTGACCTGGAATGTACGTTCTCCACTGTAAAACTGTCAGCAAGTTTATTAATAAGTTTATCTTGTAGACTCTCAGAAATACAATGTTCTTCTATAGCCCATGTCAAAAGTGACCCTAAAAACATAAAAAAGTATTTTCATTAAAGCTGTGTTTTTTTTAATGTATTTTAACAAGATGGTTGGGAGCAAGCAAAAGATACAATTGTTTATGAAATGACTTACCCTCAAATTTAGTTTTTACTTTATCTAATGTCTTCTCCACAAGTTGTTCAGAAATGAGTTGTTTGAAATACTTCTTAAACTTGTTTAACAACTTTTCTTCAAAGAATTTTGAACCACACAACAACAATGGCATTTCTGTGGCTTTGGCAATGACTGGTGAGCAGCTATCCAGATGTTTTGATTTCAAAAGCATCAAAACATATTTGATGAAGTGGGATTGGTGTGAAAAGCTGTGTTTAAGGGCAATCTGTGAAGGGTGGCAACAGATTAATAGAAATGTTTAGTGGTTTAAAATAAGGACAACAAAATCCCAATTTTACAAATATGATTACTTTAAATTTCATTTAACACCAAACAAATAAAATTGGAATTTTTTTCTTGTGGAAAATAAATATTGAATTTCGATATTTACAAAAAACTGTACATGATCATGTTTACATGTCACCGTAATCAAATTGTACCAACAAATTAAAAACTTTTTATTTGTACAAATAGCACAGAGATTTGTGTTCACACTTACCTCAAGTAACCTAAACGATAAAGAATTTTCACATTTATCAATGCACCATTCTAACACTGTAGGATTCATGTGCAAAACAGATGTTGGAAATTTAGTGCAAAAATCCACTAGACTGGTTAAGTAAAGCTGGCCAAGGTCACTTTCCACATCAACATTTAGTAAAAGTGAAAACAAGGTAGAAATTTCATTGGAAGCAAGTGGATTAAAAGAGGACCTCTGGACCAATAAATGAACACACCTACATAGGAAAAAGAAAATGATTGGTAAGATAAATGAATAGAGTGTTTTACTGTACAATATAAGAAAACATTGTTAACAGTTTACTTTTTTGTTTATTTGCATGAAATATTTAAGAACTAGATTACCTTTCTGCTACATGAATATTAAATTGGTCTTGATTTTTTTCCTTGTTCAATGAAGTTGCAGATGACATTAGAGTCTAAAAATAGGGAAAGGCCATTGTTTGTTTGCTTAAATAATTTGACTGTGTTTCATAATGAAATTGACTATAAATTCATATTGATGTCATGAACACAGCTGGTCAACTTGTTTTCCATCATGTAAACATGGCCTGATATAAACTTATCAATATGATAAAAACTCTACAGTATAGTTTTCATTTAGTACATGCTAAAATCTTACCTTTTGTAGACAGGCAATAGGCAGCAAAGAAGATATTTTGTCAAATGATTCTACAAGAACCTCATTCAAATCTTTAGATTGTCGGCCAGACATGGATTCACACAAAACATTTGAAAAATGCTCCAAATAATATCCAACATCATCAACAAAGTCCTTATTATCATTATGTAAACAAATTCGCAAAATAATTGCATTCACTTTTGCACTGATTTCAGCAGAAATTTGAGGATTTTTTGCAGAAAAATAAGCTTCCTTCATGACACAGTTGCTTAAAATGGAAGTTGCAATTGCAATAAAGTGATCTCCTTGGCACTTTGTAAGCAAAGTATGAATGAGTTCCATCAGAAAATGGACTACTTTCAAACATGATACATTTGCTTCATTTAATACAATTGTACTTGATTGCAGGACAAGGCTAATGTAATTAAGACTTTGGGCAATTAGAGTTTTTGTTGAGTGAATCTCAAAAGGGTTTAGTGTGAAAGAGTCAGCATTTGTTATGTCGGTAATAGACGGTGCAGAATCCAAGGTGTCTTGAAGTTTTTTAAGTTTGTTTTTGTTTTTTCCTGGTTTAGCTGAAGCCAAGGAATCAAAAACACGGTGAATTTCACCAAACCAACTTGCCAAATTGGCAATATGATTTTCTTCATTTGTTTTAGCTTTAATTTGACTGCCTGGAATTGTCAACTGAAGAAACGTTTCTAACATTGGCAGTTTATTTATTTCTTCCATCTGAAACAAAAATTAGAATAAATAACAGCTGAATAAGCAGAAATAGTATGTTTTTACGTTTTACAGACCTGTTTGCTAAGTCTCTTTAGTACATTTACAAATGTACCGCTTGTATCAGTCATTGTGTGTAGATAATATAATTCAGTTACAACTGATACCAGATATCTAAAAAAACAATTAGAGTATTAAGAAACATAAAGCAGTTTCATAAATGCTCATGCAGCAGAAGAGACTAATTACTGGTAGCACCTTTTAATTTTCTGAAATCATTTTTATAAGCTTACTAACGGTTTTAGAGTCTGTTCTAAGATCAGCTAGTGTCACAGAAATAAAATCACATTACTTATAATTTTAAATATGTGCGGATTTTTATCTAAAACAACTTATTAAATCATTTTGATGAACACAGGTTTAAAAACATTCGAGAAATTATTACAAAGCTCTCTTACATCACCAACAAATGTTACTCATTTGAAGGCTTTCAGCAGAATATACCAACAACAATAAATTAGGATAGGAAAACAAATAGAAAAGTCAAAACACTAAACATGCTGATGTAGGTAACAATATAAATGGTGCTTTTATGAAAATCACACATGTAGTTTTCCTAAACCATTTCACCTGTCCAAAGAATTGCTCTTTTTTGAAACTTTTTCTGAATTGTCTTGCAAGTTTATCCATTCAAATACTGCTGGTATTAGAAGAGAAATGGAATGTTTTGTTCCTTTTTTGCCAACTTTTTGACCTAAACAAAAAGACGAATATTTTACAATTCACATTATGACTGCCAAACTAGAAACAAGCAAACAGGAGTGTGCAATAGCAAGTATCACAGTTATTGATGCCAGGTAACTACAGAATTGAATCAAACTAAATATCAAACATATAGTCTGTGGTTGATTAAAATTGCTGACTATTATATAATAATCAACAAAATAACAACAAAAAAGTTAACAAGGAGAACCAACTTTGCTTGGAAATTGAACAGTTCTAGGTCATACATCCTTCTAAAATGTTACACACAAAATTTCAGAGTAGACCTATCTTTTCTCACAGCTAGTATATGTTTGAAAAAAGTGAGAGAATGTCTAGCAATCAGTTTGCTTCTAGGGCTTCAAGTACAAATTGAAAACAATGATGTAAACAATAGAAAGAAAATATACCAGGCTGATTTTCATCTGCCACTGAACATTCATGAATGTCCATTTTTATTTGTTGGATTTCAATGTCAGGGATATTTTCCCACCATTCCTCAGTTTCACCATTGTCAGTGGATGGCACACCAGTGCTGGATGGGGATGCCTCAGCATGAAAGGCAGTGTTTTTGTCCAAATATCTGCAAAAGCAAAATGCTGTTGATTAGTTGATACCAACCTTAAACCTGTTTGCAGTAAAAAAAATAATTCTGCAAGCACATCAACAAACGCACTGATACCTAATCTGTCAGTAATTATTCGATAATCAACAACTCAACATATTGTCAAGAAACTACTCTGTTTTATTAATTCAACACAGTTTAGTTGCCTTATTTTGTAACGATGAGGTCGCTTGGCTACTGCAGCACATAAGTCATCAAGAAAAGTCAGCAAAAATTCTGTCTCTGTTGGATCATTTGCAGTGAAAACATTTTTTATCCAAACTAAAAGACAATCAAAATCCTCTGAATGGGCAACAATGTCATTAATGATGCAAACCTGCAAAACAAACAGTGTTGCAAACAAATTGAAACACAATAAAACGTCCACATTTTTTTTAGGTAAAACTCACTTTTTTGAACAAATCCAAAACCTTCGTAAGAACTGTATAGCTGGAATCTAAAGTATGTGATTTATAAAGATCTGAAATTATCTTTGTAAGCTGGTAGAAAGATGTTTGCTTGCTCTCACCCTATTAAAAATATAATATGACAAATGACATTCCAATCCAACAACTTTGAGTGATAAAAACTCTTTTCACCTCCAAACTTATTTAGAATTTTATGTTTAGTAACACTGCAAACAAAAAATTTAAATATTTTCCGACCTTTCTAAACCACTTGTATTTGTGTGGTGCATGAGATATGATCTCTATTGCATACAACACTACATTGTCACTGGGTGTCACTATTGAGAAGCCGATTCCATGTAAAAGTCGACTGAAGTCATACTGGCATTGTCTGAATACTTCTGGAAGGTTCTAAATAAAATTGAAACTAACTTACATAGGAATGTGACAAAGTTACAGGGGATTTTTTATGTTCAACTTTATTAGCTTTATTTATAAGTTAGGAAATGTTTATTCAGGTTAAAACCAGTTAGCTATCTGATAAAGATACTTATGAAAGCGTCTTCAGTGTCTAAAAAGGCAACACAGAGGGGGATTAAAATTAGACAAGACCAATGGTAACAGAATAGGAAATGAATCCCAGATTCCCAGAATCACTTTGTTAAGATTTATTATTTTGATTTGCCTCACTATAACTATTTACAAACCCATTCTGGAATCGAAATAAAAACAAAAAATGAAGTTGAAAAACAGATTTGTGATGTTGTGAGATAGCTGTTATTTTACAAAAAAAATTTGTTCAAGTAATAATATATTAAAGTAATACAAAAATTTAAGTAATACAGGAATACCATCAAATTGGAAATTTAACTTACTTGTTGATAGAGAGATAATACAAGTAGAAGTTGTTCTTGCACAGCTTTACAGTTTGTATCCTTGGATGATTCAATCGATGACCAAATTCCAATGACAGATCCTATGTCAGGCAAAACCTTCAAGCATACAGAATTTTAACAATTTATCAAATCAAAATCATCACAAAGTTTAAAAACACAATCTGCATAGTAATTGAAAGCGTAAATCAGGAAATTAGTCATTAAATATCAGTAAAAATCTTACACACAACTATTAATTGTGCTCGTTTATTGTGTCTAACTGTTGATGTTATTCAGGATTCTTAAATTTCTACTTAAGTCGCGACCATGCTAAATTTTCTGCTTTCAGCAGACAAATCTAATTGTTTTATTAATATTCTTTTCATTTTAAATACAAAAAAACAATACCTTGCTTGTTTCATTGCACAAAACATTTTTAAGCAGTTGTCTTTCTTGTTGAGAAAAGTTGCTTTTTGTCCAGTTTCTTTCATTTTCAATAAACTTTATTGTTGTTTTAAGTTGGTTCAGCGCCATGATCAGTATCTTGCAACCTTGTAACTGAACTTCAGTATTTGCATGCTGCAAAAGATACACAATCAAGGTTTGGTGAAGGATTTAGTATTTTGGCCAAAAGAATTTGATTTTTTGACAGTTTGTTTATGTTTTTATGCAAATAAAAGCATTATGTAATTAACTGGTTTGTTTTAATAAACAAATACCTATAGTTGGAATTTATGATACATATGCAATTAACCATATTATGCAATTGACCAATGTTAATTTAAATGGATTTATTTCTATACATATGTTTATTGTTTCTTAAAGTAAATGTTTGACTCTTTTAAAGGGTATTGCAATTAAAAATACCATGCTAGAAAACAACTTTAGGATAGTCTGAAAAATCTAAAAGCACTTACACAACAATTATCTAGCATTTTTCGAATGAGGCAAAATTCAAGAAACTCAATTTTTTTAAGACAACAAAATTTTTTTAATTTGTTTTGAATTACCTCTTGTACCAAATACTAATAAGTGAGCATTACCTTTAGAGCAGCTTTCATATTACTTCGCTTAAATGCTGAAGGCACAATTCCAGAAATAGCCATGGAAACAAGTTTGCTATGGTCACACTTTGGTAACTGGCAAGTTTTTGCAGCATCAGTGACTGCAGGTGGCACAGAGGGTTGTAATACATATATATCCATTACCAGGTCGCAGTTTTGAAACCATCTGGTATTGAACAAAATCATGTCAAAAATTGTTAAACAATACTCACATGATGCATTCTGTGCACAAAACGGTAATAAAACAATCGCTCAGGTGTTAAACAAAGTGGTTTAAACAAGTGGTGCATCAAACCCGCCTAAAAAGGTTAGGGCAAAACTAAATATGAGGCAGAATTAATTTTGCCAAATCAGGCCAAACCTAAAATCACTGTTTCAATGGATGTTTTCAACCGAACCTTGTGTTGTTGATGCAAGTGAACTCAATTATGACAAACCAAAATTACTTTCACAATGCAGAAGCTTTACTAAACTTGTAACAATTTGCAGACAATGTGGCTCGCATTTTATAGATACAGTACAACAATTAGTTAATTTATGATGTTTCATATTAGCAAAAATAAAAGTGCAGATACTAAATCAAAAAGTTTGGTTTCGGCTGAATTTTCAAAATAGTTCGGGCTGAAACTGAAACATCAGAAAACAGCCTTTTTGCCCAACATGTTTCGGCCAACAGAAACTTCGGTGCATCACCAGTTTAAGCTACTTAAATGCATTAACAATACTTCAATTGCTCATGTGTCAAAATAACTGGTTGTTAAATAACAATAATTTTGAGACTTCATATGGCCGTAACAACAACTTTACCGATACAGTACTCACTTCTCAGAGGGTCTTGGGTCAAATGATAAGTTACATGTCAATAGATAACTGGTCAGCAAATCAGGACATGCTTTGAGAATCTCAACCACAAGTTTGTGGGCAAATTTATTGCTTGAAGCACCTTTCAAATCAATCAAAAACTTCAACAGTACATGATTTTGTGACCTAAAATATATTTTATAAGTTTGTGATCAAAAATACACAATGCAAATAGTTTTGGAATAGCATGCATAGATAAACACAGTTATTTTCATTTGCACAATCCATTTAATTGCATAGAAATCGTTAATTGCAAATGCAGCTATTTGGTAAAAAAAATCCAGTTGAGATTATAACATGAGAGTTAATTACATAAAAACGCTGAAAAAAGTGGTTAAGCAAATAAATAGATTTTTCGGTTTCATGAAAAGTTTAAATCTTATATTCTGTTTGAATAAAATTTACTAACCTGACTGAAGTCCCATATTGTTTATCTCTGAAGTTGATGCCATATTTGAAAGGACAGCAAGAGTGATACAAAAAATCATAAGCAAGTTGGTGAATTTTTTCAATGCCAGCTGTTTTGCATGTGTCTGCTGACTAATACACAAAAAGCATTTGATACAATTTATGTACAATTAAATTTGGGGGGTTCATAGTATCAAGAAGCCCTAAATATCAGTGACGGAAATTGGAGTCTGATTCCAATAGATTGATGTTATATGCTGGGTTAAGCAAAGTGTCTCTGCAGTAATCAATCAAAAGCTGTCCAAACTAGATTGACCAAATAAAAATACTTAATCGAACTTAACAAAAGAATATTCTGTTTGGTTTGTGTGAATCTTTTTTGTGCTTATGTCTTAGTTGTACAAAACAGTCAGACAAACATATTTATTTCATCCTAACTAAGTTTTAATTGGTGTTGATTTATAGTTTTATGGAGATACCAAACATTGTAAATGTTCCAAACTAGCGCCAAATCCAAAAAGTTTAAATGGAATGGGTCCAACATTTCAAAGTTGGGAAATGTTAATAGGTTAGATTTAGAATTAATTCAGTAATCAGAAGAGTATTTTTAAAATTACCTTTTCTTGGTCTTTTTCTTCATCTTCATCATCAAGATCGATATCATAGTTTCCATCCCATGAAAATAGCTCAGCAACACTCAGTAGGACATCATGAGCTGCCAACAGTTTAATCTTGTTGGTTTTAGGAATCTTGAGGTTTTTTATAACCTTGTCGAGTAGACCAGACAAAAATATATGAATCACAGAGGCAGGATCTTTTGGCAAACCACGAAAAACAGCATCCACAAAACCTGAAACAGTCTTATTGCTGTTATGTGCAAAATGGAAAGCTATCAAAATGTAAAAAAACATTGTCTTTTTGGTATGCCAGCAGTAATCTTGAGTTTGGTTATTGCTCATAACATGACCATTGTAACAAATGACATTTTTCGGTTCATTTTGTCTAGCTTTTACATTACATGCAGCAGAGTTCACATTGTGTTATAGTGATGGGGTGATACAAGATTTTAAAATGAGTACTGATACCGAATACAAGTACCACATATACATACCTTTAAAATTAATACTGATTACGGAGTACTGAGTACTTAAATATGTAGAAGCATATAGACAAAAAGTGATCTCCACACAATAGTGAAAAAATTAAATGTATCCTGGCAAAACTTTTTCCCGATTTGTGCTGACGAAGCAAACATTGGCAAAAAGTTGCCCATATTCTTATGGTGTAAACCAACCTTCGGTATTGAACATTGGTATCGAAAACTGAGGGAAAATATTTCGATACCGACTACGAGTATCGATACCGAGTAATGGGTACTCGTCCCATAACTATTATGTTAGTTAAAATGAACACACCTCTCGCTTCCAAAACTTGCTTTAAAGTTTCAACATCATCACTCATGAAGAATGATAACACAAATCTGACAAAGCACAACCGAACATTTGTAGATGCTCCTTGCTTTTCATGCTTAGGTGCTAAATAGTAAAGAAAATAGTGGTTGTATTCAAACCGCCCCAAACATTTTCCATTCTAGTTTTCCTTACCAGGTTGATACTTCGCCAGTGCTGTCATAACTTTTCCACCTAAATCCAAACTTGTGACAACATCATTAGCACATTCACTGCCCTAAAATTAAATAATTTCGTAGTTAATGCTGGTTTGCCATAAAATTTAAAAACAAACATTTTGTGAGACTGATTAATGATTTAAAGGCAAAACATTGGGAAAAGGAAATTATGATGACAAATTTAAACTAAGAGAATGGAAGACATACATATATACATGTAGCCTAATCAACAACAAAATTCTAGATTTGCAGACAATTCGAGTTGATCACATATGTAATGTGAATAAATAGAAAATGCAACTAAAATCCTCTACATGGGTGAACACCAGGGGCGTATCCAGGAATTTTTAAAGGGAGGGGTCCAACAATTTTTTGTGGGGAAATCCCTAATGATGTCATTATGACGCCACACGTCGTTGAAACGACACGTTGTGCGGCAAAGCACTTTTTCCAAAATTGGCGGTTTCTCTACCCATCTAATTGACAGGAAGAACAGGTAGTTTTAGTGAAAGCTTTGTAGTTTTCTGATTTCGCCGCTGCTATCTAGCTTACTCCAAACTGCAGCTGCAAAATAAGCGTGACTGTCAGGTAATCAAAATCGTTGCTTAAAAAAACAGGGTCCAATTTCTAAAGAACTAAATGTCTTTCTGAAGCGGTAATCCTACTGTTAAGTCGATTTACATCGATCTAATGTTTTTGACAAACTATTACATGTTTGGCGGATCAAAGCAACACGACATTACACGTTTTTAACACTTTTACATTGTTCAAATGCAAAAACAGTTTGATATGTTGCACTTAGTGCAGTTACCAAAACTGCTACCAGCGTCCTAGCCGGAACGTAACTTTCCGATTGTTAGCGCATAAACCTCCTTATTAAACCCTTGTTATGTCACAATTGGCGATTAGATAACAAGCGAATACAAGAGATTGAAGGCTCGCGTCATTGAAATAACGACTCCCTGTTATCACGCAGTGGTAAACGGAACGATTTTGGCCTATTTAATTTACGCACAACTTTTTGAGGGGGGGGGGGTCCGGACCCCCAAGCCCCCTCCCCCCTTGGATACGCCACTGGTGAACACATAATAATATACCTGCATAACCATAGATGTCAACATTCGCAATGTAGGAACAATAACCTTTGCTGGATTTCTTAAGCTCAAAGCCCCATAGAGTTCACGCAGGTGTGCCTAAAAAGTTAAATCTCAGTAAATCAAATGACCGTACACTGAACCAATGCAAAGTGATAAACGTGAAAAAGTTTTATCACAAAAAATGTAAATATATACCTGTAAAATTCGCCTGCACATTGAAACTCCCACTGATGCATATGTCTCTGCTAAGTTTCCTCCAGTTCGTAACAGTATTGTAAAAAATGTTTCAAAGACAAGACATACCTAAAAATAAAATAAAAACAAATATATAAAAATAAAAAAACTTCCCAATTACATGACAATTCTGCCACTTTCGATACCGCTGTGCAACTTGCGACTAATTAAGCTGCATTTAATGGTTAGATACAGTTAAATTTTACTGCAGCTATTGTATATATAGTGTAGCCAGATTACGACATTGCAGTTTATTAGGAATAAAAGGCTAAAAAGTCTTACCAAATCTGTTTAATACCAAAACTGGGCATCAAGCATTAATTTAGTTGACTTAAGTTTCACATTGACATAAATATTATTGACAATTATCTTAATTTTGATCAATCTAGGCAAGTGCTGTAAACCTTAAACATATCATTAGGCTATGTTTTTTAGCATATAATGGTAAGTAACTGTATGTCTATAATATTCTTAATTTGAGTGACAAAAAGATTATTACATTCATTGAAGATGTTTTCCCTTTTTCAATGCACTTGAATATCTCAGAGCATTCTGGTGATACAGAGATATATGCTTTGACAACATCATGAGTGATGATAGAATCTCGGAACAGTCTGCTTGCTTGACAAAAACGTTGTAAGCCTAAAAAACAGTTTCCATGGAATCAATTAAATAGTTGCTTCCCAGTAGTTTAAATACTGAACTTATTAGAGGACACTGTATTGCGTAAAACTGTAAACTGACAAACGCAGCATTAAAAAACATTATCACAAACTAGGTGAACATTTAAAAGTGCAAATACAAAGATATACATTTTTAATGCAGTAGCAAAAACATAAATAAACACATGTCCATAAACATACTAAATACTTTAATTAGACATGACACCGAGCAGTAATAGCATCTTTTAATTACCTTTCACATAAAGTACAGGATCTTGAAGCAACTGAATAAATTCAATGGAAGTAAAGATTTCCTTTTCTTTACCAGGTCTTTCAGAGTTGGCAGCTTTCCCAGATTTTTGACGTTTGCTGTCTATTTCATTTCCAGATTTCTTTTTTCTTTTACCCATGTTTTTGTTTTGAAAGCGGAGAAAAAGGTTCTCTGGTAACTTTACTTGTCAGCGCAATGTGTTTTCGTAGGACTGCAAGCATAAATAAGATTTGATGTTGCGGAGCAGCACGCACATGGCAAATCGACTATTCCAGGTTGCTAGAGTAAAACAAATACAAAACAAGGCAAACAAAAAAACTAAATCTTGATACCTTTGCTCAAGGTTAGCTTAAAATACATTTCTTTAATCACAGATATTCACTTTTGATCAAATATTATTAAATTGTTACCTAAAGATAAAAAGTGAGAGAGGTAATTAGGACTACGCTGTTAAGGATCAAGCTCGTTGAGATTACAGGGGAATTCCCAATTTGATTATTTGTTGTAAACTTCTATGATCCTGATCTAGAAACACTATTCCGTTTTTGATAAAATTTTAGAAAGTCAAACATCTTGTCATGTGAGTTCAGGTTCGGTTTGGTTTCACGCGGGCCGCACGTTGTCCCCCCTGTTCTAAACTCTACAAAGTTTTCAACACAAAAATAATACAGGCTGCTTTACTGTTTGTTTTTTTCATAATCAAATTTCATAATAAACTTTAGGTGCGATGCCAAACAGAGTATAGGGTTTCTCAGGTTCGAGTTTTCAAATAAATGTAATTCAGGCTATAGTTCGGGTGTGGCTTGATCCAACCGGTACACGGGTTCGAAATCAATACCGGTTCGACTCTCTGGTAAAATCGAAAAAAATAATAATGATAAAATGTTTCTAAAGAACTACGTTTTTTTATAAACAACTGAAACGTGATATCAGACAACGGCTTAAAAACACATGAGTTTTGTGTCAACAATTAACCATTACCGCATTTTATTCATTAGATTAGAAGTCTACTGCAAAAGTTTGTAGATTTTGGGACTATTTTCTTACTGCAGACAGTGCACACTGTTTCGACCTATAAGGTCTCATCAGTGCAGCTGGTGATGAGAGATCGGCCACATTGGCTAGTGTAGCCATTCAACGGCACTCCAGTTTGTTGGGAGCACAGGGTACAACCCCATGCATCACCTAGTCTGTGCGATGCCACAACTGGACATACAGCACAGATGAAACTGGCTCACAATGGCCAAGCAACTGCTTGGGAACCACAGTGAAGTCGGCTCAGTGTCACAGTATCAATGTAAACGCTAGCCAATGCGGCCGATCTCTCGTCACCAGCTGCACTGATGAGACCTTATAGGTCGAAACAGTGTGCACTGTCTGCAGCTTATCATTTATTGGCTCTACGCTTTTACATATTTTCTTACTGTTTGTTAATTATTTTTGTTGGCACTACGATTTATTAAAATTTAGATAATTTGTTTCATACAACCATTAAACCTTTCTAAACAGACATTGCAAGTAAATTGGCTAAAATCTTTTATGCAAAGCAACAACAAATTTCAATCCGTTTTTGAGCTTGGCATCTTATTTTTGGTGAGTTTTTAAATTGTTGTTGAAATATCAACCCTAACTACAAAAATTATTTAGTGTGTGACATATGCGTTTTGGTACAAAAGAAAAGCTTATGTTGTACATCTTTGGCATCCGAAGAAAGGAAAGCAATGAATTCTAGCCCGACGAAGTAAATGTTTGCTTTGCTATCGTACAGGAAATGTAAAACGTATACACACTAAAAAGATACTGTGAGTTATCATAAAAAGTAAAGCACAAGAGATTTCGAATGAGCGGCGCATCAAACAACAATTGTTTACAACACAAGGACCTCTCTGTTAGTGTTTCAAACGGTTTGATTTATTCAATGTTTGATGTTGCGGTTATAATGTTCATAACGTTTCCTGGATTCGATCTTACCGGCCGTTGCTACGCAGTGGTTCACTTCTTGCTTGAGGTGTTAGTGAGTTTTTTGGCCAATCCTGTATTATTTGTTAGTTTAGTTTATTCGTAACTACTATATTAAAAGCTAAAGCAAAATAGAAAAAGCAAATCTGTCCATGAAGGTATAAAGTTAATTAGTCAAAGGTTCCAAACTACAGCATTTTTTTGTAACATGTGGCAGGGGGATATTGAGGACTTGCCAAAAACTTTATTGATGTTTTTTAAGTTTATTCGTTCATTGATATTGAGATTTTAATCTTTGGAGTAAATCAACTTTTTTCCTGTGAAACATATGGTTTTAGAAAATTCGAACACAACGATAAACAACAAAAATCACAGTCACTTTTTTACTTACAGTTGAACATTAGGTTTGTCCGCGATGCGCTTAACCAGTATTTGGCTGTGTGTTGCACTGTTTGTTTCACTTAAAGGTAAGTGCTCATTGATCTACAACAAAACTTTGCATTCAAGATTCGATTTGAACCAATGGTTTCAAATATGTTTTCACAACAGAAATAACAGCTCCAGCCGAAAGTGCAACCGGGTCTGCAACTACAGTCGAAGATACAGCAATCCCTACAACTTCAGCTGAAGAACCAACATGGTCTACAATCACAGCCGAAACTACAACAACACCTGCATCTACAACCGAAGGTACGGCACTGCCTACAACTACATCCGAAGGTACAATATAAACCCTACAACTATACAGCCGAAAGTACAATAAACCCTACAACTTCAGCGGAAGGTACAACAAACCCTACAACTGCCGACGAAGGTGAAACAGGGCTCACAACTACATCCGAAACTACAACCCTGCCTACAACTACATCTGATGCAGCAACAATCCCTACAATTACTGCTAAAGGTACAACTGGGCCTGCATCTATAGCCGAAGGTACAACAGGGCCTACACCAACAGTCGAAGGTACAACAGGGTCTACAACTACAGTTGAAGGTACAACACGGCCTGAAACTACCGCCGAAGGTACAACAGGGCTCACAACTACAGCTGAAGGCACAACATACCCTACAACTACTGCCGAAGGTACAACAGGACCTACAACTACAGCTGACGGAGCAACAGGATCTACAACGGCAATACCTGTAGATACAACCAGGTCTACCACTACAGCTGAAGGTGCGGTTGGGTCTACAACAGCAACTACAAAAACAAACGACCAAAATGTAAACTCCCTTACTTCTGCAGGTAACAACACAACCATAACAATTAACCGGTTTGTATTAAATAACTATAAGAGTTTGTTTCAGACATCGCACTAATATGCATATTTGTACCTTTGGGAGCAGCAGTTATAGGATTTATCATCTACAAGGGAGTAAATTGTTACAGAAGGTAAAGTTTGTTTGTTTAGGCTATGTGGTGTTGTTGTATCCAATGTCCGAAAACAAGTATTTGACTTGAACAAAACTTTTGCTTCTCTGTGTGCAGCTTATCATGATTAAGCTCAATTTTTGTGCTTTGTAGGCATCACGTTAAACAAAAAATGAAAGACATGGAATCTAGCGGACGTATTCCTAAAGTGTTTGCTGTCGGAGGAGGTCGCGAGAGTGACACAAATGTGGACACATTCGAAATACGATTTGGAAATACAGATGAAACTGAAAAGGTAAATACAGACGTAATATCAGATATTTTTGTAGATTGTCCAGTGCTTGCATTATACCTCAAGACAGTGCATTACAAACAAGAAATTGTTGTTTTTATTTTTTAACTGTTGAGGCCAAAAAACAAACACGCAATTTTGGATGGTTACGTTATTTTGCGAAAAAACTAAACGCTTGTATGTAGCCTACCAAAACGGGTACCCAACCGGGGAGGAATTCCTAATTTCATGCGTAAAGCTTGAGGGGAGGAATTTACTTAAAGTTGTAAGTGGTTTGTAAATAGACAATTCAGTTTTGGGAATATAACCTAGTAAGTTGGAAAAAAACAATTTGAAATGATCTTTGTATGCTTTACCATATACTATGTAGTCTATTGGGAAAGTATAAAATTGTTTGGAATTGTTAAGGGAGAAATTTGTCAACAAAGGTTGGGAACCACTGACCTAGACGTTGGAAGTTTTACAGTTACCTATTTTTTACCCAGTTCTAAATGCAAAAAAGATTGGAAAATTGACATGCTAAATTGTGCTATAGGGTACAAACGCTCCGATCGGAAAAGACACAGACAGCATGAACAACCAAGCACCCCCAACTATGTCAAACTCACTTCCACTCACCAGCTTTATGAAACCAAGCGACGTGCGCTATCAAGTTATGTAACTAAATTCTTGGAATTGGAAATTTGTTGTTTTATTGTTTGCAGTTAGCCGATAAAACTTTCATGTATACATAACCATTGCGCAACTGTACTCGCTTTTTGTATTTGTTATGCATTAGATACTTACATATTGTGCTCGTAATAGACAAAATCAGGCACGATTAATTTGAAATCTGTTTTGGGGCCATAGAGGGATATCAGTTGACGGTCCACTGATACGCTTTGCTAAGCTTGAAACAAGGTTGCTTTTTGAACTGCTAAAGCGCTCTTTGGCAATGTGCCATACCCTTTATTAATCGTTACTTGTATTTTCGGAACCTAGTTTATAAATCTTTGTTATATTAAATGCTGTTTTATTTTGCTTATTCTTGTATGCATTTTGCAATTTATATCTTGCGATTTGCACCTATTTACGCTTTCGTTCAACTTGCACTTTCTTAAAATCATATATTACTTTTGTGTAAGACATCTTTATGTTGGTGTCTCTTTTGTCGGAAATTTCGCAAACATATGTATCTTCTTTACTGCCATTCTGAACAAGAAAAATGGTGTTTCATAGCGGTTTGTAGGTTTTTACAGATCGTTTCCAAAAACCGTAATATATGGTGTACGAATTCGTCGTCAGATACCTTAATTCGTAAATTGTTCGTAGTCAGTCATTGCAGTTTTGAGACCGAAAGTTTTGTTTTGTGTAGTTTTTACGCAATACAGGTGTTAGTTTAATATGTCTTAAACTTTTTAACTTTTCAATTGTGGTCCAATATGTCGAAATAGCCACAAGCAAAAAAATGAAAATAAATTTGTCGTACCGGAACTGGATAAATTAGGCCCTGTTTTTCCACCTTAGTCAATCATTAGCAAATCACGTGGTCGTTCTCGTTTGCCAGTTTTACGATGTTTGAACAACCTAACTGAGGCCCATGTATCGAAAATTGATCACGAGCTTTCCACTCTGTAAGTCACCAGTTTCAAACGTTTTATGACGCAACAATGGTTCTGTCTAGCAGCTAGACTCTACCTGTGGTTTGCTGTACATCAGTACAGGTTAAGCTGTAAACAAAAAATAAGCACAATTTTAAGCAGTGTAAGTAGTAACAAAATGAAGCTATAACTTATGTGGTTATTTAATCATAAACATTACTGCCAAGGTAGTGGTGTATATAGAATACATCGTGTAGACGTTTCGACAATCTCTGTTGTCAACACGATGTATTGTATATACACCACTACCTTGGCAGTAATGTTTATGATTAAACTACTTTTCAAGTCCGTGCATAGTGTTCCTAAGTATGTGGTTATTGTTTTAACACGTTCGATAATGAAGTGTTTATGGTAGCTATAGGTTTCCTATATGATAGCTGATGTATTGGTTAGTGTGTAGCACGTTAAATTTTTCATTGTATACTGCTCAATTATAGGCCACCTACAAAAGTATTTTAGCCTGGGGTGGGACTCAATTTTTTTGTCAGCCACTTCTATCACAAATATCATATTTTTCGGCCGGTTCTGTTACAAAAATTCCATTAACAGTAACCAGTAGTGCTAACCTGTTCGCTGATCTCATAAAATTTTGTGAGAAGGTTCTATAGAACTGGTGCGAACCGGCTGAATTCCATCACTTATTTAAGCTATAACATCACACGCATGCGTCATGAACGATAGTTTGGTTGTTTTGCGTTTCTTTTATAGTGTAATCTTTAAATTATTAGCAAAACAAAATTTTAGATCTTGTTTTGGTAGGTTCTTGCTTTTACTTTGTAGTAGATAAAGTATTTGAAAAGGCAATATGAGCACGGAAATGCCTCAATCTGCAGCAACTCCTGGCCAAACTCACCCACCACCCTATTCAAATCCAGGAACACAGGTATATAAACTACTGCGTAAAAAAATCTTTAAAAATAACTTGCAAACAGTAGCTCTTATAATTTCATTTTTCTGGCAACCTGCCAATAGCTCATGTTTAGACTAACATTTTTTCAGTAAAGTTTATTATAGTTAGCATTTTTATGTTCTGCAGGTATATACGTATCCTCCACCCAACGTTACTAATGTTGTGGTGCAACCGGCCCAACAAGTTCCCCAGAAAGGCGCTTTCGATGTGTTGAAGGATTATGTACCAGAAATGCCCATGTGCCTTGCAGTGACGCTCTGTGTTTTAAACACTATGTCACCTGGATTAGGTAACCCTTGATAAGAAAGGTCTTACACTTTAGTAAACAGAGTTGTACTGGGCGTTGGCCATTTTTCAGCTATCTCAGTAGTTTCACAAAGTTTTAAGTCATGCAGTTACTTCCGTCTTTTGTACTCGTCGTTGTTTTAGTACTGTCACTCGCAAAAACAATTACCAACTGCACTGATTGTTAACGAATACCATAGTTCAGTGCCAACATTATATGCGCATAGAGAAAAATTGTACCTTTGTTTTTGATAACTCGGTTGGATTTTGTTTACGTTTTGTTGCAAAAAAATCCTATAGCTTTTCTCGTGGAAAAAATGTTTATTAATAGTTTATCGGTTCTTGTCTAGGTACATTTATTTCTGCGTTTTGCTGCTGTTGTTGTTCTACTTCTGATGCTCAGCGTGGACGATGTGAACGGTTTTGTACAAACATTTGCGTCGCCTGGCTTCAAATATTCACAGTATGGATGTTTCTGCTTGGATGGGTTTGGAGCATTTGGTGGGGCATAATTTTCATTGCAAAATCAGGTAAGTTTCACTTCACTTATGCCTTTTGTCGTAATAATGTCCTACTCGCTACTAGCAATAGGCCTATACTAAATTAAAATGTACCGACCTGGTTCTGGCAAGATTTCATCTGCTATTAACTAGTGTTTTTGTAAGTTTGATCCGTATACACAAATGTGATAAATCTTTTCTATTGTATTTTAGGCAACAAACATGCAAGTAATTCTCCCTTGCCCCACACTGTTGCACCCCAACATATACCTCAAGTTTCAGTGCACCCACAGCATTCTATGCCCTCGGCATCCAATCAGGGGGTACCACAAAGCGGAGCTTACGACAACCAGGATTATAAGCAATAGGTTGTTAAAACATGACAACTTTGATGAACTTTATTTGTTTTTATATTTGTTTCTGTGGTTACATCCTTTCTGTTTTATTTAAAGTTGTATTAAACTTTTGTGTGTTTTGTATGTTATAAACACATTTGAATTACTATTGCAAATATATGCTAATTTCGTGTTGCAAATATAATTTGGGCAATGTGTTGTTTTAGATGTACTTCTGTTTTGAATAAACTGCAGATGAAACAGTAACACGTGTATGCGAAGTCTGGAAGATGTAAAAATCTTAAATAAGTCCAACGAATCACGATTATGGCCACTTGTGTGCCTCGCCATAATAACTTTGTCAGATTACATTTTCACACATTTCCAAAATTGCACTTTGTAAGTTTATGTTACGTTTTATGGTTTTAGAGTATCAAGGTTAAATTCTTGGCAGGTACGGTTAAGCTATGGCCTACTATAGCTTAACCAGGGATCGGCGTCCTTTGAGGCGACGCGTGCCAATTCACTTGTTATTTCCACATGTTAATGACCTCGCGTGCCAACGTTTTTCTAAATAATACTCATTCGTGCTAGCAGATATAATTAAAAAAGGAAAGCAGAGTGTTTTGTATATGTAACGCTGAATTTTAAGACAGTGGCATGATAAAAACTGAAAACAAGCAGTGTAACAGGTTAAATTGTCACTTCAATAAAACACGCAAATATGAAAAACCACCTCGCGTGACAAACTTGACACGCGTGCCAGGGGTTACCGACCCCTGGCCTACTCTATAAAAGCAGTCAGAGGATTTTTGTTGAACTGAGCACGCCAGACCCTATTTGAGGAAAGAGCAAATCTTACACAAATTAAGAACGCTTGCCGAATTGTACATACGTATTTTGATCGAAAGGTGACCAATCCTAAAACACGCGCAATTATCCACTATTCGGTACCAAAACTATAAGACAAAGAAAGCAAATATCGCTTAACAATCGAATTACAATAGTCCCTTAAACTTAACAATGGAATAAAGGAACGTTTGTATTGTTTTTTGGATTGTTTCGCAGTTGTTCAATCGTGTAAATTGCGGTCTAGTAATCGCTAGTTAAACATTACCATGTCACATGCCCAGTAAACTACTTCCGTAATGTTTATAGTTTTGCGCAAGGTACTGATCACGAGGGATAATAAATTCTAGCACAACTTGTGCAAAAGTTCAAGGCAGACACTATGTCTTTGCTAGATTTTTTCGAGATGAAAGGGTGAGGTGTTAAGACTGGACTTGGCAATGCAAAACTGGGACTTCAGAACTTTAAGAAAAGCAACTTTGGCAACAGAAGGCGGCACTATTTGGCTTTGCAAAAATGTAAAATATCGAAGTTAATGCAATGAAGCAATGATAAAGCAACATACCCGATATAATGTAACTAGTATAATCTGGGAGACTAACCAGCACTGCGTGAACTGAATCTAACATGTTATAGTTAGCCAAATTAAAGCATGTGATCTTTCATTAAACTTGTCTAAATGTGGTAATATCCAGGTATAGTTGCAATAGGAAAAAAGAATGTGGTGTACCGTGTATGACTTGTATATAATTGCGTTACAGTTTAAATGCTAAAACTGCGTAAAAAGGGATACTAAAAACGCGTTTATAAATGACAGTAAATCCAACAAAATTTTGTAGTCAATCATTTGTGTTCATTTATAGTTTGTTGATCTATATATGTTAGTTTCATTATTTCTAAAATGATGCCTGACGAAATGCAGGAAACTGCTCCAGTTACTAATGACACTGCTCCACCATCATATGTCAACCAAGCAGAAACCCAGGTAAGACAAATATGTAGCGTATTGGAAAGATCTAAAAAGGTTAATAATACTTTTAGGTCAATTAACACACGCTAGGTCGCAACAAAAACCGCATACTTTTTAAACTGTATTTGTTTTAGATAATACAATTACACGTTGAGTTTTTATTTAAAGCGTTGTTGTTTTATTTCATCAGGTATATTCAATTCCTCCGCCGCCAACGCATATAACCAACGTCGTAGTGCAGCAATCACCACCACATACAGCTGGAAGGAACCCGCTGGATATAGCAAAGGATTATATACCAGCAATGCCGATGTGCTTGGCTGTAACCCTGTGTGCTTTAAACACCACTTCTCCTGGATTAGGCAAGTCATTTTAATTTACACAAAAACAAAAATACTAACCACAGATAATTAGGTAAATTCGAATTATACCCGAAAATTGTTGGGTAAATCAATAGGGTAAAACTATATTTAGCCCAACCAATTTTGGGTTTAAACTACCCAAAACAAATTTGGGTTTCCCCACCAATATACCCAACGTTTTTGGAGTATTTTTACCCAAATTGGTTTACAGTGTTGAGTAGAAATATTGTTACACTTTTTATCGAGTGAATTGTTTGCTTAAAATTGAAAGGCTTCCGAAGAAAGGAGCTGAAAAAAAGTTTATCATTTTCTTCTGTTTAATTCAAACACTAAATTGCTTTGAACAGCTGATTTCTAGTTAAAACACCGGACATTAGGCAACTTTGCTCTAAAATTTCAAAATACAAAACTTTATCAGCTGCTTATTGAAATTGAAATTCTTGTCTTGTTGATAGGTACGTTTGTTTCTGCTTTCTGTTGCTGTTGTTGTTCAACCTCCGATTCTCAACGCGGAAGATACGAAAGATTTTGCATCAACATTTGTATCGCCTGGCTTCAAGTAACTTCGGCCTTTCTGCTTTTCTTCGGATGGGCCTGGAGCATTTGGTGGGGCGTAATTTTCATCGAAAAATCAGGTAATTTTTTGTAGAATGCAAGGATAACCAGCGGAAAGGTAAACATATACTGTCGTGTGTCTTTTGTCCCAAGACATCTAACCTTTCGTGTGATTTGAAAAATGCAACATACATGTTTTAAGTCTAAATATGGAAAACAGGTTTCCAACGAAGCAGAATCAGTCAATTATTATTATTATTATTATTATTATTATATATTATACTTAAGAATATATATTTCGCCTATTGGCATTATTCTTTCACAATGGTCCTTATATTTACCTCGAGGTCTCGCTGATATTTTAGCAAAAAGATTAACCTCGTTTTAGCAAATAATATTTTTCCATTTTCACATCACTATGTAGCATTTTAGCTAGTTTTACCATATTACGCTTTGCATTGATGCAAAGTCAGTTTGTGACATCACAAACAAAACAAACAAAATTCAGATTGTTTGCGATATTCAACCGTTGCAGCTGTGTTAGTTGTTATGTAACAAAGGGCATCCTTTATGTCCATCTTTCTAGCACCACCTTTCGTCAAAGAAAATTTCAGCTCTTGACAGCCCTCGCGAAATTGCTTTAAGGCCCTTATTGGACCGCGGACCCCAGTTTGAGAACCGCTGTGTTGGAGGCACAACTTTAAACTGCCTTCGTTTTATTTTTATTCTAGCATTACGAAAACAAAACCAGGAGCAGCAGCCACTTTTGCTGAGTACCACCAATCATCAATGTTCACAGCTACCCCAGGCTCCCATGTACCAATATAACAGCACAACGGCTCGACCTTACATAGAAATTCGGCCTGATGAAGCGTATGGCAACAAAAACGCCACTCTTTAATTCTTCAAATATCTGTACACCTTTTATTTTATGCCTGTATTGGTTTGGTTTTCGCTTTGCTTTTTTGTTGTATTTATATGTTTATATACGTTCCAACATTGATACAATTCTAAGTTGTTTGTTTGTTTGTTTGTTTGTTTGTTTGAACCAGTAGCAGACCATAAAGGCAGACAGTGAGATGTTGTTAAAATTAGCACGAAAGTTTTTTTTTTCGGAGGCAGAAAAAGTCACCGTTAATAAAAATGCAAGTGCAGCTTTTTTTCCAATCTCACGACATTGTGACTGCCATTTATAATTTTCTAGGCTGTTAAACATAAAAACATAAAAATCTTCATGTTACTACCTTTCTTGCTATAGTCTCAATAAACATCGTACAATAATGCGTAATGGAAATTGTAACTTAGAAAAAATTTAAACTTACCTATTGTGGCCCAGTGCACCTATAATTTCTCCGCAAAATATACGCTATACTCATTATTTCAAAACTAACATGTAAAATGTTTTAATCTTATGCATATTGAGCATATAGATACCATTGTAAAATATAAACAAAAAATTACAAGAAAATAGATCAACCTGGTCGGTATCTTAGTTCTGGATTGCATTTCAGCTGGTTTTGCAAATAACAAGAAATGCTTGGCACAGGAAACTTACATGCATTTTACATACATTTACACTCCAGATCGAGTCCGAATTAGCGAAAAGACCAACTCGTGGACCTCAATGGATTCCAGACCACAATTTAGAAAACGCTAGATTATACAAACCTACTTATAAACATCCAAGAGATTAATTGGACTGAAAACAAATTGGACAGCAAATAATAATAAAATTAGCTAACAGTTGATGTGCAAATTATTTTAAAACGTTCGAGAACCAAGTAATTGTAAAACAAATAGAATTTTATTTCCGAGACAAATAGAGGTGAAAATAAAACATTTTTATTGGCAATAAGTTTCGTTATTTATAATTTGGGTTGCTCTGTCCTGGGTTTGAGAATGACGTGTCAGCTGTGCCTGAAATTGGGGGAGGAACTTGGACAGTCGCCATGTTGCTACGAGTTACCGTCGTCATGGTAATCATTCGTTGTCGTTCATCGTATCTTGCTGAAAAATAACATATACAATTTTGTCATTGAGGTAAAGTTCTATTACAAGTAAAAACATCTTCCTCTGGACCTTCAATACAGAGCCCGAACCCAGCCCGGACCCTAAAGTACAAACCCGACACCCGGCCCAAACTCGAATCGAATCGTCTTTGGGAAATCCGTTTAGGCTCGAAAGTTTGATTGACAGACGTAAACATTAAAGCCTCCGAAAAGTCTAAGACAACCAACACAATAGACAATTCGTCTTAAACAAGGCGTTCGGGCTGTTTGACTGTAGGTCGGGTCCAGCAACTGGCTACCTAGCTAGTTAAATTTGTTTCAAAAAAAATACTGACACAGAGTGTAAAGTCAGGAACGAATCAAGTCCGTTTTTTTCAAAGAAAACAACCCAACCCAAGCCAATAGAAAAATAAAACAGAAAACTAGCAAAAAGTCAACCTGAATTTGTGATAAAAGCATATCCCCATATGATGCTCCACACCCAGCCAATGAGAAAAACCCAGCAGGTTAGAAGTTGAAGACAACCGACACCAATATTAAGGCAAAATGCGCTGGTTTTTCCTTGGTTGGCATCAGGCCCTTCTACCACACCGCAACAGAATAAGGTAAAAGCGGCAATTATCGTTCCTGAAATGGATTAAAATGCCCGTTATGCATATAATCTCTTATTTTGGCAAATGCAATCAGTGCCAAAAAACAAAGAATAAATTAGCTGTATCTTACAGTAGTGAAGAATTTAGCCATGACTCTGTAAGTGAGGGCGGCTTCTTTACCTTTTAAATAAAATATTTGCTTTCTACAATTTGTAATAAAATGTAGTGCTTTGAAAACGTTTGCACAAATAATAATTGTATACAGGTTTGTTGTTTGCAAACGTTTTTAACCTAATTAACTCAAATTAGACTTAATTTCGTGTTGGACTATAAAGATGCTTGTATTCGTTCGTCAGATTTTTTACGGATAAATTTTGTGAACAATTTTTGACTTCGATGTGTAATCTAAAAAGGCAGGTTTGGGTTCAAAAAGATTTAATGAGGTATTGCTTTTTAGCCTGTTACTCCCAACAAACAGGAGTGCCGTAAGGAGGCTATACACTAGACTCTAGTGCAGGCGTTCTTAACCAGGGGTGCACGCACCCCCAAGGGGTGCGAGAACTGTTCCCAGGGGGTGTGGGGATGCTGAATCATTAAGGTTGGTTAGGTCTATTCTATACAAATACAAAAACCCAGCGGGGTGCGAAACTGCTTAGTGATTTGAAAGGGGTGCAAAGCAAGGAAAAAAGGTTAAGAACCACTGCTCTAGTGTGACTAGAGCATTCGGTCAACGTTTTGTCACCGCAGCACTATGATAATATCCTATAGGTCGATACAGTGTGTACTATTTGTAGCTTAAAACAAACATAAGTATAATGACAAGCAAATTTACCAAAACCGGGTACCATCCAGTTGACAAAGCACAACGTTACAGCACACCACATTGGCATTATTGGGATGGAATTTTGCATTGTGGAGTAGGATGTTTTACTGGTTGTCTGGGTGACCACTGTCACGTGCTGAGGGGCATCGTGTGCACCTATTGGCTGCGGCAAGGGCATCTCCTGTGATTGTAAATACAATTTAGAGTGTATAATGTAGAAACAATATGGTTTGTTTTTAAATGGAGAACTATCTAATATCGAATCGGTATTTACAAACAAAAATTACTAAGCCTGTCTTTATATTGCCTAATGATGGGCTAATTTTAAAGACTGCATGTTTACTCCTATCTGAAAAAGTACACAAAAATAAGACCATAAAAGCCATAATTTTTTTTACCATATTCTATTTATTACGACAAAAGTTTTTTCAATTTGAGTCTGGTTTGATGTTTTGTTTGCAAATATAGTAAATTGAGAAGGAAAGTCATGAAAAAGTATACTACACAGCTGACACTACAACACTAAAAGAAACGCACCGCTGCAACCAAACTTATACTTTTTGAAAACAGGACCCGATTATGGGAATCGCGAAATTTTAAAGTTACACATGGAAAAGGCAGTTGACAAAGAAATGGTTAAAATTTGAAACATTTTTACCCAACGGATTAACTAATAAACATAAAGAAGTATATTGATATCTTACTTACATTTTGTGAGTATGGCGGTGGTTGCGCGTCAATGCCGCCCTCTTCAATAGGTCTTTTTCCAGTATCCATTACCTTGCACAACAATTCAAAACCGGTAACTAAATTTCAACTTTTTGCGTCCAAATGTTGCCTAGCTATGGTTCAGAAACTGGTCAAGCAAACCACAGGTCTAAGTATTTGTATGCTCGTGGCGGTCAGTTGATACCATGTGACTTTTTCGTTTGTGATGTTTGTACGGTAGGCACACAAACAAACGTTGTGCCAAACACAGTAAAGCCTTAAGACAAACGGTTGCTGGGCTAATCATTAAACGGGATAAGATTGCTCATATGACTCTTACGTGCCGGACGAATTTAGATATGTTTGTAATGTTCTTGTGGATACTGCGTCTTAAATTTGTGCTTGAATGCTTAATGCATTCTAAATTGTGATTTCAAACTGATTTGTATGACAATTATGTAACAGATCCAATATGTATGCTGTTTTTAACCAAAGTTACTTCTAGGTAGCTTATACATTTACTTCTAGGTTGGTGCAATGTTGCCTGAAGTTTTCATGAAAAATGTAAAGTAGTTTGTCCATCCATTGTCATGCAAACACTTACTGACGACACAAAGCCCCATTATAAAGAAACAAAGGCTACAACAGTAGGGGAATGAATGTTGTTTACAAAGTTTTGCCGCCTGGTTTTGCGCTGCCATGATACAGCATTTCTTTACACACGCCAAGCAACCAAAGTTTGTTCATGTGAAGCCGTCGCAAATAAGGTACGGTATACAAATAGCTATCATTGGTAACAGTTCGTTACCCACTGACCATGTTAAAGTTTACCACAAAATGTGACAAATGATGTCGAGTTTTAAATTAAACCTAAATCAGTCCATTTTTTTCTTGGGCCCCTTAAAGTATCTTTCGGCGCCCCTTTAAGTATTCCCGTAAGAGCTGTGGTCTCAAACTGAATTGTAAAGTCCAGGATCTTCAAGATAAGAATTTGGCTAATAATAGGAGAATGATATACATTTCAAATGATTAGTGAGCCTACATGTAGGAGTTTAATAGGAAATCTGGATATATCAATTCAGCTTTCAGGAAGATTGGTTCAAACAAGTCCAATGGGGTAAACAACAATTCTTACGCGATAAACCTCACTTGCCAAGGGTGTGGGAAAGAGTCCAATAAACTAGGAAGTATAGATATTTGCAACACACACTCAATTCTGCGAATTATAAAGAAAATGGCTCACTGACTTTTGGTGGATGTTTCTAGTGAGCGTAGAACTACTGGTCTAGAATGTCTGACAATTTTTATTTTTTACGTTTGTAGGAGCTTTGGTGACTCTCTACTGCTACTTAGCGACTTATTTTATTTTACTTGCATTCTACCTTATGTCATTTTAGAAGTGACTCTTTAAATTGGCTAGTTCTCAATATAATTTTTATTTCTATGCATAGATGTCTGCATTATATTTCAACCCTGCGCCTCTCGAGCGGCTGCGACGTTTTCGATCTTTTGCGTCAAGCCGCCATGGGTCACGTCACCACTGCAGAGATGACGTACCTGAACGATGACGTCATGACTGTGGCAGAGCGCGGTGAAAAATACTGGATGCTAGACGGACACAAGCGACTGTGGGTCTTACAACAACTAGAAGCACTAAATAAATGTAACATAATAAAAGTCAGAGTTAATACCAGGTGAGTTTTTTTTCTTATTGTTAGTTAAATTTTTTGCAATCATCATTTTCGCGCGATTTAAGACTTTTGCGTCAAGCAAACAATGCAATATATACAATATTCAAGAAAAGTGACTGGTCTGTTTATTTTTAGATTAATTTGGTTATATGTCGATTGGTCATTTATAGATCAAGATACAAGCTGATTGTGGATATCTGTTTGTTTAAACTTCAACTTAATCCACTTCGAAAAATTTAACATGATTTAACTACAAGAATAAGAAACTATAAGAAAACTATATGATGGGGTAAAATAACTTGGCTCTGATCTGAAAATGAAACTGCATGAATACCTTTTTTATTTATTTGCCGTTGTTTGTTTTGTGGTGTTTTGATATTTTCCCCATTACCGCAATTCCTTCGGAAGTTCTACTAACGTAAGAACTCACATCAGACAAAGTTTGCCTAATACTGATGGATGGCGCAAATGCATCAAAAAAGCAAGCTTAAAATGCTGACGGTTAGGGTCTTCAGGGTCTTTAGGGTTGAAGTGAGGTATTATAATACAAATAACAAAAAAGCAACAACAACAACAAAGCTTAGTTTATAGTCTTAACTTAAGGCCTGACCTTAAAACTCAAGAGAAAACCTTATATTTTTACAATGTTTGTGTCTCATAAAAAACCTTGATTTTTGGCCGATTACTAAACTGTGTTTGTTATTTTCAAAGCTATTATCCTGATGAGCATTTTCATGTAATAATACAAAACCATTTTGTCCGCAGTATATCGTATGAAAGACTACAGGAATTTACGACTACGCCGAGCTACGAAGCAACGTTTCGATTTGCTGACGAACTGGAAGAAAACTATTTTGCTCATCTCCACCAAGAGGCGCTGAACGACATCGAACTATCAGGTAAAAAGAATAAAAATGAGACCTTCAAAAACAATATGCATGTTCAGCACACAGTTTATTGAACTATTTACATTTTGAAAAGTTATTGCAAAGCCAAAACTTGTGTTTTTGTTGCATAGACAAGAAGGAAGGCAGCAGCTTATCTAAGCGTGTCAGAGGCGCCATCACTCGCTATCTCAATGCTGTACCGTTCACCGCGTCACAGCGTTTGACGTCACTTGCGCAGCGACGTCACGAAATCGCCGGTTACTTCCCCTCGTATCATGGTTCATTTAATTTTGAGTGGAAGTCTGTGTACCTCGTTATAGTGCTTCTGTCGTTATTCTGTGTTGCGGTCAAGGGCTTTGAAATACCTTTGGAAGAAAGATGGATGTTTGGGCAAGCTCCTATGATTTTCAAAAAAATCCAGCACTGGCATTTTTCTCTTGCGCCAACCCGTCAACGTATGTTTGTTTTGATTGTTGCTGCTATGATGATGTTCGATATGTCAGTTTTAATTTAGTCGGGTGTATTTTTGCGCGGCTGTCTCCTATTCGTATAAAAAGTGCAACGCGAATTGGTTCTAGCTCTGAAGATCGCTGTGCCCTTTTCAGGTTGAAACCAAACTGTCAAATATTGAAGTCTTTAAATAACTGGGTAAACACACCAAACTACAAAAACGTTACCACACAAAGCATTTTAATGCGAAGGGAGGTGTACTGTTGAAACGGACAATGCGCGGAAACAGATTGAGATGTGGTGTCAATCGGTGTTGTTTTGATTTTCAGATCAGCTAAGCATAAGCTGCAAGTAAGATATTCAAAAGGAGGTTGCAAACGTCTAATCTTGCATGATTTTAAATTTGGTACACAAGACACGGACTTAAATACTAGCTTTAGTATGAAACAAATTGCCAGCGAAGTTGAATAAAACGTATTCATTTTAATTTTGGATGATGTAAATCACACTGTTTTTATCGTGCGTAATTTTGTAAAAAAATCAAGATCAATAGCAACCGTACTTATGGGCTATCCCCTTATTAGCATTACTAAAGCAAATGTTGGTAACGATGGTTGGCTTTTTGCGGCAGTATTGCAAGTTTAAGGTATTAGGATTCAATTGGGCTATCACACAAGCATGCACAACTTTAAACAAATAATATCATGGGTATTTGAGATAACTTATACAGTTTTTGATTAAGAAGTTATCATACTAGTTCTATATTGTACATTGCCAAATGTACTTCTAGAAAATAGAGTGATAATATAGAGTTCAACAATACGTGAATGTCTTCTTAAAAACTATTTCCCCACACTTTATTCAACCTTGCGCAGCAAACATGATCTTTGCCCTTTGTTAAACATCAAATGTTTAACAACGAGCACTTAGCCTATTAGAGAGAACTCTTCACGTATGTATGATTAAGACTTAAGGGTATTAGCTTATCTGCCAAGTAGCAGCTTATGACTAACTTGCAATTTTGAACTTTATCAAGCAAAGTTTTAAAGTTTCCGAAATGTAATTATTTTGTCGAATTCACTTTGAAGCATTAGTTGAATTGTGTGGTGCTTTTAGACGCGTCGGTTTCACCCTATAACGAGTCTGTCCGGTATCAACATAAAAATTCAACACAATCGTTGGCTAGTAATATAACTTGTTATGTTTTCTCGCAGTGGGTTTACAAAAAGTGTTGCAAGAAACTTTCTTGTTCCGCAAAAAAATGCTTCAAATGTCAAAACTATCCAAAACTCAAATCATGAAATAAATGCAAAGACAAGTA